>NC_090921.1:1261601688-1261927938 GCF_040938575.1 Ambystoma mexicanum
TATTGAGACTGAACCTTCCACGGTGATTCCATTTGGAAGGATGTTCATCCTATCAGGACCAGAAAAGAAAGCCCTTCATGAATACCTGGATACTAATCTCACAAATGGCACCATACGACCATCTAAATCTCCATCAGGGGCCTCCCTGTTCTTTGTTCCTAAAAAGGACACTAAAGAACTCAGACCGTGTCTGGATTATCGAGGTCTAAATCAATGTACTCTCAAGGACCGCTATCCGTTGCCCTTGATCTCAGACATCCTGGAGGCAGTAAGAGGTGCAGTTGTGTTCACCAAGCTGGATCTCAGGGGCGCCTATCATTTGATTCATATCAGGGCAGGTGACGAGTGGAAGACAGCCTTTAGAACACCCTTTGGGCATTTTGAATACTTGGTCATGCCCTTTGGACTTGCTAATGCCCCAGCGGTGTTCCATCGTTTCATGGATCGAGTGTTCTCGGACATGCTGTTCCTTTTTGTGATTGTCTATCTGGATGATATTCTAATATTTTTTAAGGACCCTCTCAAGCGTGAAGAACATGTGAAAGCAGTTTTACAACGCTTACGCGAAAATAAACTCCTGCCGAGGCCCGAGAAATGCATCTTCCATACTTCAACTGTTCACTACCTAGGGTTTGTCCTTACTCCCGATTGTATCGGTATGGATCAGTCCAAGGTCAAGGCTATTTTATCCTGGCCTAGCCCCGTCTCAGTGAAACAGATACAATCCTTCCTGGGCTTGGCTAATTTTTATAGGAAATTCATACCTTCCTTTTCCGTGATTGTCCGACCAATAATTGCCTTATTGAAAAAAGATGTTCCCTTTCATTGGACCATGGCCCAAGAGAAAGCCTTCCAACAGTTAAAGTCTGAATTTACACAAGCTCCCATTCTTGCTCAGCCTGATGTTAATCGACCATTCATAGTGGAGACAGATGCCTCCAATTAAGCCATTGGAGCCGTTCTAAAACAGCAATTCGAGGATAGCTTGGAACATCCCATCGCCTACCTTCTCCGGACATTAACTCCTAGTGAAACCCATTACTCCGTCCTAGAGAAAGAGCTGCTAGCCATCCGTCAAGCCTTCACAGAATGGCGTCATTTACTTCTAGGAGCCAAATTTCCGGTCCATGTCCGCATGTATCATCGAAACATACAAGTATTGCAAGCCCAGGAATGTAGGAATAGTCGCCAAGCTCGGTGGGCCTTCTTTTTTGCCCAATATCAGTTTCAGATTCACCATGTCCCTGGGACCAAAAGTGTAATAGCTGATGCACTTTCTCGTCATCCAGACTATGAACCTCCGGAGGATCGGATGTATCCCAAGATGTTTCCTCATACCATATTTGTAGCTCAAGCAAACAACCTCCTGGAAGAGATTTGCGTGCAAACTCAGACTTCGAAACTTTGGAATGGACTTTCAGAGAAGAATCAATGGGACTTAACTTGTTCAAGGATACTAACCTGGTCATCCCCACACAGAAACTACAACAAAGGATAATAAATCTCTGCCATGATACTCTTCACTCCAGTCATCGTGGTATTTCCAACACCCTCCGTCTAATACAAAGACAATTTTGGTGGCCCAAGATGAAGACAGACGTACAGCTGTACATTCAATCTTGTTCCGTCTGTAATCAGAACAAACATGATAACCAGAAGCCAGCAGGTCTCCTATTACAGCCAACTCCACCAACAAGACCTTGGGAAATCATAGCTACAGACTTCATTGTGGAATTGCCGTCTTCCAGAGGTTATACCACTATAATGGTCACCATTGACCTATTCACCCATATGGCTCACTTTACTCCTCTGTATAAATTACCATCCTCATCAGACCTTGCTGGTATTTTCCTGGAACACATCTTCCAAATGCATGGACTTCCTTCCAAGATCATATCGGACAGAGGACCACAGTATGTCTCTCAGTTTTGGAAACACCTCTGCAGGATATTAGGGATCCAACGAGCTCTTTCCTCGGGATATCATCCCCAAACCAATGGTATCACAGAACGAGTGAATCAAACCCTTGAACAATATCTTCATTGCTTCTCTACCAAAGTCCAAGATGATTGGTCACTTTTAATACCAGTGGCCGAATTCACCTACAATTATTCGGATCATTCGGCTGTTAAGACCAGCCCTTTTTTCTGCAGCCAAGGATTCCACCCTTCGGTCTTACCTTCTGTTCTTCCACACCCAACACCTGTTCCAACTGTCGATTCCTGCATCGAAACACTCATCAATGTACAGAAAGATGCCAAGGAATATCTTGAGAGTGCGCAAATCCAAACCAAGCACTATGCAGATTCAAAGAGAAGACCAGGACCTTCTTACTCTATTGGGGATAAAGTATGGCTATCCTCGAAACTTCTGCCCCGACATCTCCGACCGAATAAGTTGGCTCCCCGGTATTATGGGCCCTTCGCTATAAAAGAAATCATCAATCCTGTGGCCTTTCGACTCCAACTTCCGGACTCCTGGAAGAAGATACATCCAGTTTTTCACAAATCTCTGTTGAAGCCATTCATCCAAACCACCCGGACTACTCTTAGACCTAGACCTGTGATTGTCGATGACCAGCTGGAATATGAAGTTTCTCGTATTTGTGACTCCCGATATAGGCGAGGCCGACTTCAATACCTGGTGGAATGGAAGGGCTATCCACCCAGCGAACGTACCTGGGAACCAGTCTCGAATTTAAACTCCAATGCTGACAGTGGTGCACACCTGGTAACAATTGATATAGAAATTCAAATCATCATTATATGTACAGAAGAGCTGGTTTAAGAATTTAAAGGTGCGGGGGAGGAAAAAAGGCCTTGGCACAAAGCCTAAATCAGAAAAGAGAAAATAGAAGAGGACCCAAAAAGTGGGGCCCTCCCGTCCCCTGCACACTGTTTACTGATGCCACATAGGGCCTTCAAATATATGGATATAGATATATAACAGCAGTTTGTTAGTTGAGCATATAACAATTTATTTGGCAAAGAGGAAAACAAAATTTGCCAAAAGGCACATTCTGTTGTACAAAGTAATTCGTGACGTTTAACATATTAAAACAAATTGCGAAGAAGCAATAAATGATGGAGAGGTGATGCTGTCCAATTGTGGAGTGGCCGACGCGTTTCGAGGGTAACCTCTTCTTCATAAGGGCCCAATTGAACTGTTGACAACATTTCAAGGAGACAAAAAGTAAAATCTTTTATTTTATTTCCATAACAGTCAAGGACTGACTGACAAGCTGTACATAACTCGGGATGCTAGCGAGATGGTGAAGAGCAGAATACTGGAGATCTAGTATGGTGAAAAGAGTGAACTAACAGATCAAAGAGAAACACTCTATACTAATAGCTAAACACATAACAAAGGAGATGTATTGTGTGAGATCCACCTACATGGTGGGATCTAGAAAATGGCGTGATGAAGAGTCAGACAGATCGAGATAAGCCAAAAGCGGTAGTGGGTTCTAAATAGCAAGGACCACCCTTGAATAGTGAAAAAGCTGAGTCAATATGGGGAGCGTGTTTAAGAAAAAACCATACCCCTCCTGTGGACGGAGAAAGAATAACTCCAAAAGAGCGCTACTGAATAAAATAAATAATACTTAAAATAAACCGGAATTGGTTTTAAAGAATGCACTCACTCAAGTTGCGGGACGAGTAGCCAAGGCAACAGGGGCATCCGTGTGGTCAACAAGTATTCGAAACAATTATACGATGCAGGGCATCTGCAAAGAGACACGTACTGCTGGCACCTAAGTGGGGACATATACATTTCTGTTATACTGGAGAAAAATAAACCTGGGGTCTCCCAACCGGGCAAAGGGACCCAAGTAGCGGTAGCTTACCTGTACAGTGCGGGGAACACTGTTAGTGGAAACTGAAACCGGCAGGCAGTGGCTCCGCGCGGTCGTAACCTAGGGAACGAGCTGTGCTGGGGACACGCCGTCAGACGTAGAAAGGAAACTAAATAATAAACATAGAAAAGGGCATAGAAGCCGGTGAGTGAGGAATATGGAGGCCATCATGCAATGGCGCATAGTGCAAGCGTACTCATAGGGACTGACCAGAGATCAGGATAAATAAGAAAAGTAGAGTTAATATGTTCCATAATGAAACATAAGAATTCTGGTGTTCACCATCGCAACGCATTTTATAATTTTGGTTCTAATGGAACAGAAATTTGTGAATAGTACAATAATCGTTACAGTCATGATAGATAACACAAATGGTACATGCAGTTTACTCTTAATAGTCCAAAACAAATCATGTAGAGTCATGAGGCTACTCATTATATAGTGAGACAAGTATAATTCAATGGCAAGGGGATAAAAGATTGCGATGTAGCCTATTACTCATACAAGGTTCGAACGAATGGAGAGATGGTTCAATTGGTCATTCGTGAACAGGTGCAAACATTTAAGTGAATATAGGCAAGTCAAACATAGGAAAATACAGTTCCCTTGAAGAAAACATCAAAGTCACAACACTTGTAATGACAAAGAAAAAAAAAAAAAATTTTTTTTAAGGTCCGGGATACTGACACTTGTGTATAGTAGTTGGCGATGTAACATGTGAGTTTCACAATTCACTATAGAAAGCAACTCAAAGAGAATTCATCATTCAGACCCTTAGGTTGCAAAGTGTCAAGTGTGTGGATCCAGTACTTCTCTCGCTGTGACAACAGGGATTGGTAATTGCCACCTCTGTGTGGACGTTTGACAATTTCTATGACTTGAAATTTAATTTGTGCAATCGTATGTTGGAATTCGATGAAGTGCCTTGCCACTGGGGATCTGAGATTCTTACATCTGATGGTGGATTTGTGTTCTGACCATCTTTCTTTGACGGGTCTTGTGGTTTGTCCTATGTATAATTTACCACAGGGACATTTCAATGAGTAGATGACACCTGCGGAGAGGCAGGTGGAAAAGTCTCTGATTTTGAATTTCTTCCCAGTTTGTGGGTGAGATATCGTTTCACCTTTTATAACATTGTTACAGTTCGTACAGTTCAAGCAGGGAAAGGTACCCTTCTTTATGGTACTCAGTACAAGTTGTTTGTCTTTAGGAGGTCTTTCCGCTCTCACTAGTTTATCTTTGAGATTATGTCCACGTTTAAAGGCCATCATTGGTGCTTTGGGAAATAATTTCAGGAGAGAGGGATCATTGTGTAGTATGGTCCAATTTTTACGCAGAGTTTTGCTGATTTGGAAACTCTGTCGTGAGTACTTTGAAATGTAGAGTAGCGGTGTGGACTTATCCTTGACTTTAGGGATGCGTAGTTGTTCCTTCGTGAAGGTCTCTGATCTGTTGCGGGCTTCTCCTGTGATAGTATCTGGATACCCCCTAGATCCAAATCGTTCAACTAGAAATGAACATTCTGAGTCAAGGCCTGCTGGGTCTGAGATAATTCTCTTCAATCTTAACATTTGACTGAATGGTAGGCTTTTGAGCATGGGTTTAGGATGGAAACTGCTGAAATGTAAAAGATTATTCACGTCTGTTGGTTTATGGTACACCGTGGTGTCGATGTGACCCTCTTTGATCTGTAAGCTCACATCCAAAAAATGTAATGAAGGGTCCCCTACTTCCATTGTGAATTTGATTGTGTTGTTCACTGAATTCAGATGTTCCAAAAAAAGATCCAATTCATCTCGTGTACCACACCAGATACCGAAGATATCATCTATATAACGTTTCCAGGTCAAGATTTTAAATGACCAAAATGGGTGATCCAACACGTTTTCTTTTTCAAATTTATACATGTAGGTGTTAGCATAAACCGGAGCCATGGCCGACCCCATTGAAGTACCTGATGATTGTACATAGTATTGGCCCTGAAATCTAAAGTAACTGTTGTGAAGAATTATTTCCAGTAATTCCACAATAAATTCTTTGTTCCCTCTTATATGTTCATGATTCAACAGGAGCCAGAGTACAGCATCAACCCCTTCGATGTGGGGAATAGAGGTGTAAAGGCTGCATACATCCATACTAAAGAGAATGCAGCTAGTGTCCAGGGCTATGATTTCTTGTAGACAGTTGAGGAAGTCTGTAGTGTCCTTCAGGTAGGTTGGTATTTCCTGGATTAGAGGTTGAAGTAAACGATCCACATAGATGGCCAATGGGTCAAATATGCTATCAGTTCCCGCAACTATTGGTCTGAGTGGCGGATTAATGTTGTCTTTATGAACCTTTGGTAAGCCATAGAACACAGGCGTGATTGGATATTTGTTTATAAGGAACTGACTTGTTTTTGAATCAATCCAGTTGTTTTCCAAAGCATTGTCAATAGCTTTCTGGATGATGGCTTTGATTCTAAGTAGTGGATCATTATCAAGTTTTGTGTAAGTAACGGTGTCGTTAAGTAGTTCCAGACATCTCCGTGTGTAGTAGGATGAATCCATGATCACGATTGCCCCACCCTTATCCGCAGGTTTGATAGTTAAATCTTCATCTTTATGTTTGACTTGCCTATATTCACTTAAATGTTTGCACCTGTTCACGAATGACCAATTGAACCATCTCTCCATTCGTTCGAACCTTGTATGAGTAATAGGCTACATCGCAATCTTTTATCCCCTTGCCATTGAATTATACTTGTCTCACTATATAATGAGTAGCCTCATGACTCTACATGATTTGTTTTGGACTATTAAGAGTAAACTGCATGTACCATTTGTGTTATCTATCATGACTGTAACGATTATTGTACTATTCACAAATTTCTGTTCCATTAGAACCAAAATTATAAAATGCGTTGCGATGGTGAACACCAGAATTCTTATGTTTCATTATGGAACATATTAACTCTACTTTTCTTATTTATCCTGATCTCTGGTCAGTCCCTATGAGTACGCTTGCACTATGCGCCATTGCATGATGGCCTCCATATTCCTCACTCACCGGCTTCTATGCCCTTTTCTATGTTTATTATTTAGTTTCCTTTCTACGTCTGACGGCGTGTCCCCAGCACAGCTCGTTCCCTAGGTTACGACCGCGCGGAGCCACTGCCTGCCGGTTTCAGTTTCCACTAACAGTGTTCCCCGCACTGTACAGGTAAGCTACCGCTACTTGGGTCCCTTTGCCCGGTTGGGAGACCCCAGGTTTATTTTTCTCCAGTATAACAGAAATGTATATGTCCCCACTTAGGTGCCAGCAGTACGTGTCTCTTTGCAGATGCCCTGCATCGTATAATTGTTTCGAATACTTGTTGACCACACGGATGCCCCTGTTGCCTTGGCTACTCGTCCCGCAACTTGAGTGAGTGCATTCTTTAAAACCAATTCCGGTTTATTTTAAGTATTATTTATTTTATTCAGTAGCGCTCTTTTGGAGTTATTCTTTCTCCGTCCACAGGAGGGGTATGGTTTTTTCTTAAACACGCTCCCCATATTGACTCAGCTTTTTCACTATTCAAGGGTGGTCCTTGCTATTTAGAACCCACTACCGCTTTTGGCTTATCTCGATCTGTCTGACTCTTCATCACGCCATTTTCTAGATCCCACCATGTAGGTGGATCTCACACAATACATCTCCTTTGTTATGTGTTTAGCTATTAGTATAGAGTGTTTCTCTTTGATCTGTTAGTTCACTCTTTTCACCATACTAGATCTCCAGTATTCTGCTCTTCACCATCTCGCTAGCATCCCGAGTTATGTACAGCTTGTCAGTCAGTCCTTGACTGTTATGGAAATAAAATAAAAGATTTTACTTTTTGTCTCCTTGAAATGTTGTCAACAGTTCAATTGGGCCCTTATGAAGAAGAGGTTACCCTCGAAACGCGTCGGCCACTCCACAATTGGACAGCATCACCTCTCCATCATTTATTGCTTCTTCGCAATTTGTTTTAATATGTTAAACGTCACGAATTACTTTGTACAACAGAATGTGCCTTTTGGCAAATTTTGTTTTCCTCTTTGCCAAATAAATTGTTATATGCTCAACTAACAAACTGCTGTTATATATCTATATCCATATATTTGAAGGCCCTATGTGGCATCAGTAAACAGTGTGCAGGGGACGGGAGGGCCCCACTTTTTGGGTCCTCTTCTATTTTCTCTTTTCGAATTTAAACTCCCCCAGATTGCTCAGAAGGTTCCACCGAATACATCCAGGTAAACCCGGTGGAACGGGTTTTAGAAGGGGGCATGATGTCATGATCCATCGATCACGCCCCTTCTGGTCTTCCTGGTCCCTGGCACGTCGGGGGTTACTCGCTGTAGTACACCCAACATGGCCGTATACACGGAACTCGGTCTATTGACCTTTACGTCCTATGCAGCACGTTCTATAAATTAGCCACTCCCCTGCGGTTCCGCGCGTCTCAGCGCTACCGATAGCTGTGGCCTGACGTGCTCCGTAGTTCATTCTCCTGAATTGAGTTGCTTCCTAGTCCCCGGACCTTCCTCCTTCTCCTTTCCTACTACCTTCCTTGATCCTTTCTCTTCCGCGTTCCACGCAGACCGCCTCCGTGTGCTGTCTCCATTCCAAGCTTCCTGGAGTTTCCTAGATCCTGGACGAAGAAGCTGAACGAATCCTGGAATCCGAAAACGGCCGAGCGGGCTTGTACAAGACCCGAACTGCTCGAAAGAAAACCCTGACAAAGAACTCCACAAAACAGAGAAAACAGGTGAGAAAAGGGGAAACCTGTGACACCTAGGTGCACCCTCATCACGTGCCATGTCACCATGGAGGACCTGATGGCGCTCCCCTCCTCTCCTCACAACATTACCATGATGAATAACAGGACAGGCTTCCTCTCCTGTCAACGAGCAGGACTACGCTGTAGCACAATAGTGAGAGGCGACAGAGCCAGACTACTGCCGCCTCTCATTAAGCTACATTTGTCGCAGAGCCCATTGGGCTCAGTATACAGACAAACAAAACATGCTTAATGGGGGATGTGTCCCTGATCAATGGCAGGCGAAAGGGCCATTAAGCAAATAAAGCACACAAGTGGTCTGTGCTGCTTTCCAGTCATGCAAGGGGGCAGCACCACCCAGCCCATAATGGGCAACTGCCACTACTATGGGGTTTATGAATGGAGGTTGATTGCAACAGTATGGCAGTGCTGCATCCAAGATATGTGTGATTGACAGGAAGAGGGTCATGAACTGGATCCTTGCTGTGACAGGCAGCCAATGAGGTTTGTTGAAAAGGTGCGCGATGTTGTCCCTCTGCTTCAGTGGTCTGCAACCTTACATTCTTCAGATGTTTTGGACCACAACTCCCATCAACCACAGCCAGCATAGTTAATGGTGAGGGATCATGGAAATCGTAGGCTGCAGACCCATGCTCCGTTTAGTTTTGTCCTGCAGTGACACTGAAGCACCACTATAGGCAAAGTATTTTATTAGTGCGACCTCCATCCCTCACATACATGCATGCATAAACGGATGTCGCCCATTGTTAATGGACTTTTTGAGATGTGTCCTTTCGCCCTGCTGCTGGAAGCAGCAGCAGACCCAACAAACCCATGCTCCGTTTAGTTTTGTCCTGCAGTGACACTGAAGCACCACTATAGACAAAGTACTTTATTAGTGCGACCTCTATCCCTCACATACATGCATGCACAACCGGGTGTCCCCCATTGTCAGTGGACTATTTGAGATGTGTCCTTTCGCCCTGCTGCTGGAAGCAGAGAGACACATAATTGTGGCTTTCAGTCATACTGCTTGATTGATGGCAGCCCCCTGCTGAGAAAATCAGTATGTCTCTGTCTGGAGGTCTCACCGGGGCTGCAGCTGGCGTTCTTCAAAATAAGCATTGCAAAAAGCCTGCTAGATCTGCAGAGTTCTGTACATGGAAATAGAAACAGGCAGGCAGCCCACTGAAATGACATGGCAAGCTTGGAGTATAACAATATGCATGTGACACTACTACTTGTTCCTGCTAATTTACTCCTTCCACCTGCATTGTTATGCCTTTAGATTTTTTTAAAATTAATAACATCACCTTTTTATAAATTGCCTCATGCTGGACTCCTTAAAGCAATGTTATCATAAGTTCAAACATTACCCAATTTTTACAGTGATGAATGTATCTACCTGGGAAGCATGTAGGGCTGTAGTGGCCCTACCTAGATTCAAACTCATATCCCCTGGCTGCTCAAAGATCTGTGTGCTTAGGTTTTCAAGCATTGTTTTGTGAAAGTCACTGGTGCTAAATATAAAATAGCATAGAGGCTCCCCAAGAAAGCCTGTGAACAATACATCCTTCACAGAAGACATAAGTGGCTAACAAATGGGCAATGCTGCAGGGCCGCCCAAAGCGAGGCAGGGTAACTGCTGGTAACTGCTGGTACCATCCGGCAAGCATGGGAGAGGGGCAGCTGCCGTCCCCCCAAGCCTGCTCCCCTCTGCCCCACAAAACAGAGACACCCAGTATCCCCGCACTACAAAGCGCAGGAAGGGTGAGGTGTAAACAACACCTCACCCTTCCACAAAGCAAAGGGGGCCAATCACCTAGAGGAAACCAACAGGAGGCAGGAAGGAGTACAAAGGCCTGCCCCCCACCTCGGGGGGCAAGACAGTCGGCTACAGCCGGCCTGGGGGCTGGGCCAGCCCCCACAGCTACACACAAAGACCCAGGGCTACCCCTGGGTCTTATATAAGAGCTGCACAGCTCACAGAAAAATACAAACTGTTTGTGGACTCTGAACGGGGACCCAAACAGTCAGGAGGTTCTCTGTTCACTCAGCGCCCTCCACTCTCTTTCTTCTTTTCTTTCACGTTTGCTGTGGACCCAGCATCATGTACTTCTTAATTTTCGTGTTTCACCATACACGCGGCGTTCACTTCCTTTGCTTTGAACATTGTACTGTTCAATTGAGTCCCTGCTTCCACGCTTCGCGTAGCGTGGAAAATCTACAAACAAGTGAGTCCCAGCTGTGTCCCCAGGGAGTCGCAAAGCTGCAGCAGAGTGGTAGAGTGAAGCGCGGAAAGAAGGAACCCGGCGCCGCTGCAACATTGCAACATTATTTCAAGTAAGTCAGCCGCCGCACCGGGCAGAGGTTACAGTGCTCCCTGCTCATTAACAGCGTGACCGAACAAAATAGACTAAACCTCCGTTGGAGGCAAGGCAACGCAAAGCAAACAGGCTCGCTCTTACGCGGCCGGCCCTACTTGATAAAAGGGGGCGCGTGAGCCACAGGAAGAAATTCTTTTCAGCACGGTTTTGATTTCGCTCCCAGTGGAAGCAAAGCAACACAAAACTACATGATCCGCGATAACGTGGCTGACATTTAATGCTTAGAAACGAGCATTGTTTGCCGAGTTACAAAATGGTAACGAATTGTAAAATGAACAGAAACACGGGGGGCGGCCGGAGTAGAAACAGCAGGCCTATAATTTTGGGTGCAGTAGCACGTGAAGGTTTTACTCCATAAGGGTTGTGTTGTTAAAATCTGCAAAGGTGCAGAAAACATAAAGCATCTGCAGACCCACGTGTCATGCCACAAACAAACCTATTTTGCAGGCGCATAACTAAGGAAGAATAAAAATGAACAAAATAACTGCCAGGCCCGCGACAACGCGGCTGGTTTTCCATGCATAAACATTTGGATAGAAAATAGGCAGTATTCTGGGGAAAGCTTTCGATGCATTTAAAAGACTATTTGTAAAATATAAACAGCATTGTCGGCAAGCAGGTCCAGTAGCAGAGCGAGCAGAGCACTGAGCATGCAGACCCTGCTGATGCAGTTTCGGATCCCGGCAGGGCCAAACCATGCTTTTCTCCTAAGCCATTCTCTGCAGCACAGTCCGTAGGTGTTCGGATTGGTACCTGAAAGGTTGCGGTTTCAAGCCAATCACCCAGCCCCAACATTCTGAACTCGTTGCGAAATATAATTACAATTTTTTCCTTCTGAGTGATAAATGAGCACCACATACCATGTGTAATAATGAGCAGCGCGTAGATACCGGAGTGTTCGTAGCGCTATATAAATGCTAAATAACTATTGGCAGAGGGCGGGCTCTGAACAAGGTTTGTCAGAGCTTGTCAACGCATTTCAAATACAGGCAGCCCAAACTCAGTTCTTAGCCCTTGAGGCTGATAAAATGGCAGAGAAGGAGCAATAAAACCAAAAAATAGTAAATCATAGTGTGTTGCTACTAAAGGAGAGAAACTGGGGAATGTTCCCATGTTTATCATAATGACATTGGCACACACAGAACAGGCCATCAGTGGTGCAATAAAACCACGATGGACCCCGGCAGTCCAGACACCCCAGCACGGTTGTTTAATCACCAGACACGGCAGGCACCCGTGGGGAAGCCAAGAAAGCGAAGGGAAGCAAAGGAGCAGAGGAGCTGACCCTGACCAAACCCTGCTTGCACTCAGGACGTGTCTCTCCGGGGAAAAGTTTAAAGAAAACTCAAGTGGGAGACGATATGACACAAAAGCAAGGCGCTGGCGTCCGAAGGTAAATGAATAAAGAATGGTAGTTATACTATGAATATGCTCCGGTGGAAACACAGGCAAGCAAACCCAAAAACGCGATGCAATCTCGCAATAGTTTGTTAAAAAAAAAAACACTGCAGCATCCACCAGTACCCTGATACGGGGCACAGCGCACATTTAGCCGGGCACTGTCAAAAAGACAGTGTTTCAAACTGCGGATCAGAGAGAACGTCCGTCTGTGGCATCCGCACAGAGCCTGCCAACACAGCTTCGAATCCCGCCAGGCGCCAAACTCAGCTTTTCATCAGGGCCAAGCTCAGCCTTGCATCAGGGCCAAACCCAGGCTTTCATCCTTCTGAGGTCAATAAATAAACATCACACACCAGTGGGCATCAACAGCGCGGCAGAGGCCCGAGGGCTCTTAGAGCCATATAGATGCCAAACCAAACAAAATGAAGCAATTGGTTATCATGCCCAGGAGACAAGGGTTTGTTACCCACATACCAGTACCCGGATAAAGGTCACAGCAAGACATAGAACATGCCACCCAACAAGGAGGGTGGACCCGGGACTGCGCTCAACAAGCTATCCAAAAAATGGAGCTGGCCAAATATTTCTGTATACGCAGAATAAACACAGAACCCTGAAACGGAGTCCAAAACAACACACAACTAAGGAAAACCTGTACTCAGGGGATCCAGATGCAACAACACTACTGACATAGTGCAACAGATCCAGACCACAGGCATGGTAGGGGGCAACGACAATACGAAAAAAGAGCAGAGAAACATCCAGGACATCGGGGGGCTAGCGGTAAGATGCCAGGTGAGGAAGGGGCAATGACACCAAAACCACACGGCATGGTAAGTAGGATAGCACCCACACAGGGCACTAGAAGACACAGATCCTGCACACCCTCTAATGGCACAACCAGCCAGGGTCCCAAAAGACACACAAATGCAGACAGACGAACGGCGAGCCAGTCCCACAAACAGTTCAAAGAGCTGAAACAAACAGCTAGGACAGGACTGACAACCCTAACAGTCAGGTAACACAGCAAGCAGAGCGTCTTGCAGCCACAACTCGCACTAGAGGGTGGTCCCAGAGCCAAGTCCAGCCCATACCAAACACAGCCCAACAGCCCCCAAACATCGAATGATGTACTGTCTAATATGGAAAACCTGCACAAAAAAACAGAGCCGGGCCATTTTAGCACAACCAACGTCACACCTCAGGGGCAATAATAAATACACAGAACCAAAGTGAGAGCCGAACGAATATAACAAAACCCAGAAACTAAGGCAACAACAAGCAAGAAATGTTCCAGACCATCAGGACCCCTGCAACATACAGGTAGTACGCAAGCGGATGACCAGTTTTCTCAGCGGTTGGAGGTGGCCGAGATTGGAACAGAACAGCATCAACACAGGTGACAGGACAAACAAGCACAAACAGGGGCCAGAATAAAAACCAAGGCTTGCCGCTAAGGGCAGCCAAGTTAACAAGATAGAGGATATATTCCCAAAACAAAGTCACACCCTCCAAAACGGTACAGCGAGTCAGATAGCACAGCAAGTAGAGCGGGCACCCTGACACCAGGGCAGGGCCTGCTGACGCAAGGTCGAACCCCGGCATGGCCGAACTCAGCTTTTCAGTTTTCTCCGGAGTCGATAAATGAGCACCACACACCGTGGAAAAGTAGCAGCACCCAGAGGCCTGAGGGTCTGTAGGGCCATATAAGTAACAAAAACAAAACATGTGATGCATGTGTCCAGAACAGAATAGTTCATACAAGAGAAAAAGGTGTATTTGGCAAAAGAAAGACCATTAACACATGGGTAACATCACAAGTCAGGTTGACAGTACACCAAGATGTTTGAGAATAGGGTCACAGCCTACCAGGCAGCAAAAAAAAATATGCAGAGGAAAATATTAGCGAGAAATCGAAGAAGACAAGAAGCCAACAAACGAAGGCTGGGGACCGAAAACTGCAAGCAGCACTCAACCCAAAAACGGGTTCTGCAAAAATAATAAGCAGTGAGGAATAAACAACGCACAACACAGCAGGCCGATGCCCGAGGGCTAAGGCCAGAGTGGTGCAAGTAGCACAGAACCTGAAAACTGGTTCAACAAAATTAGGATGCAGTAGGGAACAAACACCACATAGCACAACAGGCCAACGCCAGGGGTAGGGGGCCAGTGTGCTACAAATAGCATGAAACCGGAAAACAGGTTCAACAAAATTAATAAGCAGGGAGGAAAAGTACTTGGGTGGACAGACACCACACAGCATAGACAAACTGTCCAACGCCGCAAATGGCCGCGGCCTGCGCTTCTAAAAAACATAGGAAACTCAATAATGATTCTAAGATAAATAATCAGGCCAACACTACAAAGGGCTGGGGCCACGCTTCTAGAAGCCCAAAACGTAAAGTTTTGAATAGACAAACAGGCCAACGCCACAAAGGGCTGGGGCCACGCTTCTAAAAACGTTCCAAAACTCAATAAAGGTTTTGTAGATAAATAATCAGGCCAACGCCACGAAGGGCCGGGCCACATTTCCAGAAGCCCAAAACTATACGTTTTTTATAGACATACAGGCCAACGCTCCCACAAAGGCCAGGGCCAGTAAACAGCACAAGCTAGCAGATTACCTAAACTGTTTTTGGATGCATGAGCAAAACACGGGAAATCCAGGGGAACCAACCAGGGCTCCCCAGTAATAAAAAAAAAACATAAATTGGGAAGCGAAGTATAAAACAGAGACAACGTAGGGGCCATAAGGCTCCCCCAAGCTGGGCCACATTTAGCACGATCAAAGGAACAGTCAAACTAAGGGGAACAGGCAAGGCAGCTAGGACAAAGCAAGCAACAACTTTTGGGAGAAACCTGGATAGCCGGTAACCCATTCAGGTTGTGGCGGGACGGGCCAGAGGGGGTAACCTCAGGACCCGGTGCTCAAAAGTATGATATTATTAGGATATGCGATTATTGTTATTGTTTCCATAACCATATCTGTAACAATAAAATCCTACAGCCTTTTATTGCCAACACTTGACTAACGTGTGGTCTAACCTTTCTCTTTGGAGGGAAACGGTCCCGGTAGCCCACAACAACTGTTACAAAAAGCACTAAGGTAAGTTGCGTGCATATGGGTCCAGCAGTTATGGGCAATGCTGCAGGGCCGCCCAAATCGAGGCAGGGTAACTGCTGGTACCATCCAGCAAGCATGGGAGAGGGGCAGCTGCCTTCCCCCCAAGCCTGCTCCCCTCTCCCCCACAACACTAAGACACGCAGTCTCCCCGCACTACAAAGCACAGGAAGGGTGAGGTGTGAACAACACCTCACCCTTCCACAAAGCAACAGGGTGCCAATCACCCAGAGGAAACCAACAGGAGGCAGGAAGGAGTACAAAGGCCTGCCCCCACCCCTCGGGGGGTGGGCAAGACATTCGTCTACAGCTGGCATGGGGGCTGGGCCAGCCCCCACAGCTACACACAAAGACCCAGGGCTACCCCTGGGTCTTTTATAAGAGCTGCACAGCTCACAGAAAAATACAAACTGTTTGTGGACCCTGAACAGGGACCCAAACAGTCAGGAGGTTCGCTGTTCACTCAGCGTCCTCCACTCTCTTTCTTCTTTTCCGCAAAGCCTTCCCACCCTAGAAAAGAAGGGAGAAAAATAAGGAAGAGAAATACAGGACACTGGACGGTGACCACAACAAGTCGTGGGACAAGAAGGCGGCACGGGCCAGAGGGGGTAACCTCAGGACCCGGTGCCCAAAAGTATGATATTATTAGGATATGCGA
The DNA here is from genome assembly GCF_040938575.1 of Ambystoma mexicanum. Taxonomy (NCBI): domain Eukaryota; kingdom Metazoa; phylum Chordata; class Amphibia; order Caudata; family Ambystomatidae; genus Ambystoma; species Ambystoma mexicanum. The sequence goes on from NC_090921.1 coordinate 1,261,617,901, forward strand.
TTATTGTTATTGTTTCCATAACCAAATCTGTAACAATAAAATCCTACGGCCTTTTATTGGCAACACTTGACTAACGTGTGGTCTAACGTTTCTCTGGGGAGGGAAAGGGTCCTGGTAGCCCACAACCACTGTTACGAAAAGCACTAAGGTAAGTTGCGTGCATATGGGTCCAGCAGTTACTGCTATCCCTAACTTCAGGAAAGAAGCACCGACATTTTGGATAAATACTGGAACTCCACCAGCAAACATAATAAAGAGGCCAGCAGCTCGTCTTCCTTAAATCCTCATAGTGTAAAAGGACACACCATGATTTTTCTCCTAAAGGTGGTCCCCCATTTGCTGACCTGGTTCTTTGGGGTTCAAGGTATTTCGAAAGGCTGTTTACGGTTCTAGAATAAACCCAAACGCTCTGCATTTGATGATCATAATACAGGTAATATTCAATAAAATAATGCAGAAGCGAAAATAGCCTATTGGAACTGTATAGCCACCATCTACCCTTCTAATCGCATGTCCTCATCGGTGTGCAGATCAGATGTCACTTCACTTCAACATTCTTGATTGACCCTGATGTGCGCATCCTTAATCCAAGAAACAGTCACCAAAGAAATATGATGTAGTTATGGTATCCCAATGTTTCGAAAGCCACACCAGAATCTTCAGTCTGGAACATTGCTCACTCCCCCCTGCCTTGCCCCATTTACGCATACATGTGTCATGTGCAGTGGCTGGTCAGCAGAATCTGCAGCGTATTGGCCCACACCTCTTGGCCCCCAATATTGCAGATTTCAACCAGGCTACACCACTGCGACTGCTCCCCCACAGGTCTTCAATGAGTGGTGGGGTGTGGGTGGCTGCTGGGCTACTTGGATCTCTCTGCAACATTTGAAACGAGAGACTGAGGGGTGTTACTGCACATCATGAGGAGCCAGTGGGAATTGGGGTCTAAGAGATGTCTTTGTTGTCCTCTTTTTTGCCTCAAAGCCCTTGCTTGCCTCGAAAGCAGTGTGGTTCACCCTGAGCGGGTGCCCACTCCCTTTGCTGCACTTTAGGGCTTTATCCTTTGTCCATTATCTTTGGTACCCACAAGTGAGATTTTAATTTGTTTTGTATTACTTGCAGTGCAAGCTCAAGAACAGCAGAGCGCTTCCCAACAGGAGGGGTCCAGCTTTGGGTTTTGCATTTTATACAGTAGTGTAGTACTGTTGATGGCAGGAGAGGGAGATTTTCATTCGACCGTCATAGGAGGAGTGGGTGCCTCGTGCACCAGCCCACGGGTGACCTTTGACTGCACCTGCAGAGCTCAGGGTGTTGCAGCGCTGCCTCCAGGGGACTGGGGTGTGGATTCCAGAGGCTAAATAGCTCCAAAGCTGACCTCCAGTTTCTCGCCAACTCTTCTTGGTACTTGTTTATAGGAAATACCCAATGTTGTTACAGTAGGTCGCTGAGTCAGGCAATCACTGCATATATCTGTGGGCACTCTGCAGTATTGGTTCATATCTGGCAGGCCTAACTCAGCCCTTCATTCTTCTGTGAGCCATACATTAAGCACCATTAAGTTTGGTAATCATATTCACATCTAACACTGTAGTGCTAAGGGAGATGAAAAATTTGTCACCAAGGCCAATTAAGTCTAATTAGCACATGGAGCTCATTATTGACATTCTGTCAGCCAATCAGAATGTTCAAACAGTAGCCAATAACTACTGATATTGACTGCATTCTGAGCATTCTCATTTCTCAAAGCAGGCAGTGAAACAACAAAGCAATTTCAGGGCAAGATTTTTTTTTAAATATACACTCTCTCTGGGAAGATATTTATTTTACGGCAGCATTCAACTTAAGACACAGTAAAACATGGGGAAATTCTTTCACTATTGAAATAAAAATCATTTACTTTTATGTTACACCTAACTAATGCTCGTGTTAAACCTTTTCAAGTTTAACAACGTTTGCAATTAAAATGCTTAACTTATGAAGACAACCATGTTATTTAAATATTACAATATATAACCACACGTCTTTTGTTCTTCACTTTAGTTATTTTTTGTACATTTTACTTCACCGAAACTCCAAAACGTGTTGCTATTACTACTATGTGCTAAAAGTCTTATACACCTTGGGAGGGGTCATTGTCGTTTGGAATAATGACCCTTCCCCAATTTATGTCACTTGGCTTTGCCTCTGGCCATAACTTGGCTGTGGGTCATTATCCTGCGATAATGACCTCTCCCTCAGTCCAAAAGTCTATATTATTATAAAAATGCAAAATGCACCTTTCATTGCAGCCTTGTTCAGATGTTTTGGCTTCATGCTGTAGTCTCATCTCGCCACAAAACGTGTCTACAGAGATGCTCATCTTCATTTGCACTTCCTTTGCACAATCAGTCGACGCATTCCAACGCCTGATCTGAGTACTTCAGTTCAAGCTTTTAACTTTTCATTGATTGATTCCAGGAGCTCAGGCTTAGCCTTGCTGCCCGATTCCGATGTCACCTTCCTTTGCCTGAGGGTAGTTATTCTTGCAGCTGCTAGGATGGCAGCCGGGAGTCGGAAAGTCCTAAATCCTCACTCTTGTACAATGTTCTTGTATTTTTCAGATGTTTTCATGCCAAGCGTACTCATTTTTCTCTGATGAGTTGGAATGCTAGGACACGGCAGTTAACTCTCTAGGGTAAGCCTAAATTTGCCAAGGTCTGGGTGTACCGTGGTTGGTGGAGTAGAGCTCCATATTCAGTACCATATTGAGGGAGACAGGGTGGCTGCGTTCTGGGAGACGAGCCTACCAGTCCTTTATGTATGAAATCAAGGGTATGTTTTCCTTTTGAAATGAATGAAAGAGATCATCATTTGTCATGGACCTCTCGTCCTTTGATTCCCAGGAAGATGGTAAGACAAGGCCCAATAGAGCTGCTGTGAATAGGATGTCTGACATTTAAACACAAAAAGCTGGGATACCCATGTCCTGGTCGTTGCCCGTGTCCTGATCGAGTGGTGTCTCATGTGTCCTGGAGGAGGTTGCTCTTGTCCTCTTGTCGGCAAGTCTTGCTTTAGTTTGCTCTGGTGTCTCGTATGCCCGGAAGGATGTTGCTCTTGTCCTCATGTCAGCAAGTCTTGCTTCAGTATGCTCTGGTGTCTCATGTGCCCTGGAGACTGCAAGATAAAAGATAACAGGGTTACCTTCCATCTTGTCAACCCACTTTGACTGCAAGGTAAAAGATAAGAGGGTTACCTTCCATTTTGTCAACCCACTTTGACTGCAAGGTAAAAGATAACAGGGTTACCTTCCATCTTGTCAACCCACTTTCACTGCAAGGAAAAAGATAACAGGGTTACCTTCCATCTTGTCAACCCACTTTCACTGCAAGGTAAAAGATAACAGGGTTACCTTCCTTTCCATCTTGTCAACCCACTTTCACTGCAAGGGAAAAGATAACAGGGTTACCTTCCATCTTGTCAACCCACTTTCACTGCAAGGTAAAAGATAACAGGGTTACCTTCTTTCTGTTCAACGCACCTCCACTCCTAAGTAAAAGATAGAAGGGATACCTTCTGTCTTATCCATCCCCCCTCTGCTCCTAAGGAGCTAAGCCTTGATCGTTCAACCGCATCTCCCCTTCGTTAGGCAAGGAAGCTTGCCTAGTTCCGGAAGCAAACACAAACTGCTAATATAGGACTCATGGAAACCACTTGATACATTGGGGTCCTCAAGGTTTGGTCATATTGACCCTTGTCCCAAAGCAGCTTCACTGACTTCCTATCCTCACCAGGGTTGCCTGGTGACTTCATCTCATGAGGCACAGGACACCCTTCTCTTTCCTTGGGCTTTGCTTCTTCCTTAGTTTTACTTCCGTCCATCTTATTCAATTGTAGTGGCCAAGCACTATAACTCCCAAAAGGAAATGGATGGAGAAGTGAAAGCCCAGTACTGGGAAACGGTGTCCCTCCTGGCATGGAGTCACCTTACCCCTTCATTGCACTATACTGTGTCATGTTCAGTTACATTGTCTACTGCATAGTGTAGTGATACTGTGTGGCTCTGTATCAACTTTCAGACAGGACGATGCCTCAGCAGAGCAATGCCAGGCTGCCAGTCATCAGTCTCCTCCGGTTGTTTTGTACCAGTTGCTGCAGCGTAGCAAGCATTCAGTCTAAAATGTCTGCCCACGCGATCCAATTGGAGTGTTCATTTTGGAGCTAATTTACATATAGTCTATTGCCATTCACCAAGTTGCCGCTATCAATTACTTCAATAGTTTAATAGGAAAATAATGTACGCTGCCACTCCTTTAAGATCACAAGCCTGGCCCACAAGACATTTCAAGCTTACACTCCATGCACTCTTGCAGATGAGTTTAAGCTGTCTCAAGGTTCTCCTTCTCCTTAGCAGTTATTATTATCATCATCATTATCATTATTATTATTATTATTATTATTATTATTATGGTATTTATTGAGTGCGGTCCTAGCTGCGGGAAGCAATTGAGCCCTTTACATTCATAGGGGGAAGAACACAGTGAGGGAAGCAGAGGAAAAAAAGGAGCAGGGAGCTAGCAGGGCAGCGTGGGCAATTTGCAGAATGGGGAAGACAGTGGGGAGCAGATCACAGAGTCTCAGGTAAGGAGGGGGAGTGCAGGGTGTGTGGACCTAGATGTTAGGGAGGAGACAGTCCTTGCAGAGGAAGGTCATGAGCTGTTTCCTGAACTGTGGAAGTGATGGGGCAAGTCTGATGTTGACGGAGAGGATTCTTGGAGCGTAAATAGTGAAGGCCTGTCTTCTGGTTCTTTCCTTTCTGCACTGTCGTAATTCAAGGCAGCACATTTCCTTACTTCTGGTGGATCGCAGGCCTCTGGAGATGCTACGTTTCTCAGTGAGGTAGTTGGGGGACTTCAGGATGACAGCCTTGTAGATGATGTGACAGGATTTGAGGATGATAGGGGCTTGCAGTGGGTGCCAGAGCAGTTTGATGAGGGTCGGGGTGATGTAGTCGAATTTGTGGAGTCCTGTAATAAGTCTTGCTGCAGCATGCGGGGCACATTTCAAGGGTGCTAGTGTAGTGGCTGGAAGGCCTTCCAAAACGGCATTTCCACCATCTAGGTGGGAGAGAACCAAGGCTTAGACAGCGTATCTGAAGTTGCTGTCTGGGATGAAAGGCTTGATTTTTTGCAGGCGAGAAAGTTGGTACCAGGTGCTCTTTAAACGTGAGGTGTCGGTGGATGTTGAATCCAAGGGACTTAGAACAGGAGGTCAGCTGGGGTATGAATCCCTCAAGGTTAATAGCAGAGAGCCAAGTCATGATGTCATTGTGTTCAGTGTTGTTGGTCAGCAGTAGGAATTCAGTCTTAGAGGGGTTGCCCTGGACGGTTTAGGGTCTTTCCATCGAATATTTACCATCGAAGTTAAGTACCAACAAACTTCAATCAACTAAAAAATGTTCATCAAATTCCAAATACATAAAGTGCAAAGTGTTTATGCATTGAAACCCTTTCATCAAATAGGGTTTCGGTATATAAACACTTTACATTTTTTTTGCAAATTCGATGAAACATAACGTTACAGGGAGCTGTCCAAGTTCTGACATCTATATTTTTAACACTAGACAGCTCCGGGTAACTTGGGGTATTTATTGTTTATTGGGGGGGGGTCCTTCCCTAAACCCCCATCAACTCCCAGGGGTCCTTCCCCCTATAGCCCCCCCAAACCCCACTTTAAAAATGTAACCCTTGCCCAGTGCTGAAATCTTTAATATATTTCAGCTCTGGGCAGCTCCCTATAATGTATGATATATATTTTTTTTATTGGGGGGGTTTATTGGGGGGTTCCCCCCAAACCTTCCTCAACCCCCATGAGTCCCCATCCCCTCCAAACCCCATTTTCAAAAATTAAAAATGAACCCTTTCCTCAACCCATCCATCGAAATTCATTCAATTAATATGCCTTTCGATGGAAATGCCTTTCAATGGATAATTTCCGTTGGATTTTTATTTGATGAAACATTTTTCGATGGAAAGACTGGATACCCACTGGACATCCAGGACTGGATCAATGTGAGGCAGGCCTTGAGCGTGTGGATGTCTCCGATGGAGGTAGATCTGCATGTCATCTGCGTGTTGGTGAATGTGGATGTGGATTGGTAAAGGTGAACCGCTCACCTTAGTGTCTGGAGCACTCTCCCTCTCACCTCATGAATTACTTCCAGCCACTTTCTCTTCTCTTAAGCAGTTAGACAGGAGGTTATGATCCTTAAGTTTGTTTCAAGCCTATTTGGTATATTGGGCAGCAGTGTATTATTTGGTACTATATTCCTTGGTGTGATATAATACATGTATTATTCTTTGTATCACACTGATGAATTGTACCTCTGGCTAATGACTATTAATTTTCATGCCTTGATATGTGATTTTATTTGAAGTGCGTGCTCGGATGCACTCTGCCATCTCACTCGAGCTTTAGCAGAAATGATTAGACAAAAATAGCCTGTGATGGTTTTATTTAGCTCATGGAAGTAACAACAAATATGAAAATACATGCATAGCTAAATTGAATACAAGAACATTGCATATAGGCCAAGAAACACAGCAAACAAACTATGCCACAAAGTGACTTATAGAAGCCACCAATAACATATTAACTTGCCCCTCAAAAAAAGTGAAAGCTATAATACTGTTGACACATTTTGTTCTCATGAAACTACAAAATAGTATGACCAAACTCTCAGGGTTAAAACTTCTCGGTCACAAAAAGTAAGAAGTCCATGCCATGAATAAGACTGATTACAGCAACATAGTTAATCACAAAGGGGACAGGCAAAAAACATGCCACTTTTAATCTCAGCCACACAAGATGATACGTCTGGCCGCCTGCTCTGCAAGGGTTGGAAAAGGGCACTGGCAGCGGCTTCTGCAGCTGCACAGATTGGCGTGTGGTGGCAGAGGCTGCAGTTCACAGGGTAATAGAGCATAGGTTCACATGACTCAAGCGTCACTGCCAACTGGCCCCCCATCATCGGACGAGCCTTTATGCAGTCCCAGCTTTTTAGCTAACAAAGCTTTGCATTCTGGGATTTCTATACCCATACATATAATGGAAAAACCGAAAATTCAAGTACCAATATGCAGCGTGATTTGGACAAGCAATCCAATAATACTTAATATAAGTGGCTCTGGTGGTATAGTGCCAGTCATTACCTCTTTATTATAAATTGAAGACATCCCCCAAACCTCTGTGAAGGAGGTTGGTGTTACGCAAATTATATTAATATGCAAAACCTTAAAGGGTACATTGGATTATGTGCTGGATAGGGCGGAGAAGCATGCCATGGACAAAAATTGGCATCTATCGAACTGCTGCCGTGGTGTTGAGAAAAATGGGTGACTTTAGCTCCATGGAAAGCCATGTGATTTCAGGACAAAACCTACACTCTTTACCATTTCACTGACAGAGTCAAATCGTCAATCTCAGTCAGTTTCAAAACAACAATAAAGTTATAATGGGTTTTAAAAGACTTGTAAAAAAAACTTTTACCTGAAATGTGAAAGAAGGATAACACATTTGAGCCAAGTCACACACGCCACAACACCACAAGTTCTCCCCCAGTTCACAGTCACACCAGCAAATTAGCCCAAATGACCACCTAACTTTCAGAAAACGATTGAAAACCTGCCTATTCAACTCACTGAGACAATCATAAAAACATGCACCCGCACAAACCATACTCTGGGACCAAAGCAAACATGGGACAATATGCATCGCAGAACCAACAATAAAACAACCACACTGTTTCCAGCCAATGACAAACCTTGCATTGGCTGGCAAACAGCCAATGACATTACTGTATCTATGCAGGTGGCGCAGTGTGTGTACGTGCGCCTGCGCCACCTTCACACTTCTCTTTCTCTTTCTCTGCCCGACGAGCGACGAGCGAGGATCGGACCCCACCCCTGCTCAGACGGAAGAGACAACCAGACCAGAGACAGCCTGAGCCCAGACCAGAGACAGCCTGAGCCCTGCCTTGTCTGCTGCGGTAAGTAAAGTTAGTACCCGCCTACCCACTGTTTTGGGCGGCCGCGTATGGTTTAGGCCCCTCAGAATCCCCTTGTTCTCTTGGCTCTGGGCACGGTGCCCCCTTGTCCTCCTATTTTTGGGCCTAGTCAGGCTGTAGCTTCTTGTCAGGCGAGCGCCGTGGCGTGGGACGGGCCTGACTCACATCTTGGAAGTTACAGTACGGTTACACGGCCCCTACAGTCAGCACTGAAAGACATGTAGGCCAGAGCCTACACGTCTTTCAGTGCTGACTGTAGGGGCCCTGTAGGCAACTTGGGGCCTTCCCGTGTGTCAACTTCTGCGACTTGCAGAAGAAGTAAGGCAACCTGTACTCCCTGAAGATGCTGGGCTCCTTCTACGTGGTGATCGTGAACAACCACTTGCACGCCAAGGAGGTCTTACTCAAGAAGGGCAAAGTCTTTGCGGGAAGGCCGCGCACGGTGAGTGGGCACGGGGGCTCGTGGGCGGTGGGTGTATAGGGCAGCGCAGCCTGCAGGAGATGCCCCAATGCTGCGGAGGACCCCGAGGTACCTTTAGATATAACAGGCAAAGGGGATGCGGTAGTCGTCTGTGGTAGGTGCCCTGAATCACTATTCCAGCCACCAAACTGGAGCATGTGGTGTGACCCTGGACACATGCTCTTAGGTTCCATAACATTCTATCTCTCATTAGGTGGCAATGCCTATCTTACAACTCGAACTTGACATCCCTTAAGCAGATTCTTAAAGACAAACACTGCTTAGTATGCCATCTGTTCAGCAGTCAAAATTCTGAAGCAGCGCTTAGAAGCGCAAGTGGTCTACCGCAAAGCGCTACATACAAAGACTCACAGATGATTTCTGTGTCCTGGCCTTCTACCAATAGCCAATCAGTTGCGCATTCATTATTTTCATTATATTGATGGTTTATAAGGCGCCTCTCGAGAGGATAGCTCAGCGGCAACATGCTCGCTTTGGAAGTAAAACGACAACACAGAGCAACACAGATTCGATCCCCGGGTCCGCGCTTAGAAACCTCAGGTTATTTAACCTATCATATCACACAAAACGTCCCCGTCAGGGCGCACACATAAATGAGAAAACGGGGGGAGGAGGGAGAAGGTTACAGCATTCGCAGGCATCCCGTTCTACACTAGACTAAACGGCCGCATTCCCATACAGGCCCCCTTTCACTGAAGGTGCCTTGCAAGCACTCTGACGGCCAATGTTCGAATGCGTGCAAGTGGAGTGCCCCCGTTTGCAGAAGGGCGCTCTTATGATAAGGTGGTACTTTTTAAGACTGTCACATGCACATTGTGGCTCAGCTTTGTTGTGTGGATGAAAAGCCCACACACGTGGACTCGCCTCATTGTGTCGCTGTTATCGGAAGAGAAAGTCTATAAAACAATAATGTGTGTTCATATTTTCTCGCCGGGCTCCCTCTGCTTCTAAGTGCTGTAATAACAGGCGCTGTAATAACAGGTGTTATTATCGTCCCATATAATGACACTCAATGTATGGACCTCCGTCGGATTAAGGGCTGAGTCGGTCCTGCCAGGGGATTGAGACTCGTGGAGCGTTGATTTAGGCACACCGAATTTGGGGAGGTGATGTATTGCACCACCTGAGCGTACTGTAGTTACCAGTCATGATAGCATTTCTAGGATTTTAATGCTGGATTAAGACCTTTCTTTGCACAACATCGGATGTAAAGCAATGTGAGGGCTTGAACCTATTATTGTAAAGGGGGGTGCCCCTGGATATTGGGCGTTAGGATGTCTCCTCGGGGTTTGAAAGGCGGCGGTACGTTCCAGTTCATCAGAGCGGTTTCAGAAATGGAGGAATGGGGAGAAGTTTATTGCGGCGACGCCACCACAGGTGGACAGGTATATATGATATGAAAGGTTATTTATAACGCGCTTAATACCCATAGGTTTCTAAGCGCGGACCCGGGGATCGTAACTGTGTTGCTCAGAGTCGTTTTGCTTCCAAGAGGAAGCACGTTGCCCCTGAGCTATCCTCCCGAGATAATGGTGGCCTCGCTGCCGGTGGCGAGGAGAAGGGCGGCATTGTGCATGCTATTTACAGTTGGGCTGCCTGGCCCAAGGGCCATTGTTTGGAATTGTGCTGTGCCCCAGAAACAAATGGGAGTCGTGTTTTTGGTGCAGGGCAACGCACACAGGGTCTCACCCATGGCCCCAAAGTTGGGTAAGGCGAGAGGGGTGTCCCTTGCCTGGTGGTGGTGGGCATGGCTGTTTTGAAATAAGTGCGTTTTCGCCCATTATTGTTCCAGTGTGTGGCCTTGCGCGAGTCGCGCCCCTTATAAACACAAATACCTGTCTGAAACAGGCCAGCAGCCAGGGGCTTAAGGCATGGACATTATCGCGTGCTAATGCCCTCTCATTCTAAGACATTATTGCTTAAATATAGTTTAGATATAATTTCAATAAAATATCTTTGGAGTGACCACCGAGGCCCGGTCGGCTGCATCTGACTTTCGCTCGATTGAGGCTTAACTAAAAGCCATGTTCCGTGTCCGTGAGTTGAGTCCTATGCTTTTCATCTTCCTCTGGATATAGAGGTAGTTTCCGGGCTTTGTATGATGCGGTGTGTGAGAATTTATGGCTTCACAGTTTCCATGAAGTCTGTGAACGTGACGCGGCTCTGTGCAGGAAGCATACTTCAAGATGTCGAGTTAAAAAAAAAAGACACACATGTACAAATGTTGATGCTGATAATGAGGCATGCCTAACGCGCAATGTTTGTACGACACACATCAATCCCGCCGCTGTATGCACGGCTTTGTGAAGATTATATAAGCTACCTCCTCACCTGCTCCAAATCCATTTGAACTCATCAGAAAATGCCTAAAATCCCACCTTAGTAAGAGGATGAAAGCATGTGAATGCCAGTAACAGCATGACAAACATGTTTCCATCATTACTGACTATATAATGAATTTCTTTATGTATACACCATAGTACCAGCTATTCCCAATACAAGCTGCTGTAAAATACACCATCACACTTGCACACGTAAGAATAGTGTACCACCATTAATATGTAAAACCGAATGCTTTTTTCATATTTCGGTGAGTTTTTTGGACAGTAAATTGCACATTTTGTAGGCCATTTTTCCAAAAATTTTGCGGGGGTAGAACCCACCCGCACCCCCCTTGGGGGAGTGGGTTCACGCGCTGCACGCACAAGCTACTATATTCGCCCGGGGAAATTTACACCCCACCAGCTTTCAAACTCACCAGCCGCCACTGGCTTGGTGAAAGGGAATATCAGAGGTGATAAATAGGGATGCAGTGAGGGGCTATTACTCAACTCCACGGGTGGCTAATTCCCTTTCTCCGCCTTTCGGAGTCTACTTCTACCGGTCAAGCAGACAAAGCTAGATGGGCCAGTCCAGTCAGTCATCTCTGCACTGCGCATCACGTTGGTGGAGACAGCGGCTGTCCAGTTCCACCCGACACCCCTGTGGGAACCAGGTGAGCGTAACAGAACGCGAAGCCTCTCTACAAATCCTCACCCGGGTGTCATGGATACCTCAGAAACTGACCAATTGGCCCTATTATTAGAGGAACTTAGGGCTGAAGTACATGCCGCTCGTCAAGAAACTAATACCCTCGGGAGAGAACTTATTGTTTCTAAGGAACGCACTGATGATCTTGCTAGCCAATTATTGCAAAACCAAGCTGGGCAAACACCATTACCTGGACTCGGGGGGAATTCAACTGCTGTTTCATCAAGCAATCCTGTGCAAGTCGTTCTACCAGGGAGCATTCCTTTAGCCCCGCCGGAACGTTTTGCTGGGGACCCGAAAAAGTTTGCCGTGTTTATGAACCAATGCCGCTAGCACTTTTTATGCAGACCTGGAGCCTTTCCAAACGATCAAGCCAAAGTAGCATTTGTATTATCAAATCTCAATGGCAGTGCAGCGGATTGGTCAATTCCACCAGTCAATCAGGATGACCCTATTCTTCGGGATTTTCAGGGTTTTCAAATGAGCATGGAAAGACTATTTGCCCGGAACTCCCAAGGACATGCCCTGGATAATGAACTTTTGTCTCTACGACAGGGTAACCAGGACCTTTTAACCTACATCGCAACCTTCAATAGGTTGGTGGTGGAAACTGGATGGCCCGCGGTAAAACGGATTACGTTATTTCATTGAGGACTTCGAGGAGAACTCAAAGATGTTTTGGCTCAAGTTGTGAACCCACCTCAAGACTGTGCTGAATATATAGACTTAGTGGTCCAGTAAGATCACAGACTTCAGAACAGAAAGGCTGACCGAGCCAAGTTTGAGAACTGGGTGTTGGTTAAACCTAACGCTACCTCCAAAGGAGCAGCTGCCTCAGAACCCATGCAAATCGGAGGGGTTAAAGGACCCTTGACTCAGAGGGAAAGAGAAAGGAGACGGCAAATGCAATTGTGTCTATACTGTTTTAACTTTGGGACATTTTCTACGGGATTGCCCTGTAAAACCACCCAAGAAAGTGGTAGGAGCTGTTGATAAAAGTCATATGGAGTCTGACTCGGGAAACGACCACGCCCGACAAGCGTAGAGGTCCGCTTGCCGAGCTTGAAGAAGGATACTCAGACCTCGCACTTTATCACACCAATGGTCCTAATAGATCCAAGGCAACCATCATGTATGCACGCAGTAAGGGCATACATTGATAGCGGGGCCATAGGAAACTATGTGGACCACGAATTGGCTTCTAGGATGAATCTACCTCTCTGCAGAAAGACCACTTCGGATGTCATCACCACAGTCGATGGAACTGAAATTGCCTCTGGGCCTGTAACTCATTCCACCGCAGAGATGACACTATTGGGTCAGGATGGGCATCGAGAGACTATTGTGTTTGATTTAATCAAAGCCCTGCAGTTCCAAATAATACTGGGGATAACTTGGTTGGAAACACATAATCCTTGTATTGATTGGCGAGAGAAGAGAATAACCTTTCCGGATTGTGCACATACTCGTTACCCGAAAAAACCCTTGAACGAAGGCCTGGCTGCAGTCGCTACTCCAGTCGTTCAGTTACCTCAGGAATATCAAGAATTCCAGGATGTTTTCCAAAAAGAACAGGCAAACACCTTACCACCTCACAGATCATACGATTGTCAAATTGATCTCATACCCGGTGCACAACCTCTATGTAGTAGGATCTACGCCCTTAATGAACCTGAAAACCTTCACCTACGACAATACTTGGACCAATACCTTGCCAAAGGCTTCATTCGTCCATCCAAGTCCCCTGTATCTTCATCTTTGTTCTTCCTGCCAAAAAAGGAAGGTGACCTCGAACGTGCATTGACTACCGCGCATTGAATCAGATCACGGTTAAGAACAGATAACCATTGCGCTGATCCCCGAATTACTAGACCAAGTAAAGGACGCTTGCATCTACACTAAATTAGATCTCCGAGAGGCATATCATCTGGTACGTGTGAAGAAAGGCGACAAATGGAAGACTGCTTTCGCACTAAGTATGGGTTATTCGAATACCAGGTGATGCCCTTCGGGTTGTGCAATGCACCAGCAGCCTTCCAGTATTTTATGAACGATGTCCTTCGTGAACTCATTGACGTCTGTGTTGTCGTATACATAGACGATATTCTAGTGTACTCCTCTTCAGAATCAGACCATGTGAAGCACCATTGTGCAGTCCTAGAGAAATTATGCCAGCGCAAGTTATATGCAAAATTGGAAAAATGCGTTTTTCATGCTACGGAAGTTGAATTCCTTGGATTTATCCTGACTCCAAAAGGAGTCCGAATGGATTCTCGAAAGGTGGACGCAATTCTCAAGTGGCCATCACCCAGTTCAGTTAAAGGAGTACAAAGCATGCTCGGATTTTCTAATTTCTACCGCAGATTCATTCCGGATTTCTAACATGTTGTACACCCTATCACAGCACTCTTGCGAAAAAACAAACGCTTCTTGTGGACTGAAGAAGCTGAAAACGCCTTCCAAGAGTTGAAAGCGAAATTCACATCTACACCTGTATTAAAACACCCACGCCCTGAACTTCCATACATAGTTGAAACTGATGCATCCAGTTTAGCCATGGGAGCTGTCCCAGAAGGATCCTGAAACTGGTCAACTTCACCCAGTAGCATTCTGGTGCAGAAAGTTTTCGGCACCCGAGATAAACTATGCGGTTACCGATAAAGAGTTATTAGCCATCAAATCCACCTTCAAGGCTTGGCGGCACTATCTTCTTGGTGCCAGGCATACCATTACTGTAATCACCGTTCACCGGAACTTGCAGTATTTAAAAACAGCCCGGGCCCAATCATCACGCCAACTTCGATGTGCATTGTTCTTTGTCGAGTTCGATTTTGTGATCACTTATCGACCAGGCTGTAAAAATGGCAAGGCAGACGCCTTATCCCGAATAGGGATGGGAGAAGCATATGTGCACCCAGAACCGGTACCTATAATTTCAGAACAAAGAATTCTTGGCATAACTACTCTACAGACACTAGAGGATATTCAGGTAAAGATCCAACAACTCTTTGATCCAACAGCCCTGCAGGACTGGGTAAAGAAAGCCCCGGACTACTCAGTCATCAATGATCTACCTTATTATCAAAGGCGACTATTTCTGCCACACAAGGAACTACAAGAACTAGTCATCTCCAATTATCATGACACCCTGATGGAAGGGCACCCAGGTATCGCAAAGACTGAAGCTAAAATTAAGAGACAATTCTGGTGGCCCACCTGGCGAAAAGACATAAAGTCATTTGTAATGTTGTGTGGCATTTGCGCCCAAAACAAAAGTCAGAAGAAAAAACCAGCAGGACTTTTACAACCGTTGGATGTCCCGCCTACACCATGGCACACCTTATCGTTAGACTTTATTACAGACCTACCTCCATGTAATGGATTTAAAACCATTCTAGTTATTGTGGATCTTTTTTCCAAGATGGCCCACTTTATTGCTTTAAAGGGATTACCTTCTGCTTCAATCCTGGCCAAGGAGTTCCTTGAAAACATTGTTTGCATACACGGATTTCCTTCCATATTGGTCTCTGACCGAGGTAATCAATTCATTTCACATTTTTGGAAAAAAATGTTGTCAATTGGCGCAAATCGACGTGAGGTTATCAACCAGTCACCACCCCCAGACCGATGGTCAGACGGAGAGGACCAACCAGGCTCTTGAACAATACCTGCGTTGTATGTTACACCAGACTGAAGGTAATTGGAAGGACATTCTATGGATTGCCGAATACTCGTACAATAACTCTGTACATTCTGGAACTGGACAAAGCCCCTTTTATATCATATACGGGCACCATCTTCGAACCTCAGAACTTGACTCACCTCAACACTTAGAAATGCCCGCAGTGAACCATCTGCACGCTACTATTACACAAGCCTTTAAGGAAGCAACTGAACATTTGAAGCAAGCGAAAGAAAAATACAAGACAAATGCTGATCAGCATAGACGTGATGCTCCACAATACCAGACTAGGGATCAAGTTTGGTTGGCCACAAAACACATACCTTTAAAGGGAACGCGGACCTTTAACCCTAGATATTTGGGACCTTACTCTATTAAGGCCATTATCAACCCGGTGGCCGTCAAATTGGAATTACCTGCTAGTATGCGGATTCACCCCGTCTTCCATGTGTCGCTTCTGAAGCCAGTACAACCTGGAACAAGACTAAACAAGCCACCTGACCCCATCCTTGTATACAGGGTTCCCGAATTTGAAGTTAAAAGTATCCTGGACTCCAAAATGGTTAAGTCAAAACTTTTTTATTTAATCGACTGGAAAGGCTACGGACCACAAGAAAGATCATGGGAACCTAGTGACCACGTTCATGCACCTAGGTTGGTGAGAAGATTCCACCGGAATTTCCCAGACAAACCAGGACCAAGGGGAAGAACGACTTTAGGAGGGGCCTTAGGGGGGAGTGCTGTCATGATGCCTACCCCCGGGCATCCAGAACAAGTCCAGCAACCCCAGAAGCAGGCATTATGTTACCCAGAGAAAACCCAGCAACCCTTGTTAGGGGCTATATGGGTACAGTCCTGGCATCTATGGCGCCAGGCTCATATGGGGGAACAGTCCTGGCACCATAGGCATCAGGCCCATATGTTAAAACTTACGTGATGCAGACCATGCTGCAAGAGATCCAAGCCCATGTGAGGCTTCGAACGGACTACTTTACCTAGGGACTATTTTGTTACTCGAGGTGTGGTTGTGGAGGAATACTTACCTGGGACTACTTTGGAGGCTATTTAAACCATGCCCGAAGGACAGCACACGCTTTGCGTTATTCTGCATCCAGCAGCGTAATGCTCACCGTGCCTGCAGTCAGCATCCAGCCTCGTGCCACACCCGCCTCAAGTCCAGAGCTCCTAGAAAGAAGAGAAAGAAGAAGAAAGGTTAGAACAAGAACATTATTGGGTTTCTTACCTGATTCTGGATTCATCGCATCTTTGCACGAGAAAAAGACTTTATTTTAAACACGGCGCATCGCCAGCAGCAGCGCCGCCCCATACTCACCGTTCCTCGCAGCATCTCTACGATCCGGCGCTGTCTCCATCATTAAGTTGCCACATTCCATCACCTAAGGGGGACAAGAAAACAACAAGGTGAGCCGAGGGGAAACAAATAAGGACAATCTCTTGCCACCATATACTTACCTGATTTTACCGCCGGAGGTATTATTCACCAGCACACCAAATCTTCTTACGCCGCACCTGTAAGAAAAGAGAAAGCAGCGAGTTAAACTTTGGCATCATGTAACGGACAGTGTCGAATAGCACAGACTCTTACCAGAACGCTTTCAGCTGCCACAGAACTATCTTCATTTGGGTCTAAGCTGCAAGATAAACAAAGGAATTGGACAAGAGTGATTATTCAGACATTTTTGAACTCTTTAGAACTATATACTTACGGCCCTTCGCCAGGAGTTTTGGAGCCAAGATTGTCTAGAACTCTTCCAATATCCTCAAGCCAGTGAAGAAACTGGCCATCAACGCGCCCCTGCGTTCCTCGCAGGATTGAGAGCTCATCATTCAAAACTATAAGGTGAGCTTGGTGAAAGGGAATATCAGAGGTGATAAATGGGGACGCACGGAGGGGCTATTACTCAACTCCACGGGTGGCTAATTCCCTTTCTCGGCCTTTAGGAGACTACTTCTACGGGTCAAGCAGACAAAGCTAGGTGGGCCAGACCAGTCAGTCATCTCTGCACTATGCATCACGTTGGTGGAGCCCGCGGCTGTCCAGTTCCGCCCGACACCCCTGTGGGAACCAGTTGAGCGTAACAATAAATCAATTTGATCCAAGTCACACATGCCACCTAGTAGCCATCGCTGGAAGTTTACCTCCAGTTCAGAGCCACATCAACAAGTCATTGTTGGTAGGCAAAAGCAAAAAAAAAAAAGGTTTCTCAACATCCTCTTCGGGAGTGCAAATATTTGGCAGGGCCTATTCGTATAAATAATTTGTGTGCTCAAGGCAAACAGGCACCAAACTAAATTTCTCCCAAGGCAAAGAAATGGTGAAGGAATCTGCTTGGCCAGTAAAGTGGTACAGCAGGCAAATGTCACCTTCCACTAGTTACTAGTGCAGGGCTGTGGATAGTGCCAACACCAGGTCTGCATGTCTCTGCCCCTGCAGGCCTTATGCTGCATTGTGCTCGCTAGACCCATGGAAGATTAATATTTAATTGTGTTTTTCGATATGCTTTTTGTGTGATCATTTAAGATTTAAACTGCATTTTTACAGAAACCGTTTTAGGGGCTGTCAAAAGTTCTTGGCTGGGTCCCATTTTTGGAACACTATTGAAGAAGGAGGTCCAGGTGTGGTCAACATTACCCCTACCCGCCTCTCAGCCTGAACGCAGAGAAATGACAGAGGCACATCATTCTTAGGCCCTTCATCATCATCGTTGATGTATCGCAGAGGTGAGAAACGTTTCTCTCTCAGACAGCCATTCAAACCATACCTGACTGATGATATGGAGCCAGTAGAGTCATCAATCGAACCGGTCGACTGCCTATAACTCGAAGTTAATGACATCATCACTGACATCAAGACATAAGTGTATGTCGACATGCAGTACATAGGGATCCATAAACGAAGCTACACAAACATATATACGATTATTGCAGGTAGACACAAAACAAATGCTTATGACTCACGCAGATAAATGACGGAAACACACATATATATTTATATCCTTTGCCAAAGCACAAACAGCAAGATGCCAAGAATACATATATCCAGCTTGCACGTGCTTAATTGCAACTAACATGAGAAGCCATACGAACAAAGATGGAATCCATAGGTGCACTGAAGTGAATGGGGAATGGGAGACAGACTTCGAATACATGGAGGAGCTGAAAGCCTGATTCAGTTAAAGTCAGGCAGACCGAGCTTCCCGCACAGACACTGCACACCTTGGCCAAGGACGAGCAGAGGTAGAAGGTTTCCAGTTACCAAGATACCAAGGCACCTGCAAGGAATTTAGTCTAAAATCCTCATAATTGTGAGTAGAAGAGCTCCATTTCGTGGTCTCTATGCACGTGACCTGGAAGAGCAGGACAATGCCTAATCACTCAAAGTAGATAGAAGGAAGCTGCTCCCATTGAACCAGAGGTGGGAAGATACAAGTGTTGCTCAAAAGTTAATAACTGGATGTACTCTCTCAGGCTTAGGTGATCAGAGATGGCAACCTGATGGAACACACAGCACCTCTGTGCTCATTCCCATCGCCTTGAAAAGGTCCACCGAGTCTAGTAGCTGTCCAACGTCCCACGGCTGGGGACATATATTGTCCAATCCTCAGTTACCTTTCACGTTAAGACATATTATGTTGCAGTGGCTAATAGTTTCCTTACTTTCCTGCAACTCTGTATTGGTTGTATGTAGAGGGGGTCTCAGGAGCAGCCACCAGATATGGCGATCCAATAATCAAACTAGCCCCTATATATCGTATATGTAGTTTCCCTAAACTGACCAATCCACATCCTGATAGGTTTCGGGGGACGTAACCTGTTTTTGTGACTTTGCCCATGATTAAAATGGTGTGACACACGTTTGGAGGATGAGAGCTCTGGAGTCAACATGCTGTTCTAGTGTGATCCCTGTCATTTTTGTTGTATAATAAAGACAATAAACCTTGCCCTATGGTTGAGTCTTCCATTCTTGCGGCAGGGATTTTGTTGTGGCCCAAATATCCCTTTGCTGGTAATTGGGGTGACTGCTAGAGAAACACTGATGGTCATTTACACTATGAGGTGCTGCAGGTTAAGATTGAGGTGCCTTGGAAGGGATTTCTGTTGAGGTACGTATTGAAAAGGCAGGTGTGTTGCATGGCCAGCTTGTGGTGCACTGGCAGAGCTGTTAAGTATTGAAATATCATGAGTACTAAATGGCCACATTGAGACACATTGGCAAAGCTGCGTGTTTACCCTATTGGTAAGCAGGGGGTCTGCGGCGGGGGTGGGTGCAGTAATGGATTGATGTGCCTTGACAGAGCTGTTTATCACTGTTGGCCCCATTATAGTTAGGGCACCATTGGGCGGGATTGATGTGCCTTGACAGAGCAGTTTATCAGTGTTGGCCCCATTATAGCTAGGGCACCTTCGGGGCGGGATTGAGGTGCCTTGACAGAGCTATTTAGCTGTTTATCAGTGTTGGCCCCACTATAGCTAGGGCACATTCAGGGTGGGATTGATGTGCCTTGACAGAGCTGTTTATCAGTGTTGGCCTCATTATAGCTAGGGCACCTTCGGGGCGGGATTGAGGTGCCTTGACAGAGCTGTTTATCAGTGTTGGTCCATTATAGCTAGGGCACATTCGGGCAGGATTGAGGTGCCTTGACAAAGCTGTTTAGCTGTTTATCAGTGTTGGCCCCACTATAGATAGGGCACCTTCGGGGCAGGATTGAGGTGCCTTGACAGAGCTGTTTAACTGTTTATCATTGTTGGCCCCATTATAGCTAGGGCACCTTCGGGGCGGGATTGAGGTGCCTTGACAGAGCTGTTTATCAGTGTTGGTCCCATTATAGCTAGGGCACCTTCGGGGCAGGATTGAGGTGCCTTGACAGAGCTGTTTAGCTGTTTATCAGTGTTGGTCCCATTATAGCTAGGGCACCTTCGGGCAGGATTGAGGTGCCTTGACAGAGTTGTTTAACTGTTTATCATTATTGGCCCCATTATAGCTAGGGCACCTTCGGGCGGGATTGAGGTGCCTTGACAGAGCTGTTTATCAGTGTTGGTCCCATTATAGCTAGGGCACCTTCGGGGCGGGATTGAGGTGCATTGTCAGAGCTGTTTATCAGTGTTGGTCCCATTATAGCTAGGGCACGTTCGGGCGGGATTGAGGTGCATTGTCAGAGCTGTCACATTGCTGCAAGGATGTATTACTTGTTAGGATTGAGTTACATCTGCCCGTCCCCTCCCCCCTGCGTTTCACTGTGCAAAGACATACATGTTTTTCACTAAAAAAAAGTCACAAGTTGTGACTTTGTGAATGCTGGTGCGTCTGACCGCAGCGTTCTGGACTTTCCCATCAAATCAAGTTCGCTTTATTGGTTCCGTCGGTGCTAGCTTTAGAGAGACAGCTGACAAATGTGTTGTTATTGCTCAGGGAGGGGGGTCTAAAGGGGCTATAGCCCCGGATAGAAGATCAGGGGCTACAACCAAAAGGCTAGCTAGGCCCGACAGTCCCGCCATTATCTCAGGCCCGCATCTTTTACAAACCTAGCAACACCCCTGGGTGTTGATCGTGGCTTCTGCAACAGCCGAATGGAGGAGGGCGGGACCTTCTGAGATGCCACGTGAGAAAGAAGGCAAGTGGGCCAAGCAGGATGAAAAAACGCCCGAGCATGATAGGCGGCAACGTGTTTGATTGGCACAAGTCCCCGTGCATAGTTTGTAGGGTTTGGAATAACACACAACTGTGTGCATCGCAAACAACCTCAAGGGGTGATTTCAGGACCGGCGGAAGATATTTCAAGGGTGGTGAGGCCCTTTCAAGATGATGTTTGAGGACCCACCTTGCTTTACAGCTGGGAAATACACTCAGCATAGCCCGTGGATTCTTTAAATTACCCTCAGAGTCCTGGAGCGCATTTTACCTGAAAAGGTAAAAAGCCCCTTACGCCGTCCACGGGTGAGGTAGCATGGTCATCCCGAGCCTGGCAGACTATCATGTTCTTTGAGAGGACACGGAGGCCTCAACATAACCTGCACTCATTACCGTAGGGGGCAACAAAATGTCCTCTGTGGGTGGCAGGATGCTGCATTGCCAGGGCCGGCTGAAGTGGCATCAGGGCTAGTGAGGGCCCATTTAACACACTTACACCTACTTTCTGAGGTTTCCACGCGGTGCCTAGATTATAATGGAGACATAAAGAAATGCAGCAAGTGGGTTAATAGCTACAGATTATCACAGGTGAGTGAGCCAGCGAGTAGCAGAAACACTAAGGGCCTGAAATACAAAAACGTTTTCAATGGGACTTTACCATGTCAAAACATTGTTGTAAATCAGGCCCTAAATGTCCACTCGAAGCTATGAGTTGCTCTTTGTCAGCAAGGAACGAATGTAGTCAAACCCGGAGTAAAAAGGCAACCAGGTGCTAAGAACACTGCTGGGTACAGCAAAGTCTGAGGGAGGTGACGGCCTGAAGGCACCAGCAAAGGCAGCCTGGAACGTGGGCTCTGCAGAGCTCGCATTGAGTGGCCTGAATTAAAGATGTATTTTGCTTTGTCATAAAGTGTCCAACCTGGGTGCAGCTGCCCTGAGCCCTCGTAGCACCTGGTGACTGGAGGGTCAAGGCCCATTTGGCTTTAAAAGGTTGACACGCCGTCCCTGCGCAGGTCAAAAGGTTACACGACGTATGAGATAACACCATGCCCCGTGCATTGCTGGTGGCTCTGGAAAGATGAGATGAAACATTACCCCATGAATGCCAGCAGGGACGTCATTTGGGGGTCGCCAGGGGTCGCAGTTGCGACCTCTGAGGTCTCCCTTGCTACCCCTGGGGTCTCCCTGGCTACCCCTAGGAAAAAAAAATACTTTTTTAAAAACTTTTTTTGTTTAAATGCAAGCTCCTGGGCTGTGGCCAGTGTCATGTGGCTCTTTATTTTTGGAGTGGCTGACTTTCTTGTGCAAGCCTCTTAAACAAAAAAAACGGGGTTCCACAGGTGTATCACTTTGAGCAGTGATGCTAAACAAGAAAGAATAGGAATAACACATAATTTGTCTTTCTGGAATTCTATCAAACAATTGCTAGACTCAAAGGTTTATTTCCAGGCACTTCAGGGGGTGAGTCACTGATTTAGCCTGTTCTTAAACAGCTCAACTCAGCCTTTTACCCTTCAGAGGTCGATAAATGAGTAGCAACACAGGTTGGGTGATATCGTATATCATTATCATTTGGCCTTGGAGGTCTGCTTGCATTCTCAGTAATTTGGTAATATGGTCCTATAAACACTGATATTAATGATGCATATGGTGATCCATTCTTGTAGAAAATGTATATAACATTATAGTGATATCGCAACCATATTTTTTGTAGTGTACTTAGGGACAATATGTGGTGTCCCTTTCTGTTTTGTCACGGGGTGAAAGGTTGTGTTCCATCGCTTCCCGTGCTATCACTTCGAGGTGGGGGGTCAAATGACATCACTTCCTGTGATGTCATCAGAGGGCAAAGGTCATGCGATGTCACTTCCGCTACCTCTGGCATTTTGGTGAAATGACATCCCTGAATGCCAGGCAGGCATAAAAGGAAGGCATTATGTAATCCCACGGATATGGGAATGTGGTGTAGTGTGTGAGACGTCATGGTGCCCAGTGCATGGCAATTGGCTGCAGAGTATGAGCTGCCCATACCACATGACTGGCAGGCTTGCGCGGTGTATGAAATGACACCATTACCCGGGCACAGAAAGCCACCCCATAGTATGAAATGACACGTTGGTGCCCCTTTTCAAGAGCGACACCATGCCACCTGCATGACAGGGGGCGCAGTGCATGAGATGACGGGTTGCCCTCTGCATAGCATGGCGGCCATGGAATGATACATTGGCACGATGCGCTGCGCCCCAGAGTATAACAAAACACAAAGCTCCTTGCATGGCATTGGGGAGCGGGCATGGCATGACACGATGCCACCCTATGCGATGACGCTATGCCTCATGTATGAGAGGCGAATGCCAGTATGAAAGGGTGCATTGTGCCATAGTGTGTTATGAGAATAGCAAGCCCCTGGCATAGTGATTGACTGAGGCATGTGATGGCGCAAAGCACGCGGAAAATGCTGCATCTTCGGCGGGAAACTTTCCGCTCTCTGGCCTGGACTTTTGGCTCACAACTTACTGGAGTTACAGGAAAAAGGACTATGCCGGCGAAGGGGGCGGGATGAGACGGAGAAGAGGGGTTTCCACGGCAACCGTTGTTACGGCAACTGGCCAATTCAGCATCCGTGCCATTAAGTGAGGCAGTCGGAGCCGGACTATCTGAGTGACAAGAATGATAAAGAGAGAGCGACAGAGCACGGAAAGGCTTCTTGGGTCCATCTGTCGCGGCGGATAATTCAGTTCACGTCCCCAGATGTCTCTGCGCCGGAGAGTGCCACCCCGCACTCCTGGCGGCGCAACCTCGTGGGGGCAACCACTCTGAGGAGCTAAGCGCGCGCCGGAATCGACTCGTGACTGACATCCCTTCCTCGCCGGCCTCCGACTGACATCGAAACAACTGCGCCAAAAACCTTGCGCCAGAATGAACTCCTCACGGACACGCACCAGTCGGCGCTGATTCGCAAGTAACACATACGTCTGTTAGCGTCAACTCTATGACGATATCCTTTCCCCAGTGCCGACTCCTGTCCAGGATTACACTCCGACCAGCAGCACTCGACCCATGTGCCTGCCTCGCCAACAACTCCTCAATCGCAGCCTGCCCATCTGCCATACCTCAGCACCAGCTCCTGACGTAAATCCTGCACCGCTACAACTCCTGACTGACAGCTTGCCCTAGAACAGACTCCTCTGCTCCAGAGCCTACTCCTGATTGGCATTTCACATCTCGCGCCAATTCGTCACTAGCATTTCCTCCCTTATGCCACCTAGTATAACAACTGGTGCTTTGTGATGGTGCCAAACATCACACGGACTCCTGACCCACATCCCTGGCGCAGTGCTGGCATATCACCCATGTCCTTGCTCCTGTGGTCACAACTGACTGACTTCCCTAAACCAACACTGAGTGATGGGCTGTTGCTTCCACCCAGCATTTCCTCATCATCAGAATACCTTAACTCCGGCCAACCAATTTGTCGTGGCACCATCTCACGACTCATATCCCTGCCCTCAAATATGTTCCTGCCTGGCTCAGCTTGAGCAGCACCCGCCTGTCATTCTGCAGCAACTTCTGAATGGCGATGCTGATCCAATATGGCCTTGTCTGGCCACTCACTCCTGACGCACGTTACTGATCTGACGCAAAAGGCTCAGCATCCTCCTTACTCTAGCCCAGGCCTGTAATAGACATGCCACTCTTTCACGGACACCCAACCAACACCCAATTCCATCACTCACACCTAATCAACATCCCATGACCAACTCAACCCTTTCTGACTGATTGCCCCTGGGAGAACTTCTGATCCGCCTTCCTCCCGTGACATCAAATTCTGCAACCAGGAACCTCATTGGCACCGAGTCCAAACCAAAATTCCTGCTCCACCAATGGTTGTTGACCAATATTCTTACCCTGCCATTATCTATTAAGAAATTCCTGTGGTCTGACAATGACTCAAGATGGAATGCCTCCTCTGCCATTGTCTCCTGATCAGCATTTTTAATCCAGGATTCATTCGTACCAATTATTCTTGTTCCTTCGAAGACTCCTGACCCTCATGTTCACTGATGCCTAGACTGGAAAACGCCTGCTCTGGAACTTGCCCTGGGCCAGCATTCTCTGTCCTGCGCCCACGCCTCGGCAGCATCCTTACCATCCCCATTATGAAACCTATCGCTCCACCTGAATTTGCACAGGTGTTGTTTGTGGTTAAGCATACATTGTGTGAGTGACTGGGATATTATTTAACACTGCATCTATGTGGGTGAGTGCCCATGAGCAAGGACCAAACTGTGCTGGCTATCAGAGTGTGGTTTTTCCAAAATCCCTCTGCGCATGCCCAGATTCCTGGAGAGTCTCCTCCATCAGCCTGGGCCGGGATCCAGTGGCAGAATGGGCATTTTCTAAGTGAATGGGGGGTAACTATTTTCTGCAAATTGGCCCAATCTAGGGAGAGTAGCAAGTGAGCTTGACTCATGTTAGTGGGTTCTGTGGGGTTCTACCCAGAGAAAGGTTTTAGAATAATGGGGAATATAGCGTGCGTTTTACATCACACGTCAGAAAAATTGGGTTAAGTCATACAGTTTACAATCAGTCCTTTAGAGGAACCCATAACATACTTCAAAAGATGCCTGGGCACGAATGGGTCACAGGAGCATTTCACAGCACACACTCATACTGGCTCTGGTCAATGAACAATTATGATATCAGTCTCAACAATATATGCAAGCATTGCCTTGTATAACACCATGTTATGCTGCCAGTGTCCAATAATACATGCCTGTTTTTCCATTATAAAATAGTTTCAGGCTGGTGTGCCCAGTATATTTCCAGGCATGCCACCGTAAGAACACATTTCATGATAGCTGTGCTGAATACATGTCAGTAGAACACATGTTCATGCTGCCTGTACACACAATCATTGTGTAGAGACAGTATGTGAGCCGTAGTATGTATTGTATTCAGGTGCAGTGGATTGTCCTGTCAGTGAATGTGTGACAGCTGGACCAAATCTTTCATGGGACTCAGTCGTATTCTATTGGGTGCAGTGCTAAAGCCGGGGTGATATGCCAACATAAGTGAGCCGTCTACAGCTGAGGGCTCTTCAGCATTTCTCATGCCCAAGAAATAACATGCAATCACATTTGCATTGCATGCACTATTGGGAAACATGTCAATGAAGCATCAACATGTATGTCCACCTGTCGGGCCAATGCCCATCGCAACATACTATGAAAACAACCAGTTAACCTCAAGAGACATATCACAATTTTCACAGGTGGCAGATATTGTATGATAGACCGAAGTGTCGGAAAACGTGTTTGGGCTTCGAAACACGTGAAAACAAACATGTAGAATAGAACATTCTGTCAGAGCGTCCCATGTATGCACTAGAACTACATATGAATTGGATAGTGTGTTGCTCCACAATGCAATTATGGTTTTAGGTCCTTGTATTATTCCCATTAAGCTTGAACAGTCCGGCCCAACATGTATGTTTTGTATTTGTACCTTTATTTATTTCTTATAGTGTTTAATGCCTGAGCACTTTACAAAATGAGTCAAGTGCAACATGAACAATCAATGATAAAGAATATACCTCTTGGGGCGAGATTTAAAAAAGGATCTAGAAGATGGGGAAGGTGGGGATAGATGAAGGAGATCCCAGTGCTTAGGGGCAGGGAGGGAGAAAGAACGACAGCGGGGGAGGCCCAGGGAGGCCGTGGAACAGATAAAAGAAAAAGAGACGGAGAATGTAGAGCACAAGGAGGGGAATAAAAAGAAATTTGAGAACAGAGATGAGAAGGTGTTAAACAATGAAGACATTTGAACACAACACAGTAATAGAGTGGCAAGGGACCTATTATCAGTCTCCCTGTTTACATGCAGGATGAACTGGACCCTGCAAATCCCCAGCCCCACAAATAGAAGACCCAGCCCTAGGGCAAAGTTCACTCTCTTTATTAACAATTCAAATGACAGGAATCACAACATGAACAACATCCTCCAATTGATCTTGCTCTCCAGGCACCTATGGTCCCGTTTTGTTAAACTCTGACGTCACAAAAAATGAAGTTACATCCCAAAAAAAAACAGGGGAAGGGATTGGTTAGTGAGGCAAACTATACATCCATTCCAGAAGGGATTAGTATGATCATTGGGTAAGCCATATCTGGTGACTCCTCCTCAGACCTCCTCTTTGTGTCACGAGTACAAAGTTACAGGCTAGTACGAAGGTGATTGGCCGGTGCAACATAGTGTATGCTTACCATGGAAAGTGGTTATGGACTGGGTAGAAAGGGTCTTATCAGCCTGGGAGCCTTGGACAGTTACCAGGCCAAGTGCAATTTTTCAAGGTAGTGGGAATGACCCCAAAGGTGCTGCATGTTCCCAAAAAGTTACCATCTCCGATCTCCTAGGCTTTGAGACAGAACATTTGTCTTTGAACCTGTATAACTGTTGTATCCTCCTGCCTTTGGTTCGATGGGAACAGCCACCTCAGTCTGGCTTGAATGAATAGGCTCTGTCTTGATCACGTGTATAGGAACCAGGAAATGGACCCGCCTTGCTTGTAATTATGACGATTTCTGACTGTGTCCCTCGCATTGTGTCCTTTCTCTTCTGTTAACTTGAAACGTTCCTTCCCTACTTGTCCTTGGCGAGGCAGCACACGGGTTCTGCGGGGCAATGAGTTTTTCTTGGAAGCAAGACAATGCAGCGCAACACAGTATCGAATCGCGATGCCGCACTTAGAAACCACTCGTTGGTATTAAGTACATTATAAATGAACAATTAAATGAATAAAAGAAGCCTGGTCTGCATGCTTCAGCAGATTCAGCCTGTCAGCCTTTTCCTGTATTCTGAAGTTCATCCTGCTTTTTCCATTCACTCCAATGTACCTATGGCTTCCATCTTTATTCGCATGGCCATCCATGTTAGTCACGGCTAAGCATCAGCAAGCAGTTCATATGTATCCTTATGCGTCTTGCGGTTTCCGTATAGCAAAATGTATAGTGTCTCAGTCCTCTAACAACTATGTGATGAAGTATAATCTGGGTACTTCCCAATTTTTTGTTACCGGGGGCCCGCCTCTTACAGGAAGAAACTCTTCAAATAATATACAATAGGGATAGGGTACCCCGCCCTTCCTCAAATCAGTCGGTGGACTCAAGCTACGGAACTAGCTGATATTTACTACTTCTCAGCACACATGGTCAGAAAGACAAAAACTATTTATTAATACAAAATGTTCTCAATATCAAAAACATGTATCGATAATTCATCACAAAAAAGACATGGACATCAATCAATATCAATGCATAAACAGCCGCTAGACACAGCTGTGCTAAAACGTACACCTACTACATGAATATAGCAATTACTCACATGATTCCTACAGTTGAGTGAAGTTAGTATACGTGTGACATAAACTACACCATCATTGTGTTTCGGGCTGTGTCTTGCATCAGCTCACAAATGTTCTCATCCAATCAAGCCTTCCTCAGGACACCAAACTCAAAATTGATGCAGATAGGATTCCTCACTTTTGAAGGACACCTCCAGTTAAAAACTGAAACATAAACAAAACCTGTTGTTTTAAAATACTGACCCTGGGAGGTTACAATATATTACAACTCACACCCATAACCATAGATAGTCACCAACCTTCAATTTATTCTACGTTTCTTGAGCAAGTCATTTCTTAACCCGACATAAATCTTGTACATTCAGTCATTCCTTTATAAAGTGAAAACAGGGGGATGTTACTCTATTACTGATGTAATTATTACAAAACCAGCAGCCTTGTAAAAAATATGTTACCTTGCTATTGGTGATACCCAGTAGCAATGCCAACTATTAATCAAGTCCTTCACAAAAAGCAATTGATCCTGCTGTTTTCAGTAACTTGAGAATCTGTATAAAATAATTATATGTCACTCATTGTATATATCTGGTCCTACTGTGTGATACAGTCCTTTAATTACAAAGGCAGACACCATTTTTCTTAATACCGGCATCTCCTCATTCCAATTAGTGAAATACCTGGTCCACATTAACCGCACCTCAGCACATATCTCTTCTAAGGGTTGTGCTTATAAAAGCTAGACTAGAATATTAAGCACACATAAATACTTTTCTGCGGTTTTGACCCTGGACTCTCTTCCTTAGACTCTCTTTCTTAGGGGATTCATTATGTTTATCGCATGCATGCACACTCTCGAGGACCGCACTATTAACTCTACGGACTCACTGAGTACTGGTGAAAACCCTTACAGCGCCCTAGCACACTTCCGTTCGGCTTGCGTTTGATTGCAGGGTTGCACATACTTCCTGGTTATAATTACGTTGTGTCATCAACGCGTGTCAATAGCATTGGTCTCCATCTTGGATAGGGACACAGCGTCAATGCAAAAAGTCCATGTGTTACTGCTGTGTTCTTTTAGAAGCTCTAAGTAGGGCTTAATGGTACCAAGTCCCCTCTTATCTCAATTTATTAAAATTGTGATGGCAGTCCATTTAACTATTATAGGTGGCCTTTTTGTGTCACCAATCAATCGGCACATCCTGCCCCAAAAGTGAAAAAAAGGCAAATTGCCTCTATGTTAAGAGCCCAACAGATATGTACTAGTGGGGGGAGGAGAGCATGGACCATCTTCCCCTATATATTAATACTGCCAGAGGTTTAATCCCATAAATTATCGAGCGTATATTCATGAAGAAACACAGGCACCTATGTTATTGTTCATAATGGCATGGGCTTCTTCTTGGTCACCTATTTTCTGCCATATTCAGTGGTAAAAAGGATTCCACTCAATCGATGTGTTAAGGACTTTATTCATTGAGTCAAGTCTATATATCCATTTCTGCTCCATTTGTCTCAACATAAGGTCCTGATCCACACCACTGGCTGGGCACCCGATGGTCTGGATAATAAGCTACAATATATCAGTATGTTTATGGGATTTTGCCTTGAAAACTGCCACATTTGGTTTATCTGCCACCTGATTCCTGCTGCGTGATCAGTGTTCACAGATCCGTTGATGGATCTCTGTTTTTGTTTTGCCAATGTATATCAGTCGACACAGACATTTTATGCCATAAATGGCCCATTAGTTAGACAGTTGGTAAAGGTACTGAATTTCCTACCTAGTCCATAGAGATCTATCTCTTTCATGTCTTTTGTCAATGGATAAACTGAGCATTTTCCACACCTGAAGTGATATGATATGATATGATATGATTGTATATTTGTATAGCCCCTATACACATGTGTTTCAAAGTGTTTCAAGGCAGGGGAGGGAGCAAGGGAAAAATACAATAACATTCTTACAGACCTTGAGACAACAGGAATGGGTAATTTACTATTTTACTAGGCCTGATGACATTTCACATAGTGCAGGAGCATTGACAATAAGTGAGGGAAGGGGGGGTGGGGGGTAGAGGAAAAACAAAGACTATTGTACTAGGCTAATGCCATTTCTGATTGTGCAAGAGAAGCGATAAGACAATAGGTGAAGCAGGGGAGGAAGGGTGGAGGAAGGAAAGGAACAAACAATGACTATCGTACTGGGCCTGACAACATATCCGATGGTGCAAGGGATCAGACAATAGGTGAGGCAAGGGGGGGGTAAAGGAACAAACAAAGACTATCGTACTAGGCCTGATGACATTTCTAATAGTGCAAGGGATAAGACAATAGAAGAGGGAGGGGAGGGAAGTGGCGGGTCGAAGGAAAGGAACAAACAATGACTATAGTACTGGGCCTGATGAATTACCTTCCAGGGTGGATGTGCACCGAGTGCACTGAAGGGCTTCGGGTGGTGGGTGGAGGCACAGCTGCAGCCACTCTGGCTGCCGCAGCAACGAGGAAGTGGACAGTCACAGGTGGCAGTGACCATAGTGTGGTCTGAGAGGGTTGCTGCTTTGATTATCTTTGTACTTGTGTACTAGTCTATCTTTCAACTTTTTAGGGTGTTTAAAAGCAAACAAAGGTTTTTCCAAATTGAAATCAACAGTTTTTGCCATGTTCCAATTTTGGAGTATCACTCTTCTGAGAGAATGACAAATAGGGCTAAAGGAGGTCACACAGGTGATTTTGTCTGCTGTGCTTTTCACTTGTCTCACGATACTTGTCTTCCTATTCATGTTTTGTGCTCTTTTTCGAGCACTACGTATGGTCTGAGCTGGATGACCCTCTTGTTTTAATCTCATACTCAGGTTTTTACTGTCGCTGTCAAAATCCGACATGGTGGTACAATTATGGTGTATTCTTAGGAACTGCCCATAGGTGAGATTCTCTTTCAGGCTCAGAGGGTGGAAACTCTCATATGCTAATAGTGTATTTGTATGTGTGTTTCCTAAAGAGGGTAGTACCTACTTTGTTTCCCACAGTTTTATAGATCTCTGTATTCACCAAGCCCCTTTTCGATGTGCTTGACTATCTGGGTGTATC
This sequence comes from Ambystoma mexicanum, assembly GCF_040938575.1. Classification (NCBI taxonomy): domain Eukaryota; kingdom Metazoa; phylum Chordata; class Amphibia; order Caudata; family Ambystomatidae; genus Ambystoma; species Ambystoma mexicanum. The sequence continues at coordinate 1,261,649,235 of NC_090921.1, forward strand.
CTACACCAATTACGCGGATGACACCCAGATACTCATTCCCATTACTGGCGACTACACAGCCGATACCAAATCCTTGAATGATGTCTACTTGGTCATCCAGGCCTGGATGGCACAACATGAACTTTGCCTCAACGACGATAAGACGGAGCTTTTACTACTAGGATCCACCTATCGTCTTAATAACACGAAGCCTATAAATCCTTCACTATTGACGGCAACGTCATCAAGGTCTCTAAAGACACCAAAACCTTAGGCGTTTATCTGGACTCCACCCTTTCCTTGAACAGAAAAACTAATGCTGTTAGGTCGGCCTCTGCCTACACATGCAAACTTATCACCGCCTGCAGACCATTTCTGAACATTCACAACTGCACTACTTTGGCTAGAACACTTATCATGTCCAAAATTGATTACCGTAGTGCCCTCTACCTAGGCACCAGTCAGTCTAACCTCAATAAACTTTAAACTATTCAAAATAATGCCATAAGGGCAGCTCTCAATATCCCTAGATGGTCCCATATCTCCCTCATTAGATCTGACTTACGATGGCTCCCGGTAAAACAAAGAATTGCCCTAAAAACGCTAGCTTTGACTCACAAATGCCCCACCTTACCTCACTTGGCATCTTGCACTTCACTCCTCTTCCCGTCCCACCAGATCAGCCCAAACTCACAGCCTAACCCTGCCCAGATTCAAACTCCAAAAAGCGGGTGGTGTGAGCTTCCCTGTCCTAGCCTCCAAACTGTGGAAAACTCTGCCAACCCACATAAGAGTTGAACGTTCGTTCCTAACGTTCAAGAACAACGCCAAAGTTTGGCTGTTCACCCAGAAAGCATAAGGTCCCTCACGCTAGCCTGGTTCCCTACCTGCAATATATCTTATCTTTGTACATATGCCACATTGTATCGTTCATAACTTGCATATTTGTATTTATGTATTACTTGTAAATTTGGCTCTTTGTGTATACTTTGTTGTAACCTGTATCTAAGATTATGCGCCCGGTTGCCCATGGGCCTGGTGCGCTTTACAAATAAACCAAACTTCAAACTTCAAACATCTTTTTGATGTGCTAGGACATTTTAAAATGTATAAATTCATCCTGGCTGTTTAGCCATATCAGAAACTTGCTCAAAGTCTGAGGAGGCCCTCTCCACACCATAAAGACATTGTCAATTTAACGATACCAACACACCATATGGGTGACAAAAGGATTGTTATCATTGTATACCAACTGGGACGCTAGGTGATTCATATAGAGATTGGCTATGCAGGGAGCAAAAGTTGCTCCCATGCTTGCCTCGTGGCATTGATTGTAAAACATGCCATTGCACAGGAAATAGTTCTCAGTGAGTGCCAAACATATGCACTCAAGTATAAACTCAGATGGTACATCTGGATTTTCTTTTTTCTCCAAGTAGTGGCAAATCGCCTCTATGCTAGCCATTTGGGGAATACTGGTGTATAACACCTCTACATCCAGAGTTACTAGGATGTGATTCTTCGCAATAGCGAGGGTCTTGAGAATGTCAATCACAGCTGTTGTGTCTTGAACAAAAGACTGCATTTTGCAAGCAAACGATTTCAGAAAAAAAACTGCATATACGGACAAAGGTTTGAGAATGGAACCAATAGCAGAGACTATAGTCTGCCGGGAGGGCACTCCTCATTTTTGTGAACTTTTGGTAAGCAATAGAAAGCCGAGATGGTTGGGTATTTCTTGACCAGGAATAGTTTCTCATCAGCAATCCAGCCTAGCATTGGAATAATGTGTAGTAATTGGTATATTCATGTGATAGGTGTAGGTTTTAGCACAGGTGTGTCTAGCGGCTGTTTATGCACTGATATTGATAGATGTCCATAGGCCTCATTACAACTTTTCCGGTCCAGAATGCGGTGATTCCGCGGCGGCGGTAATAAAGTCTACGCGTCTGCAAGGTTGCGAAAAGACCGGTCGATTACGTGCTGTCGGTCACGCGCTCCACGCGGACGCGGAAACGGTGTAACCGTTGCCACGGAAACACCCACGGAAATGGACATAGCAGCGCCACAAGTGGCATAAAAACCGTTTCCGCTGCCGTCGCCACGGACACGGAAGCGGAAATACCATGATCGACAAAACCGGAAACAGAGAGGCGGCCATCATATAAAGCACAATCCATTGCCATCCAGAGTCAGCACAAGCAGATTCCACACAGTGAGAAGCCAAAAAGGACCACCAGCATGTCTGCCAGGATTCCAGCCCTGAGGCAGCGCAAACAGCGCTTTAGTGAGGGGTAGCTAACAGTTTTGGTGGAGCATATAGTGCAGCATGCTGAGATGCTGTTCAGTGCTGATCAACGGCGTGCTACACGCAGTGCAGGAAGGAAGTGTGGGGGGAAGCAGCACGCAAGTGCACCGCTGTGGGCGTGACTGTGAGGAGCGTCAAGGACTGCCACAAGAGGTGGGACGACCTCAGGCTGAGGGTGCGGAACCTGATCTTCACACACTGCCAACGCAGTAGTGGGACAGGTGGAGGGCCCCCTTCCCCACTGAGGCTGCAAACATGGGAGGAGCGCTGCAGCAGTGTCTTCCACCTTGAGGGCATCCATGGGATCGGGGATGCTGAGGCAGGAGTGAGCCCGCCTGCAGATGTTGGTAAGTGTGCAAATATGAATGCAATATGAGTACATGTTGAGACCAGGAGAGGCCCGAAGGACCCATTAACAACCCACCTCCCAGCCAGTGCATGAGTGGCCCAAAGGACCCATTAACAACCCCCCCAGCCAGTGCATGAGTGGCCCAAAGGACCCATTAACAACCCCCCCAGCCAGTGCATGAGTGGCCCAAAGGACCCATTAACAACACCCCACCCAGCCAGTGCATGAATGGGCCAAAAGACCCATTAACTACCCCCCCAACCAGAACATGAGTGGGCCAAAGGACCCATTAACACCCCCCCCAGCCAGTGCATGAGTGGCCCAAAGGACACAATCATGATCCAGATGACGATCCACATCACTACAATACATGTCCGTCGACAAGCATATGCATGTAAATGATACTGTTAACTGATCAACCTGTCTGATGCATGTGATGCACCCATCAGGCACCACCACACAACTAATTGCATGCCCTCTGTGTCCCCACAGCCATATCAAGTGACAGTGACACCGCACAACAGCCCAGGCAATCAGCTCCTGCATGCGTGCAAGCCAGCGCCCCTGCCCAGGAGGATGCTGCTAGCAGTTCTTCATCTCTGCCCCCAGTAGCATCTGCTACACATGTGCCGGCCACCATCACCAACATCTCCGCCATCTCCACGCTGCCTGATGCAACACAGGTGCCACGGGCGCCCATAATGCTTATACAACCCACCACAGAAAGTATCTACACTGCAGAGGAGGTAGCATGTAGCGACAACAGTGCCCGTGCACTGCAGTCTGATACAGGGCCACAGAGGGAGGTGCCCACCCTGGATGACTTGGCATCATTCCATGAGCTGGAGTTCAGCCCCACATCACTCCACATTCCGATGAGGTCACCTACCCCCTCAATAGCTGAGCTCAATTCCGGCATGCAGCGGATGGAGGCGCAGAAGGCTACCCTCACACAGCTGGTGGAAAGGCAGCTCGAGGAATCTAGGCTGCAGAGGGACTGCTACAGCACATCCGTATGTCCCCTATCAAGGTCCATTGGACGCTTCGCCAGCACAATAGTGACCCTAGCACGCCATATGTGGGAGGGCAATGACAACACTTCGAGGATTGTTGAGTCCATGTTGATTGGCCAACAGGCACATCTTGCACATTTGCCAACAATCCCAGCGTCAGTGCCATCCACTACTATCACCCCATCCAGCTCTACCTCTGCCACGCCACAGAGGCGCTCGAGTCGGCTAACAGGGCCCTCGGGCAAGGATGCACAAGCGCCAAAGCGCACACGGAAATGATGGCATGTGTGTCAGACACTGCCGGACCCATGGGGACTAGAAGGGTGTGAGAGGGTGGGTACATTTGGGTGGTGGGGGAGGTTCATTAGGGGGTTTGTGTATTGGGGCCTGGTTGGGGGTGGGTAAGTTTGGGTGGTGGGGGAGGTCCATTAGGGGGTTTGTGTATTGGGTCCTGGTTGGGGGTGGGTACGTTTGGGTGGTGGGGGAGGTCCATTAGGGGGTTTGTGTATTGGGGCCTGGTTGGGGGTGGGTATGTTTGGGTGGTGGGTGGGCACGGGTGTCCAGCTTCCCTTACCATTGCACCTCCATTCTTGTTGTAATGTCATGAATATATCATCATTTGAAAAAACACATTCATGAGTGGACATCCATCATTTCATTTGCAGTACATCAATTTATTTACTGGCATCACCATATCCATGCAATGCTGTGAATGTGCAGTCTCTCAAAAGTAAATGCGAATCAGTGCATCCCGTGCTCGTTGGCCATCTAGTGGACCCCTAGGAGGAGGTTGAGCCATCCCATCCCCATCCCCATCCCCGTCTCCATCTCCATCTCCATCTCCATCTCCATCCCCATCTTCATTATCTGCGTCTGGGGGCATCGGAATGTTCCTGCGCAGGCACAGATTGTGCAGCATGGCACAAACAAGCTCGGCTGTACAGCAGTGATCCGCCAGATCTGATCAAAAAGCGGAACCGGGCCTTCAGTAGTCCAAATGTCCTCTCAATCGTGCCACATGTGCGGACGTGTGCCCTGTTGTACGCCTCTTCATGCCTGTTCCTTGGCCACCGTACAGGCGTCATCAGCCATGGCTTGAGTGCATATCCAGCATCACCTACATGGGATGTAGATGTGGGGGTCATGTCAGTGTTTGTTGTATCACGTCTTCATCATTTGCAGTGCAATTTTGTGTCATTGTTCATTCATGCAAATGCGGCATGCAGTGGTTGGACCGGTGGGCGATTTCCATTCTTTGGTCATTGTAGTGGACGTTGGCAACTGGACATTGACCAACGCATTGGTGTGCATGTGCACTTTGCCCTGTAGGTGACATTGGCTCGTAAGTAAGGCATTGTGCAGTGATGTGCACACATGGCAGAGTCAATCAGATGACTGTAATGATGTAGTCGATGCAGGATGTCTTATGTGCAGGCATCATGTGCATTGGGAGGGCAGTGCTGCATATTGTGGGTGGGGGTATGCAGTGGCTCCAGGTGTAAGTGCCAGCGGCAGTATAGGCTGTGTGTGTCATGTGGCAGGGTGTGTACGGGCACACTGTAGCAACCTGTCATGTGTTGCTTTGTGATGTTTGGTTGTGCTGTCTATTCAGTTAATGGGCGGGGGGGTGATGCATGTGCAGTCGTAGCAGCCCACTCACATTGCTCATTGCCCTGGACACACACCCCTTCCACAGGGCCGGTACATTGGCAGCTGTACTCACCCAATAGCCATGTGCCTTGTCCAGCATAGCGTTCCATGTACCGTGGAAATGTGGAATTCCGCAGTACCACTGAGTCATGTGTTGAGCCCAGGAAACGTGCGCAACAATGTGGTATCACTTGTGTGGCATCACATACCATCTATACATTCAGTGAGTGGTACTGTTTCCTATTGCGGAACACCATCTCGATCGCACGTGGTACTGTCAGCTCGATGTGGGTGCAGTCGACTGCACCTATGCAATTTGGCATGCCTGCAATGGCATGGAAGGACAACTTGGTGGCAATGACCTGGGGAAGGGTACGGGGTAGGGCAATCTGTTCAGACACATGGCACAACAGGGCATCCAGTACCTGTACCAGGATTTTAGAGAAACAGGATTGTGATATGCCATGCAGCTCACCAACTGTGTGTTGATGGGTACCGGTGCCAAGGAAATGTAGTACAGACACAACCTTCGGGAGGGGGGGGTGGCAGTGGGGGTGTCTACATGGCTGCTGATGTCGTCCTCTATCATGGTGGTGATGTACAGGATTGTTGGACGGTCCAGCCGGTATAATGTGTGGATCTGTCCTGGGGTAAGGTTCCAGGGTGAGGCCCTGATGCGTGGTATTGCAGGCAGTATTGGCTCCCAGTGGCCTGGTGGGTCCAGCTGGGGTGATTTGGTGCACCTGTGCCCTGATTCAGGTCAGCAGGCACTGTTTAACGTCATGTTCGCGGTGGCGGCGGTACCGCCACTGTGGTCACGGTTTTAGGGCCATTTTTGTGGCTGTGTTTCCATGTCCGTGCTACTTGTGATGCTCGCAGTGTATCGTATAGCCAGTAATGGAGGGATTTCCATGCAGGTGAAGTTTACGAGTGCTTACACTCCGTGGTGGCGGTTTATGGTGGTGCTATTTCCGGGTCCGCAGATCATAATTTGGCGGTCGCGGAAACGGGGCCGGTATGGTTTTACCGGCAGCGTTAAGTCCGGACTGGTGTACTTGTAACGAGGCCCCATGTCTTTTTTGTGATGAATTATGTATACACGTTTTTGATATTAAGAACATTTCATTTTAATACATTGTTTTTATCTTCCTGAGCATGTGTGCTGATAACTAATACATATCAGCCAGTTCCATAGCTTGAGTCCACTGACTGACGCGAGGAAGGGCGGGGTAGCCTGTCCTCTAACTATGTGAGTCAAAAGCATTTTCTTCATGTCTATCAGCAATAAACTAAATGTCTGCATAACATTGTGCGGAGATGTCTATGTGTCTCATGTCTTACATATCTATCCTGTGATGTCAGTGATGACATCATCAGCATTCTCAGAGGTTGTGGTCAGTCAACTTGTTCAATTGATGACAGCTGTATCTCTTCAATACTGTTATCCGGGCATCATCTGAATGGTTGTTTGAGTGAGTAGCACTTTTCACACCTGCAATACATGAATGATGGGGAGGAAGTGCCCAGAAGCTATGTACACCTCTTGGTTCTCTGTCGCCAGCCTGAGAGTGGGATGGGTGTAACAAGGACCATGTTTGGCTCTCCCTCTTCAATCCCCCCGGTCGACAAATCAACCACACTCCCTAGACAATGCTTTCTATTCATGTGCAGCCTTGAGATCCATACTTTTACCACTCCTCCCAGATGTTCATGGTACTTTGTGTGCTCGTTTAATCTCCAGGTCATATAGCAGCAATCTACATTGAGTTTGCACCATACCCATTTTCCCTAATAGTTGTATGGATCTGTGGTAGAGGAGAACCTTTTACCTGGTGGGGACAGAGGGCAGTGCTTCAAATGTGATTGCAGCACGCCAAGTGTCTGTGGGCCTCATTATAACCTTTGCGGAATGGGTTAACGGGCTCCACCAATGGAGGCGGACCAGTTAAACCCATCCTGCAAGATTACGAGCTACCCTCGCGGGACCCAGTAATGACGCCTGGAAAAACCAGGTGTCGTTACCGGGTCCTGCGAGGGGACCAGGGAGCTAAGAACGGGCCAGTCATAATCGGCCCGTTGTTAGCTCCCTGCACCCATTCCCATTGAGCCCTATGGGGGCTCGAATGGTAATGGGGAAGGTCCGGCCCGGGTTCTCTGAGGGAGGAATTACTGGGCTCTCCAAACTCGGAATGGCCCGGTAATTCCTCATTCAGGGAACCCGGACCCAGTTTTGGAGGCAGCCATGCCGCCAATAGCGGCATGGCTACCGCCAAAGCCGTAATGAGGCCCTGTGTCTCTCGATTAGTTTTCATCTCTACGTCCAGTCATATTTTCATCCCTACTGGTAGTCTTCTTGCACTGCGCTATAACTACTCTGATGACGCGGAAGGCAAATAATACTAGCACTAAGGCTGCTATCAGCACCTTCAGTCTACTAATCAACCATGATGGTATCCAGGAAAATATGTATGTTAGCCAGTCTTCGTGTTCTCCTATTGAGTTTGTCACTGCCTCCATTTTGGCATGCAGGTCTGATCATTGTATGATTGACTCAATCGTGGGAAGGCACGTATGGAAGGCAAGAAGGCCCGATCATGGTGCAAAGCCTCCTTTCATAGCTTTGAAAAGATCCATGAAGTAACTGATCTGTAAAGTCACCAATCTGGCGGCTCTCACGGCTATCTTCTTTGATAGCGTTAAACCACTTGAGGGTCAACTTTATCATTTGCAACAGTTCCCATCTGGTTATCTGGAGCCACTTGGCGTTCACATTGTCCTGAACTCCTGGAACGACTGACACAAAGATCATCTTCCTCATGTCTAGTGTGTCTTCCATTTTTGGCAACACTCTCCTTACTCTTGTCAGCTCTACAGATCTCTTCTTCCTTTGGTGTGTGTTGATGATTTTGGGGAATCCATGTACATGTAGGTCATTTTGAGGCACTACTAATGCTGGTGTATTCAGCTGTACTAGAGAGCATAAGCCTCCCCAGTTTGGTAGTAGTTGCAAGAATGCCTTGAATCCGTAGGCCTACTAGTGATCCATTAGCACTGCAGTACCAACCCTCATGTCTGGTATCTACGATATTCATTTGCATCCTTTGTTCTCTCCAACCTTCACAGGCCCATCATTCTGGAACCACAAGGAAGCATTCTCGATTGGTATGATTGGCATGGGACCTGCTTTGTTTTCCACCCAGGTGAGTAGTTTTGCATTTGCTGCCCACACCTTGCACCCTACAATACATTCCTTCCATTCTTCTCCTGTGAATATTTGTCCATATACTAATATCTGCTTCTTTCCCAGCATCCAGGCATTCCACCTATCTCTCTGTGTCCTGTATTTGGGCATTGCACCTTCTTTTGAGTCACTATTCTGGCTTCTCCTTTATTTGGGCGGCCAGGAATGAACTCTATTGTCTAGTCAATGCTCCAATAGTCATCTATCATTTTTGAGTCTTGATTTAGCTGTCTTCATACGAGAACATCTTCTGTGACATCCACCTTAGTGTTACCCATCTGCCTTGGAATCAGCCTCTTGTCATTCAGAGCGCTAGGTGCATAAGGCATTGTGCTCTGGCTGTTGGGATTTCTGTTGCTATGAATGTCCTGAAAGTACTCATGGCATAGGGAATGAGAGAGCACACATAGCAGCTCTCCTTCGTTGTCTCTCTCCCTGCCTTGGTCATGTGTTGGTACCACACATTTATAGGCACGTGGGCCAAATCAGTTAGGTATGAATTTACATGTTCAAAATCTATATCTCGCTTCGCTGGAGTCTTTTTACTTCTCAGGCAGCATTGGTCACCCACCCAGATATGGCTTCAGTAAGAGCAGGAATATGGGTTGTGTTAACAGGAACCAAAGCATGTGCATGAGGCAGTACAACCTTTTGTAATGTAAAGTGGGTAAAGAAGTAGAGACAACAGAAAGTAAGAAATATCAACAGAATAGATCTTGTCACAGCTGCCATTTTCTGTAATGCCGGATGTATTTTATATTGTCCATAGTGTTCATGAGACCCTTTGAAAAAGTCTCTAAAATGCATCACTACTATTTTGCTGTGTTTGCTGAGGTATTTCTTCTCCTTCTTTTTCCTCTTCTTGCATCAAATCGTCTGAGTGTTGGATGGAGGAGATCTCCCCTCTGCAGGGCTTGATGTCTCCAAGGTAATTCCAGGCCTTCCTACCCATGAGTTTTACTGCTCTGTCGGTTGCTTGTTGTACAGAATAGCAGCCCTCAAACCAGGGCTTGACAGAACGAAATTGTGTGGATAAACCTGGTCCCCTGGGGAAAGAGGTGGTTGCTTGAGCAGTTCAGAGGCTGTTACTGGTACATTATCTTCCTCATCCTTCTTCGACCTCTTCTGTCAGGATTGAAAGTGCCGAGAGATAAAAGAAGCACGAGCGATCATTGAAGCGATATATTCACGCATTTCATCACCTAATACAGTGGCTGTATTCTGAGCATCTGTCAGTGCTGCAGTGGGAGGAGCAAGTGGGAGTCGCATGCATCGTCCTGTCAACACCTCTTGACGTGTTAAATGGTGGTCGGATCCAGGTTAATTGTGCAATGCTAACTAGGCTAGGGGTAGGCAATGTAGCCATCCCTTCTTTAATGTTGCTTTTATTTTGGCTATTTTTTCCTTCTGCAAGCCATTGAGCCATTCACATATCCCTTTTGCTTCTGGGTGATAAGTGTGCAGGAAAACCTATGTTTAATCCCCATCAGGGTTGTGATGTGCTCTAAGGTTTTGTTTACAAAGTGAGGCCCATTGTCGGAACACAGGACCTAGCACACTCCCCATCGTGGGAACACCTCTCTGACAAGGAATTTCACCCACTGAAGGTGTGCATGGACCAGCTTCAATCCAGCGAGCAAAAGGGCATACCACTACGATCATTTAGCGGCACCCCAGGCAAACTTGGATCATATCCACAGATCTGCATGGAGAAGTTGGAATGGCCCATTAGGGTGTGGTATTGCTCCTTACCCTACGCGCAATGTGTGACCCGCATTGTACTTTTAAGATACTATGCAATTATCCATGAATGTTGCAATATATTCAGCAAGATTGTAACAGAACCAATCTTCCCCAATATGTGCAGAAAGAAAATCCTTACTTAGGTGAGTGGGGTAATGCAGCTGTGTGAACGCAATTTGCACCAATGTTGCAGGAATCAATGGCTTTCCTGTGCTCTCCTGTCACCAGAATGCAGCTGTTGGCGATATTGAAAACCCTCTCCTCACCCACAACTCCTTTTCTTCTAGTGGTGCTCTGCCCTGAAACTCTACTATTTGAGTAACAGGCAATTAACTATACCCCTCTCTCAGTATCTCAGTTATGTACCATATGCATGTGTTAGATGGAGTATCAAAGTAATGCTTCTGTAAATTATACTACTCGTTTCACCTCTGTGTCTGTGTCTTCATTGCCACAGGAGATCGAGTACTTCCCCTCGTGTGTGCCTGGCACTTCACGACCACTATGCCTGATGGGAGTTGTAGTGCGTCTATGAGTCTAGCCAATAGGGGCACGTGCCGCATCGTTGTGCTATCAGCAAGTTAGAAGTCCCTCCTCTTCCACCGCAACAGTCCAGCACGTACTGTGGGCATAACATAGGCAGAATCGGAATACACATTAATCTCCTCATCCTCATGCACTTCTAATGCCATTATAAGAGCTACTAATTTGGTTGCTTGTGCTGAAAAATGTAAAGGCAGTCTCGTGCTTGCCACTACTTCAACTGTCCCACTCAGCTTTAATTTCAATACTGCCATCCCCGTATGTCTCTCTCCTGTCGTCGGATCTATAGCTGAAGACCCATCAATAAAGAGCACCTCCCCTTCTTCAAAGGCATTCTCTCCTGCTCTGGGAATTTCACCGTATTGTTCTGTGTACATAGTACATTTGTGTACATAGTCTCCCTCCTCTATTGGTTCAGCTAAAAATGTTGCTGGGAAGACAATTCTGCACCTCACTTTTTTTATTGCCGGATTTGAGATGATCACCTCGTATCCGCTGCTCTCGTCATGCTCAATGTGCTCTTGGGATTTTCAAGAATAGAAAAAAGGGCATGCTCCATGTAAAGTGTGGTATTATACCCCATTGTGATAGTCGCAGACTTCTCCACTGCAAATGCAGCAGCAGCCAATGCTTGTTCGCAAGGGTAGTGTCCTTTCATCACTGGGTACAAATGTACACTGTAATAAGCCATTGGTTTGTGCACTAAGGTCGTTTTCTGTGTGAGCACCGCCATCATCACTACTCAGTTGGAGTGTGAAAACAGATAGAATTTGTCAATGTAATCAGGAATCCCTAACACTGGGGCTGTCCACATTGCCACTTTCAATTCCTAAAATGCTTCAGTCATCTCCTGTGTCCATGTCAGGTTACCGACCCTCCTCTGGGCCTCTCTGAGACTGATTAAAAGGGGTCTTGTGTATGTGCTGCAATCGAACACCCAGGCCCTGCAATAATTACAGAGACCTAAGAATTGCTGCATCTTGCTTACTGTTTGTGGTGGCGGCGTTCTAAAGATCGCCTCTGCTCTCTCCAGGGTTACCTTCCTACCTTCCTGTGATATTAACTGTCCAATGTACAACTGCTCACTTTGGCAATATTGCAACTTCGCCTTGTCCACCTTGTAACCCTTCTCTTCCAACAGTGTCAGCAACTGTACTGAGCCTTTTCTAAACTGTTCATCTGATTTGCTGAAAACCAAGATATTATCTACATACTGAGTGACTGTGCTGTCCAGATGTATGTTACTTAGGTCCATTTGGAAGACCCTATTGAATATAGAGGGTGATTCACAGTACGCCTGAGGCAGCCTTGTATGTTCACACTTTTTATTTCTATATAGAAAGGATCTAAGATCCTGTGATTCCATTTGAAGTGGTATGGAGAGGAAAGCGTTCTTCAAATCTATTACCGTAAAATGGGTAGCTTCCAGTGGAATGCTACATTGTATTGTCGCTGGGCTGGGAACTAAGGGGAACTCTGTTTCGACAATATGGTGAAAAGGGTGCAAGTCCTAAATAAAATGCCATGATTCCTGTGTCGCCTTCTTTACCTGGTACACAGTAATGTTACACTGCGATTTCCAAAGGTACCAGAATCCCTTGCTGCACTAATGCAAAAATTGTCTCATAAATGCCTTTGTCTGCTTCCCTGGACAAGGGATATTGCTTTGCCCTTAGTAGCATATCCCTTGGCTTGAGCTTTATTGTGACAGTGTTTACTCCCTTTAGCAGGCCAACGTCATTTGGGCTGTTAGTCCATAAGACACTCGGTACTGGCGCGATGTCTTCTTCAAGAAATGGCTGTGGTGCATTTTTCAGTAAGGCCATTCTATGTGGTGCTTCCCTATAATTAATTCTCACCCAGTAGGTAATGCTCATAAAGAACATTGTCTCAAGATCTGAATGGTGGTCTCTGAAAAGTTCTTTGTCTTTGAAGTCAGTCAGTCTGTGCTCTTCACCTTCCGCGGTTCTCCATGCCCGTCCTGTGTCATCAGACCCATGTAGTACTACCCTCTCATCCCTGATTATAGCCATCTCCAGGTCTAGTGGGAATACTTTCCCTTCCTTCTCGTTGACGGGGACTTCTGGTCTGAACAAAAATTATTTGGGTATACAAACCAGGTTGCCCTGTATCCTTGGAAGCCATGCCATTATACCTCCACTCCATATTGGCACAACTCAAGGTTCAATGGCACAACCCTCTGTACAGTATTTCTGCAATATGCTTGAATGAGTTCTTGCACATTCATATGAATTCTCCTGGGGTTGAGCATACTATCCCCTGGTCTGTGAACCAGATGGTCATGTTAAGTCGACTCGTCATGTCCCTACCCATTATGTTGACTGGTGTCTGTCGGGAATAAAACAATGGCATGGTCAGGTCATGTTCCCCTATGGAAATCAGAAACTTGTCAATGAAAGGAGCAAAGTCTGTAGCCCCAGAGAATCCCAGCGCATTTATGGCAATGCCTGGCATCATGTATCTCCCTTCCCTAATACAGTATCTGGTCACCTCCGTATCGACGAGAAAAGAAAATGACTTGTCACTTATGGTTCTTTGTTTGGGTCGGGTGTAATGGATAGGATTGAACACATTAGATCTGCCTCTGGGCTGTCCGATTGGGGGTATAGAGTCATCCCTGTCCCTGTGAAGGGATTACCTACCACCACGGTCGCTCCCCCTAGTTTTCATACAGGAGTCTGCATCGTAGAATCTGTGTGTCTTGTGGCTACAACATTCTGCTGTGCTAGTGCCTGTTGTGCTGGTTGTGGTGACCTCATATAATTCTGTGCCTGCAGTGTGTAAATCATGGGTTGGTGTAACTGTACTGGTGTACCCTGTGTTGGTGCTAGTTGTGGTGCATATGCCTCTTTGTGAGATCTTGGGCATAATAGTCCGGTTGTTCTGCCTGATATGCTGGCTGGTATGTCCCCCCATTTTGATGTATTCCACCCCTGATTCAGCACAGTTGTGATATGTGACCTATTCTACCACACATCTAGCATTTTGGCAGCCCTTACGGGTCTATGTTGTCCTCCATTAAACATGTCTCCACCCTGCTGCATTTGTTGTCCAAATCCTCTTCCCCGGGCACTCTTCCCTTCCTTGTGGCCAATAATTGGCATCTCCTCTTCCCGCAAAACTTCCCTATGCTACCTGTTGCCTATTTTTTGCATTCTGGATAACTAATCCCTCTCTTCTATTCAACATCGCCCATTCCATTGTATACTTCAGTAGCTTCTTCTGCACTAATTTAACTTCTTTCTGCTTCCTCTGCTCACGCTTCTTTCTCGCGTTCTCCTGCATTAGTCAGCAATAATGTGCTATAGTTAGCTGAATTTCTGACTATGATTTTGCATTCATCCCAACTAATTTCTTCAGTTACTTCTGTACCTGCTCTGATAGCCCTTAGCTTACTATGTGGTAAAATAACCCCACTGTTTTATCCCATGGCTCTCTCGTCTGAAGATGCCAAAATGTTTGTATCTTCTGAATATATTGAATTGGGTCTTCGTCCTCACGGACTTTGCGTGCCATAATCGCTATTTTTTAAGATGTGTCTGGGTACAGTACCCTCAGAGCCAACAATACGGCTGCTCTGCAGTTATTAAACAATGCACCATCATGCGCTGTGTTCGGTGCTATCACTCTGGGATACCCTGCCCATTTCCAAACATCGTCTACTACCTCCCTAAGAATGGCTGAGAGCAAGCTCTTCATGTTGCCCACTGCCAGTGTCATCCCTGCTATCAACCTCTTTAACTCATATATCCATTTCCTCACTCCTGCGGACAACAAGGGCAACTTGCACCTCAGATTGTCCTTGTCCATCTGTTGCCATGGTATATGTTATGGCCATCCGCTGCTCTTTTCTAGCAACGGAAACTGTGTCACTGTATTCCCCTGTAATGTCTCCCTTTGTCTTTGGTAGCTGTGAAGGCTCTTGTCATGCTCGCGCTTTGAGCCTCTGTGCATATGTAGTAAATTCATCTGCGCTTTGTGACCTATCTTTGGACCGGCCAAGGCGTCCTTTGGGTTCTCCCTTATATTTCTCTGTTTTTTCCTCTCCTCCCCACAATGTCTCTCTTTCAAGGCTTATATTTGTCTGGAGGGGTGGCAAAGCCTCCTCCTTTCATCATTGTCACCTTCCTCTAGGTCATCACCTATTCTCCTTTGTATCCCCTCTTCCTCATTGTCCTTCAGACATGTTGGTCCCGTCATAGTGTCTGCTACCTCCCAGAGGCGTCCCTCTCTACTTCCGTCTCTTTCCCGTTCCTGTCTCCTATAACCCGTCGGTTCAATTTGAGCAATATATGTCCTCCTACCCAGTTGTTTGGCTGGACTGTGACTTTGTTATCCTCACTGCATTCCAATATCCTTTTATCATCTCTCCTTGGTTTCATGTACAGGTTGCTGTGCTCCTTGCATTTGTCATTTATAGCCTCTATCCTCTTATTTGACTGCTTCGCACCGCTAAGTGTGTCCTCACTGCTATACGTGAGTGCTGCATAAACGGGGTTGGTATATCCTGCTGCTGCTTTTAATTTCTTCAAGGGGTAAACTCCCTGGCTTTCTGTTGTGGGGTCTGTGGTTTGCAGAGGGGGAGGAGGAGCTGTGTGTGCTTCACCCCCTGCATCGCGTTGGCTCGGCATCCACTCTTTCTTGTATGGGTCTAGTTTCCCATCCTGAAACATTTTCCATAGCTCCAATATAGTTAGTCTGTTTCTCAATTTCTTCCCTTTATAGGCGGCATGTAGATTTGTGTTCATGTGTTGCAGCACATATTTGGAAAGACTGCCCTCCAGAAGCAATGGCTTTGCCATTTTGCCCTCTGTATTGCAAGTCCCCTTGCGTATATTGTTTTGATACCGTGGAATGGACTCGCACAAATGTTCAAGGGGTTCATCCCCCATGGCGGCACATCACTTTCTGACTGCCAATACTAGACTTCAAATCGGGATTTTTGACATGTTGAAATACCTCATCAATTTGTATATTTCACAATTATCATACATGTTCAGTTAAATTCTCCAAAACCGTGACAATTCTCACTCCAATCCACCAGACTCTCTGGCTCACCACCATCAATATGAGCATGCTCCGCGCAGCACACCCACACTGTATTCTCCGCCTTAATGGCCGAACCACAACTCCTTCATATACTTCTCAAGCCTAGCCCAAATGGCATTACACTCCTCTATGATCTAAACATCACTTCATCAAGTTAAAAACCCATCATCTTCTATTTTTCAACATTTCCCATTACTCTCCTTTCCCTTCTCTCACCATCACATCTGTGCCCTTACTGCGGACCTTCGCTCCCATATAAATGGACCAAGTTCTATTTAACAACCTTATGTGTGATGTCATGATCTCAAAAGAAAAATCCCAATACTTCAAATACACTCCCAATTATTACATCCCAAAACACAACAACACAAATGACATAACACAACGCCGTCTTCCTGCCTCTCAAATCACAGGGAATACCAAAATCATGTGGTCCTTCTTCTATACGGCCACATATAGTAGATCCATACATAACTCATCCGTAAACCAAGCTTAACTGCCCAGAAAACAGGTATCCTTCTTATTGTTTTTTTCTTATTTTTCATTCACAAACTAAGCTACCGCCTAGAGAACAGGTATACTTTTTATTGTCTTTTTTTCTTATTTTATCCGTAACCTAGCTAACACACCTGGAAACAGGGATCCTTCACAAGAGCCCAAAAACAAACAGCAAACAACACTTTCCCCTCTGCCAATATTTGTAATATGGCGGAGTCTATACTTGCAGTCTGTGGATCCACGGAAGCCCCAATGAGTATGATCACTGGGTAAGCCATATATGGTGGCTCCTCTTGAGACCACCTCTATGTGTCACGAATACAAAGTTACAGGTTAGTATAAAGGTGATTGGCCGGTGCAACATAGTGTATGCTTAACGTGGAAGGTGGTTAGAGATTAGGTAGAAAGGGTATTATCAGCCTTTGAGCCTTGGACAGATATGAAGCCAAGTGCAACTATTCAAGGTAGAGGGAACGACCCTGAAGTTGCTGCATGTTACCAATAAGTTACCATCTTCGATCTCCTAGGCCTTGAGACAGAACATTTAGCTTTGAACCTGTATAACTGTTGTATCCACCTGCCTGTGGTTCAATGGGACGAGTCACCTCAGTCTGGGTTGAATGCATAGGGTCTGTCTTGATCACATGTGTAGGGACCACGGAATGGAGCTCCCGTGCATGTAATTATGAGGATTTTTGACTGTGTCCCTCGCAGGTGTCTTATCTCTTCTGTTAACTTGAAACTTTTCTTCCCTACTTGTCCTTGGCGAGGCCATGTACAGTGTCTGTGCTGGAAGCCTGGTTTGCATGCTTCAGCAGAATCATCCTGTCAGCCTTTCCCTGTAGTCTGAAGTTCGTCTTGCTTTTCCCATTCACTCCAATGTACCTATGGCTTCAATTTTTATTTGCATGGCCCTCCATGTTAGTCGCGGTTAAGCGTCAGCAAGCAGTTCATATGTATCCTTATGCGTCTTGCGGTTTCTGCATAGCATACTTATGCGTGTGTCAGTCCTCTGACTATGTGAGTCATTAGCATTTGCTTTGTGTCTATCAGCAATTAACTAAATGTCTGCGTAACTTCATGCAGGGATGTCTATGTGCTTCCTGTCTAACATATCTATGTTGTGATGTCAGTCGTGACGTCATCAGCGTTCTCCAAGGTTGTGGTCAGTTGACTTGTTCAATTGATGACAGCTGTTTCTCTTCAATAATGTCATCCAGGTATGGGCTGAGTGGTTGTCTGAGTGAGTAGCGTGTCCGACACCTGCAATAAATCAGTGATGGCAAGGAAGGGCCCAGTAGCAATGTACACCTCGCGTTTCTCTGTCGCCAGGCTGAGCGTGGGATGGGTGTAACGAGGGCCGCGTTTGGGTCTCCCTCTTCAACACAGAGGAAATGAAAAAGAAAGCAGGATTTGAAGGATAGCCAATGTAATGAATGCAAGGCAGTAGAAATGAAATCTCGGGGGTGATAGACCACATAGGACGGAAACCAAGGAATGTTGATTAGAATGGAGAGGAAAAAGATGATGGGCAAGAAGGCAAGTACAATAGGAGAAACAAGAGAAGACTAAAGAGGAAATATATTTAGAAGCCTCAAAAGTAAGGAACCAACAAGCCTGATGGATATTAAATGTTGAAAGCAACAGGCACGAGAGATAGAAGAAATATGAGAAGAAAATGAGAAAGCAGAATCGAAGATGTCACCCAGATAACGAGCTGAGGGTGAGATAGAAAGAACAGAAGTGGGAAATGAGATAGATAAAGGAAGAAGAAGGGGGAAATTATAGAAGCTAGGAATAAAAGAACCTCAGTCTTAGAAGGAGTGAGGTGTAAGCAATGATTAGAAGTTTACAAGATGAAAGAGAGGAATGTATAGTGTCGGAAAAGTAAGAAAAGGAAAGAGGAATCTGGGAGTTGTCAGCATATAGGTGATATGAAAATTCAAAAGAAGAGATGATAGCTGCCAGAGAAGTGGTCTTGAGGGAAAAAAGAAGTGGACCCAAAACAGAACATTGGGGAATGCCACATGAAAGACCAGCCCAAGTAATACAGAATGTATGATTGAAAACATAAGAACAAAACCAATTCAAAACATATTTGCAAAAGCCAAGATGATAGCGAAAAGAAAGAAGAATAGTGTGGTTGATTGTATCAAAGGCGGCCGATAAGTCAAGAAGAACTAGAAGAGAAGAGAATTCAGAACAGCAGGCAGAAAGAAGTGAGCAGTTTCAGTTGAGTGATGTGCATGGAAACCAGACTAAAAAGGAGGAAGAAGTGAGTTAAAATTCACAAAGACAGAAATCTGTGAATAGACAATACGTTCTAGTGATTTATAAAGAAAAGGGAGAATCAAAATTAGGTGAAAATTAGAGGGCAGAGAAGGGTTGAGTGAAAACATTTTTAAGATAGGAAGTTTTGAAGCATGCTTGAATGGAGAGGGAAAAGTAGAAGAATAAAGCAAAGAGTTAAAGAAAGAAGGAAGATAGGGAAGTAGGGCAGGCTAAACAGAGCCTATGAGGGAGGAAGGAAGAGGATCTTAGAGGTTGGTACTATGAGGAGCTTTATTTTATTTTATTATGGTTGGTTTATTACAAACCTTTCATTAAAAAGTTACAGGTAAATACATCCATCTATTCCATTACATCGTTTCCCCATTTTCTATCCCCCACAAGCAAAATTAATTAAACGAACTGTAGGAAACTTCCATCAGATCTTCATCTTTCTTACTATTTAGAGCATTAAACCCTCCTCCATGAATTTCAGGGCTGAAAACATCATTGGTGGATTCTCCCCAATTAAAAACATGTCCCACCATTCATTCGTCGTCAGTGTTTTAAACCGACTTGCAAAGGCACTCAAATATTTTATTCTCAGTGGCATCAGAGTTGTACATTCCACGAGCGAATGCTTTGATGTTTCAGTTATCTCCTTCATTTTACAATGCCTACAGATTGGGCCTAGATCATCACATTGTCTTCTATTGTTTGGAACCTCTCTTGTCGGTAGGAGGAGCTTTAGAAATAAAAGACGAGATGCCAGTGTCAGAAAGAGGAAGGAAAGTGGACATTTGAGACGGAGGAGAGGGAGAGGAATCAAAGAAAATCAGAGTAACAGAAGAAATAATAGAGGAGAGAAGGAGTGTGATTTTTGAAGTAAAATACTCAGCAATGTCAGAGGCATAGAGGGAAGACATTATGGCAAGGTCAGGAGCAGGAGGGGAAAGAATCTGATTAAGGTTCTGAAATAAGCAATGTAGATGAGAAGAAAGAGTGTTAAAGTAATGCTATTTATCAGAGAGAAGAAAAGCACTCCTACATCAAAGCGTAGCTGTACTGTAACAAAGATATACGTCCATCAAATGTAATAGGGTTGATACCTTAGAAATTGTGCGAGCCTGTAGAAAGATACCTCTCAAAGGAACGGTTTTGTTGAATGTATGTCGAGCTAGTAATTGAAACTATTAAGCATCTCGCCATGGACTGTCAAAGTCTTGGCAAATTGTGGCATCCATTTTCAATACAATACACGAATGAGATAATTATAATACTCAGGGTTTGTGGGATATATTTATGAATGGTCATGATTGTAACTTGATGTATATTACTTGGTAGGCTTTTTTGCATTTTAGAGTGTTTGGATATAATGCATGTTGTGAATATGTATTTAGTTTTTACTTAAGTGATGGATGTGGTTTTAGTAATTTGTATAACTTCAATAACATTAAAAAAAATATATCAGGTGGCCTTACAGGTTTAATTGTTTTTAAGACTGCCATCCAAGTACGGTGATGTAGGATGATGTCCCCCACCCATCCCCCCACTTTTGCTGGTACGTTTCTCTGAGCCCCTTAGTTACTGCCACCTTTTGTAATAATGTAATCATGTGGGGCAGTCCATGTATCTAAAAAACAGACATCCCCATCATTGAATGGGTCCTCTGCGTTCTTGTTGGTATATTATGTGTGTGAAGGTAGGGTAATGTTGATGTCTAGGAGGCCTGACAGACAGTTTTTCGCACTGTGTTACTCGTTATTTATCAGAGAAATTCATGTGCTTCCTGTTCAGTGAGGCTTCGAAGCGCAAGCTGAATGTGACTCGTTCAATGTCATAATCATAACGTATGTTAAAATTAAAATTGGACACCACAAATAATAGTCAGTGTAATTTGTGTCAACAATAAAAAAACACTTTCAAGCAGTAGTGATATTCAGTTTTTGTACAGTGTCACTCGAGTCATCAGCGTTAAGAACTTGGAGCCTGATCATTCTGCTGACATAGGCAAAGACACTTATGGTGCAAGTGCATGAGGGTCAGTGGAAACATCACAGTGATATAAAGACACATATAATGAAATCAAGTTGTTCACGTCAGGATATATCTTACTGGGACTGCGGGAACAGCCCTGCAGTTATGGTTAAGTTGTTCAACTCATAGGAATATCACTTTTTGGACGGCTTATAACTTTGCCCCCTATGGACAAATCCTCGACAAACGTTTCCAAAAAAAAGTATATGTCCCCCTCAGAATGATTTAGCAAAGTTTGGTGCAGTTTGGTCCAGGTGGGTGTCAAAGTTATAGGGGGTCCCATCAACCTCATAGATGCAATGGAAACATTTGTTTGCTCACGCTGACAGCCCAAACCGCTGGACAGATTTTCACTAAATTTGCACCAGGACTGGTGGCTTGGTCCTGAAAGGGTGCTTTTGTCAATTTGGGGTAAATCTATCCAGTAGCTTTAATAAACTTCCAAAAATCAGGTAAAAAAAATGGTGATATCTGGGTCCGCTCCGCGGACTCACTTCCTGATTTGGGTCCGTGGACGTCCCCTGGACCAATCAGGATCCGGCCTGATGTCCACGGACATCATACGTGCCCACTGATCGGTCAATTAAAAATGTGAGGTACATCAAAACAGCGACCAATACTCTGCGGACATCGCGGTAAAAACATATTAAAAACACATTGCACTTGTCAAACAAATGAAACAATCTCTGTGGATGCGAGGGGTGATGAGGATGAGATCGGATAAGGCCAAAAAAAGGCCAAATATCCAGTGTTTTTCTTTTCAGATGCTCGGGCCATCCATGCATATTTCTCCATAACAGGATCGGAGAAAAGCATTTTTTGGATGGCTTGTAACTTTGGTGCCACTCAATGAAACTGCATGACAATTTGCAATGTCATTTTAGACATGGCCCTGAATGGCCATGCAATGTTTGGTGCTGTTTTGCCAAGAGGGGGCAATATAAGAAGGGGGTCCCAAAGTATTTGAAAGGCTTATACATTTAGTGCTGTTTGACGAATCTGCAAAAAGGTTTGGAAAATGTTTTAGACCAAGCTTTGAATGGGTTTGATATTGATATTTTATTTCTATCGCGCTCGTACACAAGTGTTTCAGAGCGCAAAAAGTTTAGTGGGATATTGTCAAGAGGGGGCAAAATTAGAGGGGGGTCTCAACATTTCTAGATGGCTTATAACTTTGTTGCTGTTTTAGGAATCTGCACAAAGGTTTTCAGAAAGATTAGAGACCCAACTTTGAATGTTTGTGATAAATCTAAATGGATTTTGTCAAGTGGGTGCTAATTTATATGACTATTTTTTGTATGTATATTTTGACACTTCTCAAAAAATAAAACATGGACCGATTTGCAGCAAACTCGTGCAAGGAGCATGGTTTTGCAAATGTGTCTGTGTTTTATTTTTTTTAAAGTGTCATAATATAGGTACATGAACTAGGGATATACCTTTGGTGACTGAGGTATAGCCTGTGGGCATGGGCAGTGGCCAGATTGTCCGGGTCATGGCCAAAGGTCTGGACATTCTGGCTACTGGCCATGGATACTACGGACCAGCAATGGCATTAAAGTGGGCAAGGCCACCGGCGACCAGCTCTGTGATAACGTTTTTCGAATTCCGGGATAGGTTTGAATGGGAAAAAAATTCTGCTCATGGCTATGGCCTGAAGTGCTGGACAGGATTGCAGCAAACATTCACGAGGAGCATCAGCAAGGACCTCAAAGCATGGGTTTGCAAATCTGTCATGTGTTTTATTTCTTCTAAAATGTCAAAATGAAAGTACAGTAAATTGTGATATAACGTTGGTGTCTGGGCAATGGGCCTGGCCCTGAGCAAGGACAAGTGGGTACTCTGATTTGCTTATTTGGGCATGCGCCATGGCCGAAGCTGTAGGTTTGAATGGGCAAAAATATTTTGCTTGCGGCTGCAGCCTGAAGTGCTGGACTGGATTACAACAAACCTGCGCGAGGAGCATCAGCAAGGACCTGAAAGCGTGTTTTTGTAAATATGTCCTGTATTTTATAATTCCAAAGTGTCAAAATGTAAGTACAAAAAATAGTGAAATAACCTTGGTGCATGGACAGTGTGCCTGGCCCCCGGCAACGACAAATGCCTGCTCTGATTTACTTATTGGGGCATGCGGCGTGGCCGAAGCCCTAGGTTTAAATGGGAAACAAATTCTGCTTGGGCTGCAGCCTGAAATGCCTGACAGGATTGCAGAAAACTTACGCAAGGAGCATGACCAAGGACCCGAAAGCATACTTTTGCAAATCTGTCCTGTGTTTTACTTTTTTGAAAGTGTCAATAAGTAAGCACAAAAACAGAGATAACTTTGCTGCCTGGGCAGTGAGCCTGGCCCTCGGCAAGGACAAATGTCTACTCTGATTTGCCTATTGGGGAATGCGGCATATCCAAAGCCCATGCCCCTTGGATTCTGGAGACTGGCCATGGCTGCAAGCAATGAGCACTGGGAATTGATCACATTATGAGGGTATATTGAACACTGAACTAGGAAGCAGGGTATGTGCAGTGGATAACGGGGGTGGTTTGGTGGGGCTGCGGCTATGGTTGAACATCATGCCCTGGGCATTTCAACCATGACTTGTATCCACAGCATGGGGATACAAGCCCCTTAAGGGGCCCCATCCATAATGCCTGGTAAAACCAGGCGTTGAGGAAGGGACCCTCTAAGGGACCTCGGAATATGGTGGTAAGGGATTACCGGCACCGGTGACCTTACCGGTGCCGGTAATCCCTTACCACCTATCGCGTAATGAGGCCTTATGTTTGGATGCAAAAATCGTATATGCAAAAGAAATTTCAATGTGTGCGTATGTTTGTCTGGCTACACAAATCCACACCGTTGAACCCACTTGCAAAAAAATTCACTTCTTTGACACCCTCCTTTACTGATGCTCACCCCGATCCACTATGGTAGGTATTAGAATGAGGCAACATTAGGAAAAGTGTTTGAAGTAA
Source organism: Ambystoma mexicanum (assembly GCF_040938575.1). Taxonomy (NCBI): domain Eukaryota; kingdom Metazoa; phylum Chordata; class Amphibia; order Caudata; family Ambystomatidae; genus Ambystoma; species Ambystoma mexicanum. The sequence goes on from NC_090921.1 coordinate 1,261,672,904, forward strand.
AATGTTCGATGTGTTGGTTATTCCTTGGAAATGTATTACTACTGTATACAGTTCAAATGTGTTTATTAAAGCATTTTTAAAGGGAATGAAAAAAATTATAATAAAAAAAATGTGTATCACGCCACTCCAAGTACAGGAAATGGCAAGGTTACAGTTTACTTAAGTTCATTCACAAGAAGAGAGCACAATCAATGAAGATTCCCCCTGCTAATAGCGCAGGGAGCTCTTGATTCTATTAAAGACAAGGAGGCGAGCATTATGCTTCATCTTCTTATTTATTTGCTCTCCAGCAGTTTCAACACAACAAATAAAATGTCCATCTTTCCGATGGCACAAACACATTTTTTTTTTTTTTTCAAAACTTAATTTCCCATCAGCCTAGGCCCTGAACCCAGTGTCCTGGTCATGTGACCTAGTCCTTCCTCTTCCTATAAACCTCCTCTTCTTTGACTGTATTCCAACTAACATCGTAAACATCTCCTGAACTGACAACTTGATCCGGGAGGTCCTTGAACTGTAGAACTGTGAAAACGAACTCTCGCATCCAAACTTGCGCTCACGATCGATGCTTTCCGATCAGCTCTCGTGCTTCCTCAGCCGTTCTTCTGATCTTCTCCTAAGACGGAAAGACAACAGTACAAATTAGGGTGGCGGATACACACCCTATTCCTGAGGAAAAATGCACTTGTTATTTACTCCGTACATATCTTAATATTACAACGTCATCTTTTATCCTTCTCTCGTATATCTCGGGTGGGAGATTAATGCTCGCCTCCTTGTCTTTAATAGAATCAAGAGCTCCCTGCGCTATTAGCAGGGGGAATCTTCATTCTATGTCAAGACGGAGGCGAGCATTATGCTTGTTCAAAGCTTCTTACCATAGCTTCTGCCAGTGCATTAATTGGCTTAAAGTAAAACGTTCTGAACGTGCTATCACTCGCCCAATCGGCTGCTTTCAGAATATCTTGCAATGTCGCTCCTTGACGGAGTGCTTTGGATGCCCCCGCTCCTCTTACAGAGTGTGCTCCAAACTTCGCCATGTCTATCCCTGCTAGACTCATGACTTCTCTAACCCACCTTGCTATAGTGGCTGTCGCTACGCCTTTATGCGGTTTCCTGCGCGCTATCAACAATTGCGTCGTCCCCGACGGTCTCAGCTCAGCTGTTCTATTTATATATTCTCTTATGCATGCGGCTATGCACCATTTAGGATGGTCTTGCATATATGGATACGTTATTGACGAGGAGTCTGTCTTTGTCCTCCTGGCCAGATGGAAAGTCACTCCGTCTGGCCCGTATATCATTCTGTCTACCTCCAAAGCTCTGACGTCTGCTACTCTCCTGCAAGAGATCATGCATGGAAGCATCGCTAATTTCTCCGACAGTCTTCCCAGTGTTAGGTACCTATTACTGGGCCAGTCGGCTAATAGTCGAAGCACGACTGTAACGTCCCATAGAGATTTATACCTCGGTTGCGGAGGCTTTCTGCATCTTATCCCTTTCAGGAGTCTAATTACTGCCACGTTCTCACCCACTGGTACTCCATCAATAGGCATATGGCCTGTCGATATTGCGGATCGATATACCCCTATCGTGCGGTAGGCTTTACCGTCCTGCAGAAGTTCCACCAGGAAATTCACGATCTCTACTAGAGGGGCAGAAACGGGATGAAAACCTCTCGCCTTGCACCATCTTGACCATTTGTACCAAGCTGCATCGTAGCTCCTTCTAGTCGATGGAGCCCATGATTCTGCGATGAGGCTCGCAGCTTAAGGCGAAATTCCCGGGAGATTCCAACGTCTCCTGCTATCTTGCACACCATTAGCGGCATCGTCCCCTTCACTCTCAGAGGGTGATATGACCCAGCTGGGTCCGTGAGGAGATCTTCCTCTTGCGGCAACACTCGGGGATAGTCCGCCAGCAGTTCCATTAACGCTGGAAACCAGACTTGGGACTTCCATATCGGTACTACTATGATCAGATTGGCTTCCTCCTTGCGGACTTTTGTTAGAACTCTGCTTATCATTATAAATGGAGGGAAAGCATATAGCGTTTGACCTCTCCAATCTTGCAGAAAAGCATCTGTCCCTGCTGCTACTGGGTCCAGCCTCCAGCTGAAAAACCTGCTCATTTGAGCGTTCAGTCTGGACGCAAATAGATCTGCGTGAAACGGTCCCCAGAGCTTCTCTATCCGCTGGAATGTCGCTCTGTGCAGCATCCAGTCACTGGTGTCTGTGAGATGTCTGGAGTTCCAGTCTGCCACCACGTTCTGGGCTCCTGGTAGATATTCTGCCATCACTGCCGTTCCCGACTCCAGACAAGAGTGCCAGAAGTCCTTGGCTATTTCTGCTAACAATCTGGACTTCGTCCCACCTAAGTGATTTATGTATTTGACTGCTGAGATGTTGTCCATCTTCAGAAGTATACATGAGTTCACTCTGTCCTTGGTGAAGGCTCTGATAGCAAAAGAGCCGGCCAGAAGCTCCAGGCAGTTTATGTGAAGCTTGAGCTCCTCCGAGCTCCATCTGCCTCCCGTTTGGAGTTCTCCGCATCGGGCACCCCAGCCTGCCCTGCTGGCGTCCGATTCTATTACCATGTCTGGGCGGTCGCCAAAAATGGCTCTGCCGTTCCATGCCTCCATGTTCTGGAGCCACCACTCTAGCTCCGTTCGGGCTTCTTGGTCTAGCTGGACTAGCTGGTGATAGCCGAGCCCTTGCTGTAGGTGTCTTATTTTCAACCTCTGGAGCGCTCGGTAATGAAGGGAATATCGCTTGAATTGACGCCGCCAGCAGACCCACAATTCTTGCGATTGTTCGCAGCGATGTGGTCGGACTGGCGAGGCAGGTCCTTATCTCCCTTCGAATATCCCTGATCTTCCTGTTCGGCAGCTCCAGGGTCGCAGACCTGGTATCTATAATGAAACCTAGGAATTCTATCCTCCTGGCTGGTACAGTTTCTGATTTCTCTTGGTTCACTAAGAATCCCAAAGAGGTTAGTAGGTTCGCTACCCATCTGGTCTGATATCGCAGCGCTTCTTCGCTGCTTGTCATTATTAGGATATCGTCTAGGTAGATGATGATCCGAATGCCCTTCTCTCTGATTGCTGCTGCTACTGGTCTCATCATTTTCGTAAATGCCCAGGGAGCGGACGCTAGTCCGAAAGGCATCGTGGCGAACTGCCATAATCACCCGTCCCAGTTGAAAGCCAGGAAGGGTCGGTATTCCTGATCTACTGGGATCGTGAGATACGCGTCTTTCAGGTCTATCCTTGTGAGCCAGTCGCCCTGTCTGAGCGTGTCTCTCAGTTGGTGAGTCCCTTCCATCTTGAAGTGGTTGTAAACTACCCACTCGTTCAAGTCCTTCAGATTTATTACTGGCCTCACTTTCTCTTTCCTGTGAACCAGGAACATATTGCTTATACATTTCGGAGCTGCGCATGGCTCGATGGCCCGTTTCTCCGCTAAACTCTGAAGTTCTGTTCGCAACAGGGTTGCTTCCGTTCGTGCTGTCACTATCAACCTGGGGGTTCTGTATTGGATCGGGGTCTGAGTAAATTGTATGTGTAGGCCTCTGACTGACTGAAGCACCCAAGCGTCGCAGGAAAGTGCGCGCCAGTTCTCCCAGTACATCGCTGTCCTCCCCCCTACTGCAGGGTAAGCGGATACTCTCACCTGTGGGAACGTATTGACCTCTTCCCTGTCCTCTGCCTCGCTTTCCTCTGGGGAAACGGCCTCTGGGTTGGAAGAAGGTGTCTGGCTTCTTATCTTCCCAATATTGCGCTCTGTTCGATTGAGGCCTTCTGGCTGACTGATAACGACCGGACGCTCGGCCTCTGTAGCGACCGGTCCCTCCAAAAACCCTTCCGGGGAAGATTTTTCTAATGGAGGCTTGCGCTTTCTCCAATGAGGTGTAGGTCCCGACGAACCTCCCCATCTCCTTTCCGAAGGTCTCGCCGAACAGCAGTCCTTGCGCGGCCTCTCCTGCTTCGTAGGAGGACAGGTCTCCTAGCTTTTGATCTATCTTCAAAAGCAGTCCTCTCCTGCGCTCTGAGGATATGGCGCAGTTCGCGTTACCTAACAGGCATACGGCTCTTTGGGCCCAGTTCGCTAATACATCCGGGTCAATTTCTTCCCCTGTGTCTTTCGCTCTTTCTGCCAGGTCCATGATCTTGGCTAATGGGCCTGCTAGATCCAGGACCTTCTCCTGACAACTCCTCCAGGAGCGGTCGATCCCTTTCCTAGGGTCTATTCGATTTCGCCACAAACGCTAACATTTTAGGGTCCAATTCTGGCGCTTCTGCTACCTTCCCTGGGAGTTCTGGCCTGGGGCATTCCGCCCTCATTCTTTGCCTCACTTCCTTCTCTAAGGCCTTGCGCAGCCTCTGCGTCATGTATCGTGCCACTCTCGGGGAGGGCACCCATTCTGAAGATCTCAGGTTCCTAATCTCCTCGGGTTGGAACATGTCTGAGGTTTCCACTTCTAGATGATTCAGTTTTCTCAGTCTCTTTTTCGGAGGCGGTAGGCTCCCTTCGTCTCCGTCTTTATCTTCCTCCTCCTGCGAGGATGTTGGAGATTCTACGAATTCCTCTTCTCGAGGGACCTCCTCTCCTGCGTCTCCCATATTCTCTTCCTCTGGGTAGGGGGTCATGAGGCTCGGCACCTCCGACTTGGCCATAAAGGCTTCTCTGAGCCTATTGAAAGCGTCGGATGCCTCTGGGGCCTTTGGATTCGCCCCTTCAGGTTGGCCCGGGGGGTCAGAAGAGTTCGCGCTCTTCCGGGCCTTCATACACCCCTGAGGGCTCTCTGGCGTGGCCCTGGTGGACGTGCTTGTTGATGGTACGGTGCTTCTGTCCTTTTGGCTTAGGAAAGTCTCGATAGTTAGCAGGCGGTCCTGCAGGGGTCTGACTCCTAGAGCCACTGCCTCTATGAGTGAATTACCCAGCATGTCCTTGAAGCTCTGAGCCAGATCTTCCGAGTACGTGGCTTCTTGCTCCTCCTCACTCCACTCAAAATCGGCCATGATATGTGCTGGTAGGTGCCTGATAGTACCTGAAAAGGTGTAAGGGCACGTCCACTTCTCACTCCTTTATCTAGAGGCTGCACCTGACTGCAAAGCAACTTCTTTACTTTTTTCAGTGTAGGCACTGAGTTCACCAATTCGCTCTTATGAGCGCTCTCCGGTAAAGATTATCGATCTAGCTCTGCAGGGGAATCGGGTCACACTGCCCGCGCAGCGGTTAGCCCCTCCTTCCCGAGGGAGGGAGGGCTCGTCCCTCGCTCTATACGCCGAGTTCCTCGGCGAAGCCCCGCCTCCGCGAGGGCGGAGGACTGGGGAAAGACGTATCTCCTCCGACGTCGTCCGCGTTGGGCGTTAGCTCTGTCTATCGCGCCTCCCTCACGAAGGTGGGGGTCTCGCTCCCTCACTGTCGGCGCGAGTGCGGTGTCTCAGGCCGGCCCCTGAGGTGCTGATACTGCAGCACGGGGCCAGGCTAAAAACAAATTAATGTAAAGGATTGTCGAATCCTCCCTATGCTGCGCGATCCCTGCGCGCTGTCCTAATGATAGGTCATGAGAAAAACACTATCTATCATCGCTACAACTGATAACCCAAGACAAAAGCTGACAGAAATGCGCAGCTAAGTGAAAGGGTACTTATCTCTTGGAGAGCAGGAAAAGAAGAGGAGGTTTACAGGAAGAGGAAGGACTAGGTCACATGACCAGGACACTGGGTTCAGGGCCTAGGCTGATGGGAAATGAAGTTTTGAAAAAGAAAAAAAAAAAAAAAATTTGTTTGTGCCATCGGAAAGATGGACATTTTATTTGTTGTGTTGAAACTGCTGGAGAGCAAATAAATAAGAAGATGAAGCATAATGCTCGCCTCCGTCTTGACATAGAATCAATCTTTCTTGGACATTTTCGCAAATGTGCTGAAGCCATTAAGTGATTGAAACATGTCGTACAAAAAACGAGCATCACTTGGAAAAGCTTCATCTGACGCAAATCAAAAATCAATATCAAGAGCTTCTGAAACAAAACAAAAAATAGCAGCACAACTTGCCGACCAGAGGACAAGAGCAACTTTCTCCAGGGCAAATTAGATGTCAGAATAAACTGAAGCAAGACTTGCTGACATGAGGACAAGATCAATGTTCTCCAGGGTACATGAGACACCAGAGCAAACAGAAGCAAGTCATGACGACAAGAGGACAAGAGCAACATCGTCCAGGGCACATGAGGCACCACTCGATCAGGACACAGGAACGTTGGGTACCCCAGCTAGTTAGAAATAGAAAAAGGCAGAAGCACAAAAGACATATCATATTAATTGAATTAAAAATAATAACCCTCATACATTCCCTTCCCACACTCTCTGTCCCCCTCCACACATACAAATATGCGTGTGCCTCTGAGAGGCAGTTTTCTGGGCTATTCTGAGCAACTTTATTGGTTGGAAGGAGGTTATTGTTCCCTTCCAGCAAACATAGTGGCTTCTGTGAACACCCCCCATTTGGAGATAGAACTGCAACCCTCTATGATTGCCATATCTCAGTGTCTGCCCTGCCTTCACCTGCATCTGTTTAGCCTCCACTACAGAGAGTGGCAGAAACCGCCACTCGATTCACTGAAAGTGAGAGGGTGTTAGTGGCTGTCAGTAGTTTTGGTGCCACCACTTCTAGCTCTGTTTGGTGGTAGCCACCTCACGTCCTCGTACCAGATATCAGGGATGGCAGAAAAATGCCCTTTGCTCGACTTCATTCACAAGCGAGTGGAGGGAATTCCTCAGGTGTCTCAGAGATGGAAGGAAACAGTAGTGGGCCAGACCCTGCCATCCTCAAGCAGGCAGAAAGCACCACTTCATTTTCAGGAAATCCACCTGATGAAAATTATTTGGCTAGGATGATGACCGCCAATGGCCTGCCATTAGGGCCAGATACGAAAACGGGGCAGTGGCTAACAGGTACAAATGGTGCAAACATTATTCACACACACAAAAACACAACATCACATGCAGCAGAAGCTGAAACTTCCCTGTCATACAGGAAGGTACAATATGGGTGTCAGAGCAACTAACTCTGACAAAAAGAACAGGAATCACATAAGGAGCAGAAGTGGAAGCTTACATCCCACACTGGACAGATGCATAATTGGTCAGCAACACTGCAAGTTACTATCACATACAAACAGGTACATCATGGCAGGTCCAAATTCCCTGACAGGCACCCATAAGTCATTCTAGGCAGCACTGCTGCAAAGTTTCCAAATATACAAGATTTTCTCACAAATAAAATACACAAAGTTACTACATGCATAAGACCAGCACAGCCTTTACCCACAAACAGAACAAACACAGGCATGACATAGGCAGGCCCAGCACAGGCTTTCCTCAAACAGGTACAGCATAGACCAGGCAAGCTTTCCTCAAAATACATAAGAAACCACGTGGACAGGGCCAATGGCCACTATACACAAACAGGTACAGCATGCGAAGGGTCACTACAAGCTTCCCCAACAACCTAGTACACATACAGCATGGAGGGCTAGTGCAACCTGCCACCTCAAACAGATACATAATGTATGCAAAAAGAGCAAACTTCATAAACTACTCAGCATGGTCAAGTGGAAGTTGCTTCCCATAAACAGCCAATGCGACTGCCCCTCGCAAAAAGGTACAGGTATAGAATGGACAGGCCAGTGCACCTCACAAGTGGATTCAGGTACAGCATGGAGAAGTGCACGACATGGTTCCCTAACAAACGGGAGCAGCTTTATTAAAGTAAGAAAATGCCTGGTCTATCCCTACTTCTAGAATGAAGGGTCCCTGTTCTAAAACATTATAAATGTGTGCTCGTCGCGACGTCTTACACAAATAAACCTTGGCCTCTGTTTTAGCTAGTCTATCCTACTGGCTGGCCTTGCCACTAACAATAAGAACAACAGATTTTAGCCGGGAGAAACGTTTTATTACTCCCCTTTCTTGGCTTATGCTGGTTGGTGCTTGACCCCCTCCTAAGTGTTTCTCATTTCTCCTCTTAGTATCTCCACCCTTGGCCTGCTCGTGCAGTTAAAACAAGTCCCTTGTCTTCCGATGCAAAAAGGGGGTTCCTGAGCCCCTCACCAAAGTCTAGCTTTAGTTGTAAAGTTTGTGCTTTAAATGTGACATTGAATCTGTAAATCTTCCAATTTTGTAAGGTGTGTCTCTTGCTCACCCCTCCAGGGTATTCAGTTCTTTTGAAGCAGAGGACTTTGTGGGTCCAGCATGGACCTTCTGGCTCTACTGGCAGTTTTGACTTAACATGGTTTCCCACCCTATGGCTTGGGTTCTTGGCCTGGCCTAGGCTCTCGGGCCTTCAGACCTTTTAATTATCTGGTGAATTTTACCACTCACGGGATCTCGGTTTCAGGTTCACCCCTCCCCAGTGTTTCTATTTCTCTTGGGGCTCTCATACACCGTTGTGAGAGCCTGGTTTTAGGTTCACCCCTACCGGGTCTTTCTATTTCTCTTAGGTCTCCTGTACTCCCTCGAAGGGTCTTGATTTCTGGTTCACCCCTTCAGGGTGTTTCCTCTTCTTGGAGTGGCTCAGAGCTCTGCCGTCCAACTCCCTATATTCTGCATTAGCTGCATACCTTTGTTTCTGCTGTGTTCTTTGGAGTAGGCAACTACTCTGGTAGTTGCAGAACCAAACTGCTAAGGTTGCCTTTTACTTTGCAGCAGGTCTCCCTCTGGGTGTTGCCGTTCGGGCATGCCAGTGTGCCACATCTGATGCGGTTCATTCTCTCCCTGCCGGAGATCTGTGTGCCTGGGTCTCTCTGCCCCGCTGGACTCGGCTGTGTTGCATGGGCTAATGGATTCCTTGGCCTACCACGTATCCAATGTGGCCCTGCCTTCAGACTGGACTGACTTGATGCTACAGTGCAGGCTTCTGCTGTGCATGGTCCCTCTCTGGCTGAGTCGCTTGCAGTGGCTGGTCCCCTCCAAATGCCAGCTCGTCCCCTACAGGTAAGGGTCTCAGCCCTTTTACGTTCTTCTTCACATTGAGAGATGCAACACCATTGGTTTCGTATTTCTAGCATCACTTTGGGGTCAGCAGCCAAACCAAGCACATTCACAGGTGCCTGTACATTATTATTATGTTCAGCCCATATCTATCTAACAAACAATTTGGGACATTGTTGCTAAGGGAGATGTTACAAACTTCTCACGTGGGGGTTCCTTGTCCCCTAAGTGTGGGTCACTGCCAGTGAGATCCCACTTGCTCTGTCTCCTAGGCAAGGTTTTGCATAGTGGGCTTATATCCCTAGTCCCAAAGGGGGTGGCTACCCCTTGGGGCGAAGGGACAAATTCCCTGGATTCATCACAGTAGGGCCAGGCAAGCTTCCCTCACAAACAGACACAGTATGTGCAGAGTCACTGCAAGCTTCCCTGACACACAGGTACTACAGGGGCAGTGCAAGTCGTGTGCAAACAGGTACTCATACAGCATGCAACGGCTAGTGTAAGTTTCCCTCACAAATATGAACATGTATTGGTAGAGCAACTGATTGCAATGGCCTGTGTACACTTCAGTCAAATTGGTACATTTCTGGCACAAACAGGATTAGTGTAAGCTTCCCTCACACACTGCTGCAGGTAAAGCATTTGCAGGGCCAGTGCAGGTTTCCCTTCTCCACTACTACAGGTACTGCATGGTCAGAGCCAGGGCAAGCTCCCTAAACAGATAACTAGCACATCAGAGGCAGTAACAGTGCTGGTTTCACTTGCAAAGAACAGGTGCAGCATGAGCTCAGGATCCATGCAGCCTTTAGGCTCCCATGCATGTGTGGAGAACTCCTCTTTTATATGACCCTCTAACCTAATCAGCATTCTTACCAGTGGCCATGTGCTGGCTGGGGAGTGAGGCGGGTACAAGGGATGCACTGTGCAAAAGTGTCTGCTTTCTGCACTCTGTCTCATGAAATAGCTCATTACCAGACTTACTTGGTTGTGGGAGGAAGGGCAATGTGAAGAAGATGGGATGGTAAGGGAAGTTGTTGCTGGCCTATGCAACATACACACATGTGACCATTGCCCATTGCAAAATGTCTCCACTCCCAAATCTGCCCTGTATGCCCGCTGACCAGTCACAGGCTGTCCAAGGAGGTGGGAGGGGGCAGCCAGGGAGCATGTTCTAAGACTGCTGGGCAGTGCAGCTTGGCTGGAGCATATGTGGCCCTTCGGAGTGCAAGCACACTACAGGCAAAGTGCCATCAGCGTCCTTACTGTCGGTCAGTCAAAATCACTTTAGTTCTGCTCAGAGCCATTAAAAGTGAACAAAGACAATTCATCAATAAAACAAAACTGAAACCTGAACACATAGCATAGAAACAAGATACAGCAAATACATAATACATTATAAAACACCAACGATTAAGCCTTGTTGATAATAAAAACATTGGACAATACAAATATTATTACTTTAAAAACAAATACAAATTTATGTTTCAAAATACTGATATCACTATCACCAGTCAGGGAGGGAAACATTGCAGCCTCTCAAATAAACAAGCCTGTAGTATACACTTGAACCTCGGGTAAAGATACTGCTATCATAAATGGTGCAAAAAATACAGCACGTCATGTGCTTGGTTAGAACCACAACTACTCCTTATGCCTCAATAGTCAGGCTCCATGTGTGAATTTAGCTACCATACAAACAATGTCTGGGTCCGCAGTTCGTCTGCAGCACCTCATTACTTCTAGAATAGTGTAAACACCAGCCGCTCTCATAATTGGCTTCAGACCGAGAGTTCTTACTGAACTAAGACGAGTACAAAAGAATAACAATTGCCAGATGGTTTCCTTGTTGGAGCTACACAGAGGACAAATGCCCAAACCTGCCCTGCCCCAAGATTTAGGGGGTAAATCATAGAATTCGGTGCATAAGTGGCGCACGCGGCTGGCGCACAGTGTGCGCCTGCAGCACTCTGCGCCAGCCGCGTGCGCCAAAACCCATTTCAGCGCACAGCGTATTCATGGATTTTAACATCCATAACCAGCTGTGGTGCAGAGTGGCGCAGCGACCCTGCAGCAGCGCCAGTTACGCCCCTAACCCCGTCCTGTGCGCCATAAACATCGCACAAATCCAGTACATTGCGCAAAGGCCATTGGACCAGCATACAGCCCCCCAACCACGACAACGTGTGTAAAACTCCCTGCCCACCCCTCAGAATACACGTACCCCTCTCGCGCTAGCGAAAACGCGTGTAAAACTCCCTGTGCACCCCTAAGAATACACGTACACCTTTCGCGCTAGCGAAAACGTGTGTAAAACTGCCCACGCACCCCTCAGAATACACATACCCCTCTTGCGCTAGCGAAAAATCGTGTAAAACTCCCCACACACCCCTCAGAATACACGTACCCCGCTCGCGCTAGCGAAAACGCATGTAAAACTCCCAGCGCACCCCTCAGAATACACGTACCCCACTCGTGCCAGGTAAATTACATGGAAAAAGTCCACCCTGTGGTGTGGGCTGCCTGTGGGGCATGGCCAGGGTGGATGGGCTGCCTGTGGGGCATGGGGAGGGTGGATGGGCCGCCTGTGTGAATTTCAGGGGTGCGTGGGAAGTTGCACACGCGCTAGGCCTTGGGCGAGAGCGGGGTACGTGTATTTGGTGGGGATGCGGGGAGTTTCACACGCGATAGGCCCTGTGCGAGCAGGGTACATGTATTTGGGGGGTACGCGGGGAGTTTCACACGTGATAGGCCCATTTGCGAGGGGGATACGTGTATTTGGGAGGTACGCGGGGAGTTTCACACACGAAAGGCCCTGAGCGAGTGGGGTACGTGTATTTGGGGGGTATGCGGGGAGTCTCACATGCGACAGGCCCTGTGCGAGCGGGGTACATGTATTTGTGGGGTACACGGGGAGTTTCACACGCGATAGGCCTTGGGCGAGTGTTGTACGTGTATTTCGGGGATGCGCGGGAAATTTCACAAGCGATACTCCAGGCAAGAGTGGGGTATGTATATTTGGGGGGGTACACAGGGAGTTTCACATGTGATAGGCCTTGGGCGAGCGCGGTACGTGTATTTCGGGGTTGCGCAGGGATTTTTACACTTGATAGGCCTTGGGCAAGCGTAGTACATGTATTTCAGGGGTGCGCGGGAAGTTTCACATGTGATACTCCATGCGAGAGCGGGGTACATGTATTTGGGGGGTATGCAGGGAGTTTCACATGCGATTTGGCATTGTGGGCCCTCCCAGGTGTGCAGTTTCCCCCCTCACTATGCCCTGCAGGCAGTCCACATGGCACCATACACTTGTGAGCACACTTGTGAGCCCAACACATGTCCCCCACCCATTCACCCACCCCCAGTGACGGGCACCTGCCAGCAGGCCCCGACTCATGTCCCCAAGCACCCCCACCCACCCAGCAGTGATGGGCACCAGCCAGCAGGCCCCGACTCATGTCCCCCTGCACCCCCACCCACCCCCCAGTGACGGGCACCTGCCAGCAGGCCCTGACTCATGTCCCCCTGCACCACCACCCACCCCCAGTGACGGGCACCTGCCAGCAGGCCCCGACTCATGTCCCCCTGCACCCCCACCCACCCAGCAGTGACGGGCACCTGCCAGCAGGCCCCGACTCATGTCCCCCTGGAACCCCCACCCACCCAGCAGTGACAGGCACCTACCAGCAGGCCTCAACTCATGTCCCCCACACCGCCACCCACGCAGCAGTGACGGGCACATGCCAGCAGGTCCCGACTCATGTCCCCCTGCACCCCCACCCACCCAGCAGTGACGGGCACCTGCCAGCAGGCCCCGACTCATGTCCCCCTGCACCCCCACCCACCCCCAGTGATGGGCACCTGCCAGCAGGCCCCAACTCATGTCTCCCTGCACCCCACCCACCCCCAGTGACAGGCACCTGCCAGCAGGACCTGATTCATGTCCCCCACCTATCCACCCACCCCTAGTGACGGGCACCTGCCAGCAGGCCCCGACCCATGTCCCCCCACCCCATCCCCAGTGACGGGCACCTGCCAGCAGGCCCTGACTCATGTCCCCCCAACACATCATCACGATCCACACTCATGGCCCTTATGGCCACCCAAATGCCACCCCACCCCAGTCCAAACACCCAACCAAGTATTCCATCCACTCCACATTGAAATCCCCATGTCATGATAGATCCCAAATGACAAGTATGCACATCAATACATGTCCGTCAGACACACACAATGGGGGCAAGTGAATGAGAAAACCCACATCGTGACATGCATGAAACCAATGAGAGAATACCACACAAATGAAGTATGAAATCAAAATATATAAAATACAAAATCAACAGAATGAAAGAAAATCACACAAGAAAAGAAATAATAAACAAAAGGCTGGATGTCCAAAATGAATGAAAAATGGCTCCAAAGCATTCGTCCATCAAACCAAATCCAAAGGTAAACAAAAAAGAAAACCATTTCTCCATGGGTAAAAAAAGTCAATGAAGTCAAATCCAGTCCAGAACTGTATACAATGTCCAGGGTCCATGAGCCCAACAATCCAAAGGAAACCTACAAAAAACCCTAACTAATAAATAACTATATACAAAAAGGTGCGGCATAGTCCATGTGCCCCAAATGAAAGAAAAATAGAAAGGAAACCTAACACTAATAAACTATATACAATGGCGGCGGGCAAGTCCTACAGCTCACTTGTTGATTTCCCGGGCCAGGGCATCATCAAACTCCTGTTCAGCGTCCTGGAGGCGGGCCTGTTCCCTGGCCCCGAGGTCTCGCAGGGATAATGCCATGTCCACCTCCAACTCCCTGCGAATTTCCTCGAGGCACTCAGCCAGCCTCAATGCCCTGCACATGGAGTTCTCCGCCCTGACCATAGTGAGCCATGCCTCTTCCGCCCGCCGCCACTCCGCATCTATTTACTGGCCCAACCGTTGCCACTCGGAAGACACTCCCAATCCAGGGTCCTCCTGCCCTCCGGCCGATGCCTGCCCCTCTGATGTTGATGGCCCCGAGCCATCATCGCTCCCACCTTGAGCCTTCTGCTGCCGTGCATGTGCCCTGCCTGTTGATGCCTGCACCTCCTCCTCCTGCTGGGGTCCAGTTGTTGGGGTGGTCCCCCCTGCTGGACCTCTGACACCCAACTGTGGCAGGGATGTGTCCTCCACCAGCCTGGCCGCTGGGTCAGAGGCAGCTCCACAGGGTGCCCAGGTGATACTTGGGCCGGAAGATGGCATGGAGGACGACTGGCGCATAGGGGGTTCAGTTGTGGAGGAGGTCGGCACAAGGTCCAGCAGACAGAGGAACCCAGCATTGGTGAGCCATCCTAGTAGGTCGACGCGGTCAATGAGGCATCCAAAATAACGCGCAGAGTCCTCATGAGAACCCTGCAGGTCAGCCCGGATGCCACGTTGATGCAACGCCACCCCAGCCAGGACAGGCTGAACACGGTCCCGGATTGCCACGTCCGCAGGGAGAAGAAGGCCAGTTGTTGTTTGCGCATCCCCTCCCTGAGGACGGGTCTGGTCGAAGGCATCCCTGCTGGTGTGGGATGATGCAGTCACAGGACCAGGGACAGGATTACACACATGCACCTCCGTGGCTGCCTGTGCTGCCTCCTGTCCCTGGACTTCACCACTAACACCAGTGGAATCCTCCCTCCAGACCCCGTGTGTGGCCCTTCCACGGCCTCCTCCTCAACCAAACCCCCACCAACATGGATGACTCTGTGCCATCTTCCTCGATAGGTCCCTGTGGGGTCTCAGCTTCCCCTTCTGCTGCCGAGGAGTCCACCTCCGACCTCCGCCTCTTGGACCTACCCTCCGCAACTGCGGCCACGGACGCGGCACCAGACTCCTCACTCCCCAACGAGATGACAACCTGGGAGGGGAGCTGGGCCTTGCGTCACCGGCTGGCGGTGGGATCCCTGCCGCTGTGCTCCACAGCACTGTCTCCACCCTCTTCATCAGTTGACGCTGCAGACAGGGAGAGACAGAACACAGGCATCAGGGCACTGTACAATGGTCTGATACACACATGACAGTTGCACGTGAGTGGCAGTGTCAAACTTCACAAATGGCATCACACTTCCCAACACACATATCATTTCAACCGACACACATGCACAAATTAACAGGAATGTTGCAGCAGGCAGCACCATCCATACACATACAACAGCATGAGCATCCGAAGGTTAGCCTGACGTCACATGTAACACGGGGAGTGCCGAACACATGCACACACGCCACCAGACATACATGCATCTGTACATCTCCACCACCTGTCGCAGTGAAATCATCGCCATCCATGTCACATCTGCCAATCAGCCTCCTACATGTCATTGTCACATGCATCCATGGTATGTCACAGTGGCACACATGTCAAATACACACACATGCACATATACATTGTGCAGATAATTGAAGGTGGAACCAGCATCCATGTGTCACACCACAACCATGCCACAGTACATACACAGAAATGTAAACATGTGCGCACCCACACAAGCATTTGGGCACCATGCATTTGAACACATACACCATTGATGTGCCTCAGACATGACTGGACTCACATGCGGCAGGCTCTTGTCCCTGTACATACACATCCATACATGGGCCTACCAAGACATATGTCCAACCTGCACACTCCTGCCACACCTCAACATGCACAGCGTCCAATCAGTATGCAGGTACACTTACCGCTCGACTCCGGATGGGTCTGCCTCTGAAGGATCTGGAGGTGGAGCGCTGGGTCTATGCGTTCCAGGACCCTCATCTGGATGTTGGTAAGGCGAACCCGGCACTCCTCTGCATGCTTGCCTTCAAGAGGCGCCGGGCCTTGCTGAGGGTCCTGGACCTGAAGTCCTCCCAGAGCTTCCGGACGTGTTGCATGTCGCGGGCTGCCACCCCCTCCACGTTGATAGCAGCCACGATGCCCTTCTAGATCCTCTTCCGTCCTTCATTGTCGGCGTGTGAACCTCCAAAGAGGGCATCATAATGCCCAGGACTTGCTCCACCAGGATGCCAACTTCATTGGCACTGAAGCTGGCAGCCCTCTGCCTCTCTGCTGGGGGGTTGCCACTGGTGCCAGATGGTGTTGTGTCGCACATGGCAACCCCCGAGGCAGGTGTGGGTGGGCAACTGGGTCCTGGGGCTGGGCTGTGGAGCGATGGAATACCAGTCGGGAGTCTTCTGTTCCAGCAGGGGTGGTCACAGCAACTGGACCCCTGCAGATGGCTGACGTGCAGGCACCAAATTGCAGGCATGTGGCCAGCAGGCAGGCAGGCAGGCAGGCAGCAGCAGATGGCAGGTGAGAGCGTGCTCGGGGCTCTGGGGGGCAGGAAAATGGCCTTCTGGGTAGGAGCGTGGTCTTCCGTGTGTTGTCGCATTGCCAGCTTGGCACGGAGTGGTTTGGCACGTGAAAAAACTGCACGTCAGCGTGTAATTCGAGGAAAGGCCCTTAGCGTGTAAGCGCATATGTGACGTAACACGCGCGGGCGTTCCCCTCATCACGGGTGCATAGTGATTCAGCACGTGAGAAAACAGCATGTCCGCATGTGAATGCGTGTAATCTGAGGAAACGGGCCTAAGCGCGTAAGAGAAGTGACGGCACAGGCGTTTCCCTCAGCACGGGTTAAAGGTGAGTGGGGCCAGCAGTTTGCTGTACGTGCCTTTCGTGGAGACCGACGTGTCTGTTGCTACTTCGTGTTGTTTCGTGTGCCGTCACAACTTCACAGCGGATCAAGGACGTATCTCTTATTTTGGCGGGGGTATGGCTACGCGTGTTTTTCATTATCACGCTTGTCTGACGGTGAGTCGCGCACACTATTTTTCCCACTGCAGGAGCCCATGTGTATCGCGTACCCGTTTTCAAGGTCATAGTAGCCTGCGTGTCCCATGTGTCCGTGTTTTTCATGTCCCTGGGTGCCACCACGCACTGCAGGAGGTTAATTCCACACACGTGGGCTACCAGGGGTTGCGTGCACAGTTTTACTGCAGTTTTGGGGTGCCTGTCATTGCATGACCCGTCACTTTATCACCGGGGTCACATACAGCCTTGCAGGTGCAGGGGTGCTGTTAACATCTTGTATCCCACCCCCTTGACCCCAATTGCCCAGGACAATTGTCGTGTACACCTTCCATTGGCACTACTATATCTGGGCCGGTACTACTACATCTGTGCCATGGCTGGAAGACCATGAAAGGTGAGGGGCACCTCAGCTTGGTGTACTCCACGTGGCAGGTGTAGTAAGGGATGTGGCGGGGGTGACCAGGGAGTAGGGGTACTCCAGGGTGTCCATGGTGGCTGCAGAGGGGGAAGAGGCAGTGGTGCGCCACTTCGGCACGATGTTGTGCCACATTTTGGTGCACTCATGCCACCACCCCCTGGAGCTCTGGGAGATGCAGTTCTTGCATCTTGCACTGGCGCCCATGTGACCCGGCAGTCCGTTTCATGGAATGCCACGGGCCCAAGGGGACTGGTAACTGCAGGTGCAGCTGTGGACACCACCACCCAGGCTCAGGGTCTGCCAGTACAGGCTGCGTCGACACCAAAAGAGTCCCTGGAATATTTCCAGGAGGTCAGGAGGCACACCATAGGTGCACGCAGGGCTGCCCTGACCGAGGCACGTGTCCCTGGGGCAGTAATGTCATCTGCTGCCCCGACCAGCCGGGTGTTGGCAAGTACATGGGCAGATGCAGCCAACACCACCCCGGTTGTGAGTCTACCATCCAGGACAGTCCCGGTCAATGACCCTAGCACAGCGGATGTTGCTGCGCAGGAACCATTCCAGGGCACCCAGCAGCCACTGACGCAAGTCAGGGCTTCCGTCCTCATTCCACCTGGCACTCCCTCGGTTCAACCCACCAGCGCCACAGCCCATACTGATCAGGGTCCGGACCACTATCCAAGAGGAGGAAGGTTGCACCTGCAGTAGAGGCTGGGATCCCAGACACAGCTCCGGCCTCCGGCACGTTGAGGAAGAAGCCTTTCTACATGCAAGAACTGGACTTCCTTGTGGACTACGTGCTTGACCTCAACTGTGATATGCTAGTGGGGCCAAATTGTCAAACTACGGCTGCCCATCGTATGTCCCACTGGAAGCAAGTTGCGGATCATGTGAGTGCATTCGGCCATGAGGTGCGTACAGCTCAAGAGTGCAAAAAGCATTGGGATGACCTCAAACGCTGTACTAAGGCGAAGTGTGCCTCTAATTACAACATGACTCTGGTGACTGGCAGTGGGCCACCACCTGAGGAGGAAGACCTCCCTTCGCACGAGTCAGTTGCTGCAGAGTTCATACCAGCAGGAATGGTTGAAGGGGTGGGAGAGATGCTGGAATTTGATTCCCCGTTTAGTGAGTGTTGTTGCGTGTTTGTCGAGGCCATGTGTGGTTTCCTTGTGTGATGTGTTGTGCTTGACTGCCACTACATGTCATGTGTACATGGTTCCCATGTGCAAGTCATACAATGCTTCACTGATGCGTGCCTGCTGTGCAGGATGCTGGACATGTAGAGCAGTTGGGGACTGTCCTCATGGCCACACTTGCACCCTACTCACATGCTACTCACCCGGCTGCCCCTCGGGTCCATGTTCCAACTCACTGGCCCTTCTGCATGTAGCCTGGGGTGTCTTTCCTCTCAGCACTGGGACTATGTCATTGCATGACTAATGTGCATGTGTCTTCTGCCTGCATGCGGGTACTCCACGTAGGCATGCTACCTTGACCCTCCACCCCCCCCGCACCTCAATTTCACCATGGCACTGGTGTGCATCATGTTGGCGTACTGCAATGGCCTGTTCAAGGCTCCTGTGTACATGCAAACTTCCACCAGCCAACCTGCCAGACACATGAAGTGGGGTACATCCTCTGTCCTTGATGCAGGGTGTCTCACTTGGACTGTGCAGATGGCAGATGCTCCGCAGCAACATGAGTGCCCATTCATGCTCCATGTGCATTCCATGCATGCCCCTATGTGTCCTTGACAGGATGATCATTGTAGTACGTGTCCAGGATGACCTACATTTCATGACATTTGATCATCCATTCCATGCCCACTCTGGCTCAGTCCAGCGTCACACACAGGTTTAGGGTGTCACAGTCTGTGTGGGGCACAGGCCTCACCCTGTTTCAGGCCCACTGACTCTGTTCAAGTGGTGTAGTGGCTTCTGCACACATGGGTGTACTGCTGAGGGTTCATCATGAGTCCTGCTTATGTGAAGGAGTTCCCCCCTTCTCACCTGAGTTTGACCTTTGCTGGATTTCTTGGTCGATGCCTTCTTGCGAACTGATCGAGTCTTGAACAAAGCTGCATGAGTCTCTTCCGACTCCAGCGTGCGTTCAAGGTTCTGGGATGCAGGGATCCAGGAGTCCGGGAAAGTAACAGGGTGCGCAACAAGCACACGAGTCCAGGAACCAAGAAAGGAAGGAAAGGAACTAGGATGGGGTAAGCTGGAAGAAGCAAAGGATGCAATACCATGAGCTACAGAGCACAAGTCTGGTCGCTACTTCTCAATAGCATTGAGACGCGCGAGGCCGCGGGGGCGTGGCACATTTATGGGACGTACAACGTCCACCGTGAAGGCTGGTGCGAGGTGTGTCATGTGATACGGCCATGTTGGAAGAAACAATGAATACAAGCCCCCTCGCGATAAGGACCAGGAAGTCCAGAAGGGGCACGTTCTGTGGGTCATGACAGCATGCCTCCTCCGAAAACCTGTTCCACCAGGTTTGCCCGGGTGTATAAGGTGAAATCTTCTGAGTAGTCGAGGGGCCTTGAGATTAGAAAGTGGCTCCCAGGCTCTTTCACTAGGAGGATATCCTTTCCATTCAACCAGGTATTGAAGCTGACCCCGTTTATACCTGGAATCACATATTCGGGATACTTCATACTCCAATTGGTTGTCGACCAGTAGAGGAGGAGGTCGGCAGGATTTCCGGGAGTATTGGTTGTAGGGTTTTAATAAGGATGTGTGGAATACTGAGTGAATTCTCTTCCAAGGGTCTGGTAGTCTAATCCGGTATGAAACTGGATTGATAATTTCCTTGATGGGAAATGGACCATAGTACCGAGGGCCCAGTTGTTTGGCGGTAGATGCCGGGGAAGTAATTTCGAAGACAACCA
The DNA here is from genome assembly GCF_040938575.1 of Ambystoma mexicanum. Classification (NCBI taxonomy): domain Eukaryota; kingdom Metazoa; phylum Chordata; class Amphibia; order Caudata; family Ambystomatidae; genus Ambystoma; species Ambystoma mexicanum. The sequence goes on from NC_090921.1 coordinate 1,261,693,028, forward strand.
GACTTGATCACCGATAGCATAAGAAGGACCTGGTCTCCTTTTTAAATCCACATACCTCTTAGTCTGTGTTCTGGCCCTGTCTAAGTTTTCTTTGGCCTCCTGGTGAACGTTGATGAGGGTTTCTATCCAGGAGTCGACAGTAGGTACTGGTGTAGGATGAGGGAGAACAGAGGGTAGAACTGATGGATGGAAACCTTGGCTACAAAAAAAAGGACTGGTCTTAAGTGCTGAATGGTCAGAATTGTTGTAGGCAAATTCAGCCACGGGTATCAGGAAGGACCAGTCATCTTGAATCTTGGTGGCGAAACATCGAAGATACTGTTCCAGGGTCTGATTAGCACGTTCTGTGGCCCCATTGGTTTGGGGATGATAACCAGACGAAAGGGCGCGTTGGATTCCCAAAATGCGACAGAGATGTTTCCAGAATTGAGAGATGTATTGAGTGTCATGATGCCTGCCCCCGGAAGACCAGAACAGGCCCAGCTGCCCCGGAAGCAGGCATCATGCCACTTGGAGCATGCCCAAAAGCCCCAGTTAGGGGCTGTTTGGGTGCAGTCCTGGCGCCTATGGCGCCAGGCTCATTATTGATAATTTACCTGAAGCAGACCATGCTGCATACTCACCTGAGGCAGACCATGCTGCATGAAGACTCAAGCCAAATGAGGCTTAGGAGGGACTATTTTACTGAAGGGACTATTTTGTTACTTGGGTGGGGCTGTGGAAGAATACTTACCTGGATCTTCTTCCAAGGCTATTTAAACCACGCCCGGACAGCCACACGTGCTTCGCGTTATTCTGCTTGCTGCAGCATAACGCTCACCGTGTTTTCAGCAGCTCCAGTCTTCAGCCACGCCCGCTTCAGTCCTGGGACTCCTGAAACAATAAGAAAAGAAGGATAAAGGTTAGAACAGGAGTTTTAACTTTAATCCTTACCTGAATCCTGATCCATTTCGCCACAGAACTGAAAGACAGAAGTCTTTGAAGCATCGCTTCGCATTCCTACGGCGCCACGCTGAACTCACCTGCTTGGCGGTACTTCAGCATTCCATCACGCTCCCTCCATCTCGCGGCCGCCCTCTGACACCTAAGGAGACAAAGACAGCAAGGGGAGCAAGGGGACTCTCTAAGGCTTTACAAGCTACCCCCAAGGACGTACCTGATTTACCACGGGAGGTACTCACCTCATCTCGGGTCGGCGCAGTCAACTCTGCTTCATCGCCGTACCCCGGCCCCTAAGGGGAGAAAGCAAAGACAATACCAGTTACCCCCCCACAAAACTTACCTGATTTACCACGGGGGTCTCACCTCATCTTGGGTCGGCACAGTCAACTCTGCTTCATCGCCGTACCCCGGCCCCTATGGGGAAAACCACAATAGACTTACCTGAATCTTACCAAGTGCCGTTTGGAAATCTTCGAGTGGATTAATCGCCAACCTGCAAGGAATCGGACAGAGTGAAGATCAGACATTTGAACTTTTATGAACAATTGGACTTTAGAGTCAATACTGGAACTCACCAATTCCTCTACGCCAGTGAAGTAACTGGTCATCAACGCGCCCCTGCGGTCGACGCAGGATGGAGAGCTCATCCTTCCAAACCACCAGGTGAGACTAAGGAGGGGACATCAAGAGTGATCTGTGGGAAGACAACGGGAGTGGGGAAGGTGGGTTGACACTCAATTCCACGGGTGGTTAATTCCTCTTCTCCTTTGCAGAAGAATATTCTTGCGAGCCAGACAAACTAGGCTGAGCGGGCCAGTCCAGTCAGTCATCTCGGCGCTACACGTCACGCTGGTGGAAACAACAGCGGCCCAGTTCCGGTCGACGCCCCCGTGGGAACCAGGTGAGCGTAACAGAACGTGAAGCCTACCCACAAATACCCACCTGGGCGTCATGGAGACCTCGGAAACTGATCAGTTGGCCCAATTATTAGGGGAATTAAGGGCCGAAGTGTATTCCGCCCGCCAAGAAACCAATGCCCTCAGGAGGGAACTGATAGTGTCAAAAGAACGAACTGATGAGTTGGCCAGACAACTATTACAGAGCCAGGCTGGACAAACACCTCTACCAGGACTTGGGGCAAGTCCAGCTCCTGTACCATCGAGTAACCCGGTGCAGATATATGTCATGATGCCTACCTCCAAGGAGCCAGGTCCGACCTAGCAACCCCAGAGGCAGGCATCATTCCCCCCAGGGAAGTGCCAGCGGGCCCAAGCTGGGGCCCTTTGGACACAGTCCTGGCGCCTTAGGCGCCAGGTTCATGTTGGACCCCTGCCTGGCGCCTTAGGCGCCAGGCTCATAAAGCTAGACATGTGTTCAAGTGTTTTAATGTGCACTTACCTAATGCATACCATGCTGCTACATCCAGGCCATCTTGAGGCCTGAATGGAACTACTTTACCTGTGGGACTACTTTCCACCTGAGTGTGGTCGGGGAAGGATACATACCTGATCGGTGGAAGGATACATACCTGGAACTTCTTCCAAAGCTATTTAAACCACGCCCGATCAACAACTCACGCTTCGCGTTGTTCTGCTCCTCGCAGCTGGACGCTCACAGTGTCAGCTCCAGCATCTGGACTTCAGCCACTCCTGTCAGCATACAGGGTCACCTGCAAAGGGAGATAAGAGAGAATTGGAGAGAAAGAAGACCTTACCTGCTAAAGCTGCATCACAGAGACATCACACCGACGATCCTGAAAGGGAAGACATCATTTTTAAAAGCATTTTGTTTCGATCGCTGCAGCGCTGCATTTCACTCACCTTTCCTGGGCACCTCCATCTTCAGCAGCGATCATCCGGATCCGCAGCCACTTCCCAGAGCATAGAGAGAAAAAGACAAGAACACAAGGTGAGAGAAGGAAGGGAATAGGAAAAGCTCAGTTTCCTTCTAAGACTTACCTGTTGGGTCAATCCCATTTCATTTCGGGTCCTGCCGCTTCCTGGCATTCCGGACCCCGGCCCCTATGGGGAAAAAAGACAAAGACATTGAATGAGTGAATGCAAAGACATTACCCGAATGCTCATCCAGAACTTACCTGTCATTTACTGGAACTGCACGTTTCACTTCGGGTCGGCGCCATATCTCCGGCATTCCGAACCCCGGCCCCTAAGGGGAAAAAGACATAAGGGTTAGCGCTTGCTGCAATAAGACAATGAACATTATTATTAAGCTTGAACTTTTGAACTTGCAACAGAACTCTTACAGTGCCTTACCTGAATAGTCAAGCTTATTTGAACTCCCATCAAACCTCAATCCAGTGAAGTAACTGGGTTTCAACGCGCCCCTGCATCAGAAGCAGGATGGAGAACTCATCCTTCCAGACCCTAAGGTGAGACTTCATGGGGAATCGTGGAAGGGTATCGTGGAGGGTTGGAAGGGAGTGGGAGGCCTGAGCATTATTCCGTCAGTAGGTAATACTCCCTTTTCACGCACAGGGGAATATTCCTGCGAGCCAGAGAAGCCAGAGTAGAGGGGCCCTACCTGTCCATCTTCAGAGTCCTGCGCTTCACCATTGAAGAAGCATCAGCACTCGAAGCCAGACCTGCGCCTCCGTGGGAATCAGGTGAGCGTGACAGAACGCGAAGCCTACCCACAATTTCCCACCCGGGCGCTATGGAGACTTCCGAGACAGATCAGCTGGCCCAGCTTTTGGGGGAATTACGGGCAGAAGTGCACTCTGCCCGCCAGGAGACTAACGCTCTCAAAAGAGAACTGATCCTATCCAAGGAAAGAACAGATGACCTGGCCAAAAGGTTATTGCAGGCCCAGGCAGGGCACACTCCTTTATCTAATTCCAGAGGTGCTTCCACATCAATGGGTTTGAATAACCCGGTACAAATCAATCTACCTGGACACATGCCTTTGGCCCCGCCTGAACGTTTTGCGGGGGATCCCAAGAAATATGCCGTCTTTATGAACCAATGTCGTTTACACTTTCTATGCATACCCGGGGCCTTCCCTAATGAACAGACCAAGGTAGCCTTTATACTATCTTACCTCAGTGGCAGTGCTGCCGATTGGTCTATTCCATTGGTAAATCAGGATGATCCCATTCTCCAGAATTTTCAGGGTTTCCAGGCCAGCATGGAAAGATTGTTTGCTCGACACTCTCAAGGACAGGCCCTTGATAACGAACTGCTATCCTTACGACAAGGTAATCAGGATCTCCTGTCCTACGTTGCCACCTTTAATAGACTGGTTGTGGAAACTGGATGGCCAGAAAACAAAAGGATCACATTGTTTCATCGAGGCCTGCGCGGAGAGTTTAAGGATGTTCTAGCTCAGATAGTAGATCCACCCCAGGTCTGCGCAGACTACATAGACTTGGTGGTTCAACTTGATCACAGACTTCAAAATAGAAAAGCAGATCGGTTCAAGTACGAAACCCGAGTACCGATCAAAACCCACGCTAACTCCAAGAGTACCGACGTATCCGAACCTATGCAAATCGGCGGTGTTAAAGGACCATTAACGCAGAAGGAACGAGAGAGAAGGCGGCAAATGCAACTTTGTCTGTATTGCGGGACTTCCGGTCACTTTCTTCGAAATTGTCCGATTAAACCACCTAAGAAGGTGGTTGGAGCCACTGATAACGATTTATTGACACCTGATTCGGGAAATGACCTAGCCCGACAAGCGTAGGGGTCCGCTTGCCGAGCTTGAAAACAAACTCTTTGACCTCGCATTTTGTCATGCCAATGGTGCTTGTGGACCCAAAACAGCCTCAGGAGTTGCATGCTATAAAAGCATACATCGACAGTGGAGCTATTGGAAATTACATAGACCGTGAATTGGCTTCCAGGATTAAGCTCCCTCTCCGCCCGAAAGTAACCCAAGATGTCATTACTACAGTAGATGGAACCGAAATAGCCTCAGGGCCTGTAACGCATTCCACTGTTGAAATGACACTGGTGGGTCAGGATGGACATCGGGAAGCAATCGTGTTTGATGTGATCAAGGCCCCACAATTTCAAGTAATTCTTGGAATTCCTTGGTTAGAAACACATACTCCCGGAATTGACTGGCGAGCAAAGAAGATAAGTTTTCCTGATTGTGAACCAACTTGTTATCCAAGAAATCCAGTTATGGGTCTAGCCTCAGCAACTTCCACCCCTGTACAGCTACCGTCAGAATACCAAGAATTCCAAGACGTTTTTCAGAAGGAACAGGCTAACACGTTACCTCCCCATCGGTCTTATGATTGCCAAATCGATCTGGTACCCAATGCTCAACTACCTTGTAGTAGGATTTATGCTCTTACGGAACCTGAGAACCTGCATTTGCGTCAATATTTAGATCAGTACCTAGCCAATGGTTTTATTCGCCCGTCCAAGTCTCCTGTCTCCTCAGCTCTGTTCTTCGTGCCGAAAAAAGAGGGCGACCTTAGAACATGTATAGACTATCGCGCCCTAAATCAAATAACGATTAAGAATCGTTATCCTCTGCCCCTGATCCCTGAGCTTATCGACCAGGTGAAAGACGCTTGTGTGTATACCAAGTTAGATCTCCGAGAAGCTTATCACCTGGTGCGTATAAAAGAAGGCGACGAATGGAAGACTGCATTCCGCACCAAATTTGGGCTCTTCGAATATCAGTTGATGCCCTTCGGTTTGTGCAATGCACCTGCCGCCTTTCAGTACTTTATGAATGATGTTCTTCGGGAACTTATCGATGTCTGTGTCATTGTTTATATTGACGACATCCTGGTGTACTCTTCTTCAGAATCCGATCACAGAAAACATGTTAGGGCAGTTCTTGAGAAATTGCGCCAGCACAGACTATTTGCAAAGCTCGAAAAATGCGTTTTTCATACCACAGAAGTTGAGTTTCTCAGATTCATCCTGACACCTCAAGGAGTCCGAATGGACTCGCGAAAGGTGGATGCCATCCTCAAATGGCCATCTCCTAGCTCGGTGAAGGGAGTTCAGAGCATTCTCGGCTTCGCCAATTTCTATCGAAGATTCATCCCGAAATTTTCCCGAACAGTCCAACCCATCACAGCTCTCCTAAAGAAAAACAAACGCTTTGAATGGACTCTTGAGGCCGAACAAGCCTTTCAGGACCTGTAAACCAAATTCACCTCTGCACCTGTATTGAAGCACCCGCACCCAGATCTCCCTTACATTGTGGAAACCGAGGCATCCAGTTCGGCCATGGGAGCTGTCCTGTCGCAAAGAGACCCAGAAACTAACCAACTACACCCTGTGGCCTTTTGGTCCAGGAAATGTTCTCCTCCTGAAATCAACTACGCAATTACCGACAAAGAGTTACTGGCTATTAAATCCGCTTTCAAGGCTTGGCGTCACTACCTTCTCGGGGCAAGACACACCATCACCGTAATTACGGACCACAGAAATGTACAGTATTTAAAGACGGCCAAAGCTCAATCTTCACGACAACTCCGATGGGCTCTATTCTTTGCGGAATTTGATTTTGTAATTACCTATCGCCCTGGATGCAAGAATGGTAAAGCGGACGCCTTATCCCGGATTGGCATGGAAGAACCCAATTCAGGTTTAGAACCTGTGCCAATCATACCTGAACAAAGAATCTTAGGCCTAACTTAATTGCAAACTATTGAGGACATCCAAACGCAAGTAAAACAACTTTTAGACTCTTCAGCCTTACTGGAATGGAGTCAAAAGGGTCCTCATTACACCGTTAAGGATGATTTACCCTACTTCCAGAAGCGGTTGTTTCTGCCAAGTAAAGAATTGCAAGAACTTATTATTGCCCATCATCATGAATCATTAATGGAAGGACACCCTGGTATCGCTAAAGCGGAGGAAAAAATCAAACGCCACTTCTGGTGGCCTTCTTGGAAAAAAGACATAAAGTCTTTTGTATTGTCTTGCGGAATTTGCGCCCAAAACAAGGGTCAAAAGAAAAGGCCAGCCGGCCTACTTCAACCCTTGGATATTCCACCGGCACCATGGCACACCTTGTCAATGGACTTTATAACTGACCTGCCTCCTTGTGCTGGTTACAACACTATCCTTGTAATTGTGGATCTATTCTCCAAAATGGCCCACTTTATCCCTTTAAAAGGTTTGCCTTCAGCTTCCACCTTGGCCAAGGAATTTCTGGAGAATATAGTTCGCATACATGGTTTCCCTTCCATATTAGTCTCGGATCGTGGAAGTCAATTTATCTCCCATTTTTGGAAGAAGTGTTGCCAACTAGCACAAATAGATGTGCGGTTATCCACCAGCCACCACCCCCAGACCGACGGACAAACCGAGAGAACCAATCAGACTCTCGAGCAACATCTTCGGTGCATGTTACACCAATCCGAGTTAAATTGGAAAGACATCCTTTGGATCGCAGAATATGCATACAACAATTCAGTGCATTCTGGAACCGGACAAACTCCTTTTTATACTTTGTATGGTCACCATCCTCGGACCTCTGACCTAGATCCACCTCTGACCCTAGAAATGCCCGCAGTAAATCATCTGCATTCCACAATAGCCCGAGCCTTCAAAGAAGCTGGAACTCATTTACAGCAAGCCAAGAAAAAGTATAAAGAAAACGCTGATTTGCACCGAAGTAAAACTCATCCTTACCAAGTAGGAGACCAGGTATGGCTAGCAACGAAACATTTACCCCTCAAAGGCCCGCGAACCTTCAATCCCAGATTCATAGGACCTTATCCCATCAAGGCTATAATCAATCCCGTGGCCTTTAAACTGGATTTACCGTCCAACATGCGTATTCATCCAGTTTTTCATGCATTACTTTTGAAGCCAGTACAACCAGGGACCCGACTGTCCAAGCCTCCAGACCCATTTCAAATTGAAGGGGAATTAGAATTCGAAGTTAAAGACATTTTAGACTCCAAGATGTTAAAGTCAAAACTCTTCTATCTTGTTGACTGGAAGGGATATGGACCTCAGGAGAGATCGTGGGAGCCTAGTAACCATGTTCACGCACCTCGATTAATACAAAGGTTCCACCGGAGATTTCCGAACAAGCCAAAACCCCCGGAGGGAACAACCTTGGGAGGGGCCTTGAGGGGGGGTACTGTCATGATGCCTACCTCCAAGGAGCCAGGTCCGACCCAGCAACCCCAGAGGCAGGCATCATTCCCCCCAGGGAAGTGCCAGCGGGCCCAAGCTGGGGCCCTTTGGACACAGTCCTGGTGCCTTAGGCGCCAGGCTCATGTTGGACCCCTGTCCTGGCGCCTTAGGCGCCAGGCTCATAAAGCTAGACATGTGTTCAAGTGTTTTAATGTGCACTTACCTAATGCAGACCATGCTCTACATACAGGCCCTCTTGAGGCCTGAATGGAACTACTTTACCTGTGGGACTACTTTCCACCTGGGTGTGGTCGGGGAAGGATACATACCTGATCGGTGGAAGGATACATACCTGGAACTTCTTCCAAAGCTATTTAAACCACGCCCGATCAACAACTCACGCTTCGCGTTGTTCTGCTCCTCGCAGCTGGACGCTCACCGTGTCAGCTCCTGCATCTGGACTTCAGCCACGCCTGTCAGCATCCAGGGTCACCTGCAAAGGGAGATAAGAGAGAATTGGAGAGAAAGAAGACCTTACCTGCTAAAGCTGCATCACGGAGACATCACACCGACGATCCTGAAATGGAAGACATCATTTTTAAAAGCATTTCGCTTCAATCGCTGCAGCGCTGCATTTCACTCACCTTTCCTGTGCACCTCCATCTTCAGCAGCGATCATCCGGATCCGCAGCCACTTCCCAGAGCCTAGAGAGAAAAAGACAAGAACACAAGGTGAGAGAAGGAAGGGAATAGGAAAAGCTCAGTTTCCTTCTAAGACTTACCTGTTGGGTCATTCCCATTTCATTTCGGGTCCTGCCGCTTCCTGGCATTCCGGACCCCGGCCCCTATGGGGAAAAAAGACAAAGACATTGAATGAGTGAATGCAAAGACATTACCCGAACGCTCATCCAGAACTTACCTGTCATTTACTGGAACTGCACGTTTAACTTCGGGTCGGTGCCATATCTCCGGCATTCCGAACCCCGGCCCCTAAGGGGAAAAAGACATAAGCGTTAGCGCTTGCTGCAATAAGACAATGAACATTATTATTAAGCTTGAACTTTTGAACTTGCAACAGAACTCTTACAGCGCCTTACCTGAATAGTCAAGCTTATTTGAACTCCCATCAAACCTCAATCCAGTGAAGTAACTGGGTTTCAACGCGCCCCTGTATCAGAAGCAGGATGGAGAACTCATCCTTCCAGACCCTAAGGTGAGACTTCACGGGGAATCGTGGAAGGGTATCGTGGAGGGTTGGAAGGGAGTGGGAGGCTTGAGCATTATTCCGTCAGTAGGTAATACTCCCTTTTCACGCACAGGGGAATATTCCTGCGAGCCAGAGAAGCCAGAGTAGAGGGGCCCTACCTGTCCATCTTCAGAGTCCTGCGCTTCACCATTGAAGAAGCATCAGCACTCGAAGCCAGACCTGCACCTCCGTGGGAATCAGGTGAGCGTGACAATATACTTACCTGGAGCCGTTCCTTTGGCTCCGCCTGAACGCTTTGCCGGAGACCCAAAAAGGTTTGCAACATTCATTAATCAATGCCGCTTGCACTTTTTATGTAGACCTGGAGCTTTCCCAAACGATCAGGCCAAGGTAGCCTTTGTACTGTCATATCTCAGCGGCAGTGCGGCGGATTGGTCCATTCCACTAGTTAACCAGGATGACCCGATTCTTCGAGATTTCCAGGGTTTTCGAACAAGCATGGAAAGACTATTCGCCCGACACTCCCGAGGACAGGCTTTGGACAACGAACTTTTATCCCTACGTCAAGGTAACCAGGATCTTTTATCTTACATTGCAACTTTCAATAGATTAGTAGTGGAAACCGAATGGCCTGAAGCCAAGCGAATCACATTATTCCATCGAGGACTTCGCGGAGAACTCAAAGATGTTTTGGACCAAATCGTGAACCCGCCTCAAGACTGTGCTGAATATATAGATCTAGTGGTCCAGCTCGATCACAGATTTCAAAACAGGAAGGCTGACCGAACCAAGTTTGAGAACAGGGTGTTGGTTAAAACCCACGTAAGCTCCAAGGGAGTAGATGTCTCAGAACCTATGCAAATCGGGGGGGTTAAAGGACCCTTAACCCAAAAGGAGAGAGATAGAAGACGGCAACTGCAATTATGTTTATATTGCGGAACTACTGGTCATTTTCTTCGGAACTGCCCTGTAAAACCACCCAAGAAAGTTATAGGAGCAGCAGACGAAAACCATGTGAAATCTGACTCGGGAAACGACCACGCCCGGCAAGCGTAGAGGTCCGCTTGCCGAGCTTAAAGAAGGACACTATGACCTCGCATTTCACCATACCCATGGTCCTTGTAGATCCAGAGCAGCCATCACGCATGCACGCGGTAGGCGTACGTAGAGAGTGGAGCCACAGGAAATTACATAGACCGTGAATTGGCTTCCAGGATTAAGCTCCCTCTCCGCCCGAAAGTAACCCAAGATGTCATTACTACAGTAGATGGAACCGAAATAGCCTCAGGGCCTGTAACGCATTCCACTGTTGAAATGACACTGGTGGGTCAGGATGGACATCGGGAAGCAATCGTGTTTGATGTGATCAAGGCCCCACAATTTCAAGTAATTCTTGGAATTCCTTGGTTAGAAACACATACTCCCGGAATTGACTGGCGAGCAAAGAAGATAAGTTTTCCTGATTGTGAACCAACTTGTTATCCAAGAAATCCAGTTATGGGTCTAGCCTCAGCAACTTCCACCCCTGTACAGCTACCTTCAGAATACCAAGAATTCCAAGACGTTTTTCAGAAGGAACAGGCTAACACGTTACCTCCCCATCGGTCTTATGATTGCCAAATCGATCTGGTACCCAATGCTCAACTACCTTGTAGTAGGATTTATGCTCTTACGGAACCTGAGAACCTGCATTTGCGTCAATATTTAGATCAGTACCTAGCCAATGGTTTTATTCGCCCGTCCAAGTCTCCTGTCTCCTCAGCTCTGTTCTTCGTGCCGAAAAAAGAGGGCGACCTTAGAACATGTATAGACTATCGCGCCCTAAATCAAATTACGATTAAGAATCGTTATCCTCTGCCCCTGATCCCTGAGCTTATCGACCAGGTGAAAGACGCTTGTGTGTACACCAAGTTAGATCTCCGAGAAGCTTATCACCTGGTGCGTATAAAAGAAGGCGACGAATGGAAGACTGCATTCCGCACCAAATTTGGGCTCTTCGAATATCAGTTGATGCCCTTCGGTTTGTGCAATGCACCTGCCGCCTTTCAGTACTTTATGAATGATGTTCTTCGGGAACTTATCGATGTCTGTGTCATTGTTTATATTGACGACATCCTGGTGTACTCTTCTTCAGAATCCGATCACAGAAAACATGTTAGGGCAGTTCTTGAGAAATTGCGCCAGCACAGACTATATGCAAAGCTCGAAAAATGCGTTTTTCATACCACAGAAGTTGAGTTTCTCAGATTCATCCTGACACCTCAAGGAGTCCGAATGGACTCGCGAAAGGTGGACGCCCTCCTCAAATGGCCATCTCCTAGCTCGGTGAAGGGAGTTCAGAGCATGCTCGGCTTCGCCAATTTCTATCGAAGATTCATCCCGGAATTTTCCCGAACAGTCCAACCCATCACAGCTCTCCTAAAGAAAAACAAACGCTTTGAATGGACTCTTGAGGCCGAACAAGCCTTTCAGGACCTGTAAACCAAATTCACCTCTGCACCTGTATTGAAGCACCCGCACCCAGATCTCCCTTACATTGTGGAAACCGACGCATCCAGTTCGGCCATGGGAGCTGTCCTGTCGCAAAGAGACCCAGAAACTAACCAATTACACCCTGTGGCCTTTTGGTCCAGGAAATGTTCTCCTCCTGAAATCAACTACGCAATTACCAACAAAGAGTTACTGGCTATTAAATCCGCTTTCAAGGCTTGGCGTCACTACCTTCTCGGGGCAAGACACACCATCACCGTAATTACGGACCACAGAAATGTACAGTATTTAAAGACGGCCAAAGCTCAATCTTCACGACAACTCCGATGGGCTCTATTCTTTGCGGAATTTGATTTTGTAATTACCTATCGCCCTGGATGCAAGAATGGTAAAGCGGACGCCTTATCCCGGATTGGCATGGAAGAACCCAATTCGAGTTTAGAACCTGTGCCAATCATACCTGAACAAAGAATCTTAGGCCTAACTTAATTGCAAACTATTGAGGACATCCAAACGCAAGTAAAACAACTTTTAGACTCTTCAGCCTTACTGGAATGGAGTCAAAAGGGTCCTCATTACACTGTTAAGGATGATTTACCCTACTTCCAGGAGCGGTTGTTTCTGCCAAGTAAAGAATTGCAAGAACTTGTTATTGCCCATCATCATGAATCATTAATGGAAGGACACCCTGGTATCGCTAAAGCGGAGGAAAAAATCAAACGCCACTTCTGGTGGCCTTCTTGGAAAAAAGACAAAGTCTTTTGTATTGTCTTGCGGAATTTGCGCCCAAAACAAGGGTCAAAAGAAAAGGCCAGCCGGCCTACTTCAACCCTTGGATATTCCACCGGCACCATGGCACACCTTGTCAATGGACTTTATAACTGACCTGCCTCCTTGTGCTGGTTACAACACTATCCTTGTAATTGTGGATCTATTCTCCAAAATGGCCCACTTTATCCCTTTAAAAGGTTTGCCTTCAGCTTCCACCTTGGCCAAGGAATTTCTGGAGAATATAGTTCGCATACATGGTTTCCCTTCCATATTAGTCTCGGATCGTGGAAGTCAATTTATCTCCCATTTTTGGAAGAAGTGTTGCCAAATAGCACAAATAGATGTGCGGTTATCCACCAGCCACCACCCCCAGACCGACGGACAAACCGAGAGAACCAATCAGACTCTCGAGCAACATCTTCGGTGCATGTTACACCAATCCGAGTTAAATTGGAAAGACATCCTTTGGATCGCAGAATATGCATACAACAATTCAGTGCATTCTGGAACCGGACAAACTCCTTTTTATACTTTGTATGGTCACCATCCTCGGACCTCTGACCTAGATCCACCTCTGACCCTAGAAATGCCCGCAGTAAATCATCTGCATTCCACAATAGCCCGAGCCTTCAAAGAAGCTGGAACTCATTTACAGCAAGCCAAGAAAAAGTATAAAGAAAACGCTGATTTGCACCGAAGTAAAACTCATCCTTACCAAGTAGGAGACCAGGTATGGCTAGCAACGAAACATTTACCCCTCAAAGGCCCGCGAACCTTCAATCCCAGATTCATAGGACCTTATCCCATCAAGGCTATAATCAATCCCGTGGCCTTTAAACTGGATTTACCGTCCAACATGCGTATTCATCCAGTTTTTCATGCATTACTTTTGAAGCCAGTACAACCAGGGACCCGACTGTCCAAGCCTCCAGACCCATTTGAAATTGAAGGGGAATTAGAATTCGAAGTTAAAGACATTTTAGACTCCAAGATGTTAAAGTCAAAACTCTTCTATCTTGTTGACTGGAAGGGATATGGACCTCAGGAGAGATCGTGGGAGCCTAGTAACCATGTTCACGCACCTCGATTAATACAAAGGTTCCACCGGAGATTTCCGAACAAGCCAAAACCCCCGGAGGGAACAACCTTGGGAGGGGTCTTGAGGGGGGGTACTGTCATGATGCCTACCTCCAAGGAGCCAGGTCCGACCCAGCAACCCCAGAGGCAGGCATCATTCCCCCCAGGGAAGTGCCAGCGGGCCCAAGCTGGGGCCCTTTGGACACAGTCCTGGTGCCTTAGGCGCCAGGCTCATGTTGGACCCCTGTCCTGGCGCCTTAGGCGCCAGGCTCATAAAGCTAGACATGTGTTCAAGTGTTTTAATGTGCACTTACCTAATGCAGACCATGCTCTACATCCAGGCCCTCTTGAGGCCTGAATGGAACTACTTTACCTGTGGGACTACTTTCCACCTGGGTGTGGTCGGGGAAGGATACATACCTGATCGGTGGAAGGATACATACCTGGAACTTCTTCCAAAGCTATTTAAACCACGCCCGATCAACAACTCACGCTTCGCGTTGTTCTGCTCCTCGCAGCTGGACGCTCACCGTGTCAGCTCCTGCATCTGGACTTCAGCCACGCCTGTCAGCATCCAGGGTCACCTGCAAAGGGAGATAAGAGAGAATTGGAGAGAAAGAAGACCTTACCTGCTAAAGCTGCATCACGGAGACATCACACCGACGATCCTGAAAGGGAAGACATCATTTTTAAAAGCATTTCGCTTCAATCGCTGCAGCGCTGCATTTCACTCACCTTTCCTGTGCACCTCCATCTTCAGCAGCGATCATCCGGATCCGCAGCCACTTCCCAGAGCCTAGAGAGAAAAAGACAAGAACACAAGGTGAGAGAAGGAAGGGAATAGGAAAAGCTCAGTTTCCTTCTAAGACTTACCTGTTGGGTCATTCCCATTTCATTTCGGGTCCTGCCGCTTCCTGGCATTCCGGACCCCGGCCCCTATGGGGAAAAAAGACAAAGACATTGAATGAGTGAATGCAAAGACATTACCCGAACGCTCATCCAGAACTTACCTGTCATTTACTGGAACTGCACGTTTCACTTCGGGTCGGTGCCATATCTCCGGCATTCCGAACCCCGGCCCCTAAGGGGAAAAAGACATAAGCGTTAGCGCTTGCTGCAATAAGACAATGAACATTATTATTAAGCTTGAACTTTTGAACTTGCAACAGAACTCTTACAGCGCCTTACCTGAATAGTCAAGCTTATTTGAACTCCCATCAAATCTCAATCCAGTGAAGTAAATGGGTTTCAACGCGCCCCTGTATCAGAAGCAGGATGGAGAACTCATCCTTCCAGACCCTAAGGTGAGACTTCACGGGGAATCGTGGAAGGGTATCGTGGAGGGTTGGAAGGGAGTGGGAGGCTTGAGCATTATTCCGTCAGTAGGTAATACTCCCTTTTCACGCACAGGGGATATTCCTGCGAGCCAGAGAAGCCAGAGTAGAGGGGCCCTACCTGTCCATCTTCAGAGTCCTACGCTTCACCATTGAAGAAGCATCAGCACTCGAAGCCAGACCTGCACCTCCGTGGGAATCAGGTGAGCGTGACAATATATTTACCTGGAGCCGTTCCTTTGGCTCCGCCTGAACGCTTTGCCGGAGACCCAAAAAGGTTTGCAACATTCATTAATCAATGCCGCTTGCACTTTTTATGTAGACCTGGAGCTTTCCCAAACGATCAGGCCAAGGTAGCCTTTGTACTGTCATATCTCAGCGGCAGTGCGGCGGATTGGTCCATTCCACTAGTTAACCAGGATGACCCGATTCTTCGAGATTTCCAGGGTTTTCGAACAAGCATGAAAAGACTATTCGCCCGACACTCCCGAGGACAGGCTTTGGACAACGAACTTTTATCCCTACGTCAAGGTAACCAGGATCTTTTATCTTACATTGCAACTTTCAATAGATTACTAGTGGAAACCGAATGGCCTGAAGCCAAGTGAATCACATTATTCCATCGAGGACTTCGCGGAGAACTCAAAGATGTTTTGGACCAAATCGTGAACCCGCCTCAAGACTGTGCTGAATATATAGATCTAGTGGTCCAGCTCGATCACAGATTTCAAAACAGGAAGGCTGACCGAACCAAGTTTGAGAACAGGGTGTTGGTTAAAACCCACGTAAGCTCCAAGGGAGTAGATGTCTCAGAACCTATGCAAATCGGGGGGGTTAAAGGACCCTTAACCCAAAAGGAGAGAGATAGAAGACGGCAACTGCAATTATGTTTATATTGCGGAACTACTGGTCATTTTCTTCGGAACTGCCCTGTAAAACCACCCAAGAAAGTTATAGGAGCAGCAGACGAAAACCATGTGAAATCTGACTCGGGAAACGACCACGCCCGGCAAGCGTAGAGGTCCGCTTGCCGAGCTTAAAGAAGGACACTATGATCTCGCATTTCACCATACCCATGGTCCTTGTAGATCCAGAGCAGCCATCACGCATGCACGCGGTAGGCGTACGTAGACAGTGGAGCCATAGGAAATTACATGGACTGGGAATTGGCTACCAGGATGAATCTATCTCTCACCCATTAGACCACGGCCGATGTTGTCACCACTGTAGATGGAACGGAAATTGCCTCTGGACCCGTAACTCATTCCACTGCAGAGATGACATTGCTGAGTCAAGATGGGCATCGAGAGGCTATGATGTTTGACTTAATCAAGGCCCCACAATTTCAGCTGATACTGGGGATACCTTGGTTGGAAAAACATAATCCCTGTATTGATTGGCGAGAGAAGAGACTAACCTTCCCAGAATGTGCTCACACCTGCTACCCAAGGAAAGCTCAAAAGTCAGTCCTGGCCCCAGTAATTCCAGTAGTCATACAATTACCTGTTGAATACCAAGACTTTCAGGATGTCTTCCAAAAGGAACAGGCAAACATCTTACCACCTCACAGATCGTATGATTGTCAAATAGATCTTGTACCTGGAGCACAACCACCTTGCAGTAGAATCTATGCCCTTACGGAACCCGAAAATCTCCATTTGCGCCAGTACCTAGACCAGTACCTTGCTAATGGCTTCATTCGCCTGTCCAAGTCCCCTGCATCTTCAGCTTTGTTCTTCGTACCGAAAAAGGAAGGCGACCTTAGAACATATATAGACTACCGCGCACTGAATCAGATAACCATCAAGAATCGATACCCACTACCTTTGATCCCAGAACTACTAGACCAGGTGAAGGACGCTTGTATATACACGAAACTAGACCTTCGGGGGGCATATCATCTGGTACGTGTCAAAGAGGGTGACGAATGGAAGACTGCTTTTCGCACCAAGTACGGACTATTTGAGTACCAGGTGATGCCCTTCGGACTATGCAATGCACCAGCAGCCTTCCAGTTCTTCATGAACGATGTCCTCCGAGAGCTTATCGACGTTTGTGTGGTCGTTTACATCGACGACATCTTAGTATACTTTTTATCAGAATCTGAGCATGTAAAACACGTCCGAGTAGTCCTAGAGAAGTTACGCCAGCATACATTATATGCTAAACTGGAAAAGTGCATCTTCCACACTACGCAAGTGGAATTCCTTGGATTTATTCTGACCCCGAAAGGAATCCGGATGGATACACGAAAAGTGGATGCCATTCTTAATTGGCCTTCGCCAAGTTCACTCAAAGGAGTTCAAAGCATGCCTGGCTTTGCCAATTTCTACCGCAGGTATATCCCGGACTTCTCGCACATTGTACATCCCATTACAACGCTATTGCGAAAAAACAAACGCTTTGTGTGGACAGAGGAAGCCGAGAACGCCTTCCAAGAGTTAAAAGCTAAATTCACATATGCTCCCATATTAAGATACCCGCGCCCCGAGCTTCCCTACATAGTGGAAACAGATGCATCCAGTTCAGCCATGGGAGCAGTCCTTTCCCTAAAGGATCCCGAAACTAACCAGCTTCACCCAGTGGCGTTTTGGTCAAGAACATTTTCAGCCCCCGAATTAAACTATGCCATAACCGACAAGGAGCTGCTGGCCATCAAGTCCGCCTTCAAGGCTTGGCGGCACCATCTACTGGGTGCCAGAAATACCATCACGGTCATCACCGATCACCGCAACTTACAATACCTAAAGACAGCCAAAGCCCAATCTTCGCGCCAACTCCGTTGGGCTTTGTTCTTCGCCGAGTTTGATTTTGTAATAACCTATCGACCAGGTTGTAAGAATGGTAAAGCAGACGCCTTGTCCCGGATTGGAATGGGAGAAGCAGAAATAACTTTAGAACCCGTACCCATAATTCCGGAACAGAGAATCTTTGGCCTGACATCCATACAGACACTGGAGGACATTCAAAACAAGACCCACCAACTCTTTGATTCCGTTGCCCTACAGGACTGGGCAAAGAAAGGTCCAGAGTACTCTGTCATCGATGATTTACCTTATTACCAAGGCCGGCTATTTTTACCGCAAAAGGAACTACAGGAACTTGTCATTTCCCATTACCATGACACCTTAATAGAAGGGCATCCGGGTATTGCAAAAACCGAAGCTAAAATTAGGAAGAAATTTTGGTGGCCCACCTGGCGAAAGGATGTCAAGTCATTTGTCATGTCTTGTGGCATTTGCACACAAAATAAAGGGCAAAAGAAAAAACCTGCTGGATTATTGCAACCATTAGACATACCACCTTCCCCTTGGCATACCTTGTCATTAGACTTCATCACGGATTTACCCCCGTACCAAGGTTACAATACCATTCTAGTTATTGTAGATCTTTTTTCTAAAATGGCCCACTTCATTCCTTTAAAAGGGATACCTTCAGCTTCAATCCTGGCCAAGGAATTCCTTGAAAATGTTGTCCGCCTGCATGGCTTTCCTTCAGTGTTAAATTCAGATCGGGGCAGTCAATTCATTTCACATTTTTGGAGGAAATGCTACCAACTGGCACAAATTGATGTTAGGCTTTCGACCAGTCACCACCCTCAGACCGACGGTCAAAAGGAGAGGACCAACCAGACTCTTGAACAGTACCTCTGTTGTATGCTACATCAGTCTGAGGGAAATTGGAAAGACATTCTGTGGATCGCAGAGTATGCGTACAATAATTCTGTACACTCAGGAACTGGACAAAGTCCTTTTTTACCATTTATGGGCACCATCCTCGAACCACGGATTTGGACTCACCCCAGCATTTAGAGATGCCCGCAGTGGACCATCTC
Source organism: Ambystoma mexicanum (assembly GCF_040938575.1). NCBI lineage: Eukaryota > Metazoa > Chordata > Amphibia > Caudata > Ambystomatidae > Ambystoma > Ambystoma mexicanum. Next base: position 1,261,711,763 of record NC_090921.1, read on the forward strand.
CACGCTGTTATTAGACAAGCCTTTAAAGAAGCAACCATCCATTTGCAAAAGGCTAAGGAAAAATACAAAAAGGATGCGGATCAGCACAGAAGTGAAGCTCCTCAATACCAAATAGGGGACCAAGTATGGTTAGCCACTAAGCACTTACCACTCAAGGGGACTCGGACCTTTAACCCCAGGTATTTGGGACCTTTTATTGTCAAGGCAATTATTAACCCAGTGGCCGTCAAGTTGGACCTACCTGCTCATATGCGAATCCATCCCGTCTTCCACGTGTCTCTTTTGAAGCCAGTGCAACCAGGAACTAGGCTAACCACTCCACCTGAACCTATCCTCATAGACGGGGAGCCCGAGTTCGAAGTCAAGAATATTTTGGACTCAAAAAGAGTGAGATCAAAACTCTTTTACCTAATTGACTGGAAAGGTTATGGTCCGCAGGAAAGGTCTTGCATGCACCTCGTTTAGTGAAGAGGTTCCATCAGGAATTTCCAGACAAACCACGGCAAAGGGGGAGAACGACTTTAGGAGGGGCCTTGAGGGGGAGTGCTGTCATGATGCCTGCCCCCGGAAGACCAGACCAGGCCCAGCAGCCCCGGAAGCAGGCATCATGCCACTAGGAGCATGCCCAAAAGCCCCAGTTAGGGGCTGTTTGGGTGCAGTCCTGGCGCCTATGGCGCCAGGCTCATAAAGATAAAGTCAGTCCTGGCGCCATGGGTGCCAGGCTCATTATTGATAACTTACCTGAAGCAGACCATGCTGCATACTCACCTGAGGCAGACCATGCTGCATGAAGATTCAAGCCAAATGAGACTTAGGAGGGACTATTTTACTGAAGGGACTATTTTGTTACTTGGATGGGGCTGTGGAAGAATACTTACCTGGATCTTCTTCCAAGGCTATTTAAACCACGCCCGGACAGCCACACGTGCTTCGCGTTATTCTGCTTGCTGCAGCGTAACGCTCACCGTGTTTTCAGCAGCTCCAGTCTTCAGCCACACCAGCTTCAGTCCTGGGACTCCTGAAACAAGAAGAAAAGAAGGATAAAGGTTAGAACAGGAGTTTTAACTTTAATCCTTACCTGAATCCTGATCCATTTCACCACGGAACTGAAAGACAGAAGTCTTTGAAGCATCGCTTCGCATTCCTATGGCGCCGCGCTGAACTCACCTGCTTGGCGGTACTTCAGCATTCCATCACGCTCTCTCCATCTCGCGGCCGCCCTCCGACACCTAAGGAGACAAAGACAGTAAGGTGAGCAAGGGGACTCTCTAAGGCTATACAAGCTACCCCCAAGGACTTACCTGATTTACCACGGGAGGTACTCACCTCATCTCGGGTCGGTGCCGTCAACTCTGCTTCATCGCCGTACCCCGGCCCCTAAGGGGAGAAAGCAAAGACAATACCAGTTACCCCCCCACAAAACTTACCTGATTTACCACGGGGGTCTCACCTCATCTCGGGTCGGCACAGTCAACTCTGCTTCATCGCCGTACCCCGGCCCCTAAGGGGAAAACCACAATAGACTTACCTGAATCTTACCAAGTGCCATTTGGAAATCTTCGAGTGGATTAATCGGCAACCTGCAAGGAATCGGAGAGAGTGAAAATCAGACATTTGAACTCTTATGAACAATTGGACTTTAGAGTCAATACTGGAACTCACCAATTCCTCTACGCCAGTGAAGTAACTGGTCATCAACGCGCCCCTGGGGTCGACGCAGGATGGAGAGCTCCTCCTTCCAAACCATCAGGTGAGACTAAGGAGGGGACATCAAGAGTGATCTGTGGGAAGACAACGGGAGTGGGGAAGGTTGGTTGACACTCAATTCCACGGGTGGTTAATTCCTCTTCTCCTTTGCAGAAGAATATTCTTGCGAGCCAGACAAACTAGGCTGAGCGGGCCAGTCCAGTCAGTCATCTCGGCGCTACACGTCACGCTGGTGGAAACAACAGCGGCCCAGTTCCGGTCGACGCCCCCGTGGGAACCAGGTGAGCGTAACATTGAGGTCCTCGATCAGATATGATCTTGGAAGGAAGTCCATGTAAACAAAATAAGTGTTCCAGGAAGATTCCAGCAAGCTCGGACGAGGATGGCAGCTTACACAGGGGTGTAAAATGAGCCATATGAGTGAACAAGTCTATGGTTACCATGATGGTCGTGTATCCTCGGGAAGGTGGTGATTCCACAATAAAGTCTGTAGCAATGAATTCCCATGGTCTTGTTGGCAGCGATGGTTGCAGTAGAAGACCCGCCTGTCTCTTGTTATCATGTTTGTTTTGACTGCAGACAGCACAAGCTTTGATGTACTGTTGTACGTCGGTCTTCATTCCAGGCCACCAAAACTGTCTTTGTATAAAACGGAGGGTGTTAGTTATGCCACGATGTCCGGAGTGAAGGGTATCATGGCAGAGGTTTATCATTCTTTGTTGTAATTTCTGTGTAGGAATGACCAGTGCATTGTCCTTGAATAAATATCCTTCCTTAACTCTTACGTTTCATGGATTCTTCCTTGAAATATCCTTCCAGAGGTCAGAGTACTGGGTTTGCACTCGGATTTCTTCCAGGAGGTTGACTGCTTGAGCTACAAAGATCGTGTGGGGGAACATTTTAGGATAGGCCTTGTCTTCAGTGGTTTCATAGGCAGGACGTCGAGATAAGGCGTCAGCAATCATGTTTTGTGATCCGGGAACATGGGTGATTTGGTTTATTGGTACTGGGCAAAGATGTAGGCCCAACGCGCCTGATGACTGTTCCTGCACTCCAACGACTGTAGAAATTGAAGATTACGATGGTCCGTGCGGACCTGAACTGGATATATAGCACCCAGAAGTAGATGTCACCATTCAGTGAAGGCTTGGCGGATGGCTAACAGTTCCTTTTCCAGGACAGAATAGTGTGTCTCACTGGGAGTCAGGGTTCGTGAGAGGTAAGCAATGGGGTGTTCCAGTTTATCCTCAAGTACCTGTTTCAAGACCGCTCCTATGGCGTAGTTAGAGGCATCCGTTTCCACTAGGAATGGGCGATTTATGTCGGGTTGGGCCAGGATGGGGGTTTGCGTGAACTCTGTCTTCAATTGTTGGAATGCTTTATCTTGCAGTGTAGAGCAGATAAAGAGGGTGTCTTTCTTCAAGAGAGCAACGATCGGCTGAACGATCTCGGAAAAGGTAGAAATGAACTTCCGGTAGAAGTTGGCAAGCCCCAGGAAGGATTGAACTTGTTTCACAGATGTGGGAGTGGGCCAAGCCAGTATGGCTTTTACCTTTGAAGGGTCCATACCAATTCTTTCTGGGCTAAGGATGAATCCTAGGTAGTGAACAGAAGTAACGTGAAACAAGCATTTTTCGGGTTTGGCTAAAAGTTTGTGTTCACAGAGTCGTTGTAATACTGCCTTTTAAATGTTCTTCATGCTTAAGAGGATCATTGGAAAAGATCAATATGTCATCCAGATAGACAATGACGAAGTGGAATAACATGTCAGAAAACACCCTATCCATAAAACGTTGAAAAACCGCGGGGACATTAGCTAGCCCAAAGGACATGACTAGATATTCATAGTGACCAAAGGGTGTTCTAAAGGCTGCTTTCCATTCGTCTCCTTCCCGGACACAGATTAAATGGTAGGCACCCCGGAGATCCAACTTCGTGAATATTACGGCGCCTCTCACAGCTTCCAGGATATCCGAGATCAGGGGTAGTGGGTACCAATCTTTGAGGGTGCATTGATTTAAGCCACGATAGTCGAGGCAAGGTCTGAGTTCCTTGGTGTCCTTCTTGGGAACGAAGAACAACAAAGCACCCGCTGGAGATTTTGAGGGTCTTATGGTGCCGTTTTCAAGATTGGTGTCCAGGTATTCTCGGAGGGCCTTTTTCTCAGGTTCAGAAAGAATGAACATTCTGCCGAATGGAATCACTGCTGAGGGATCTGTATGTATGGCACAGTCTTCAGGTCTGTGAGGGGGTAAGGCCGGGACTATGGCAGTTGAAAATACATCAGCATATCCCTAATAGGTCTCTGGGACTTGTATGATATTGGAAACCATGAGTGGTGTTTTCTGGTCTCTTAGTGGTTCTTTAGGAGGTGTCGAGCAGGGATCCAGGGATAGACAGTGGGACATACAAAACTCTGAGCCGAGGAATAGTGATCCTGCTATCCAATTGATATGCGGATTATGCTTTTGTAACCAGGGCATACCCAATACCATGGGGTAATGGGCTGACGTAATGATGTCGAATGTAATCCGCTCTTGGTGATGGTTTATGGAAAGTTGGATCTCTTTTGTCTGCAGGCTTATGGGTCCTGAAGAGAGGGGTCTTCCGTCGATTGCTTCCACCGGCTGCATGGTGCTTCGTGTCTCGTACGGAATATGATGACTAACAACCCAGTCTTGATCAATGAAGATTCCCATAGCTCCGCAGTCCACCAAGGCCAAAATGGGATAGGTCTTATTCTTGGAGGGCGACAGGAAGGACTATAGTATCACCAAATTATTTTGTCCAGGAAAGTTCAAGGATGGAATTGATGTGGAGCAAACATCTCTGCCCCGAAGCTCTGCTCCATCTAGGATCGGGAGCTGGCGTTTCCTGAATGCCGAGGAGGGCCTAGAGGACACTCCCTAACCAAGTGTTTGTCTGAGGCACAATACATGCACAAGCCAGTATGAATCCGTCTCATTCTTTCTTGCGGGGATATAGGTCCACGGAAGGCTCCTATCTGCATGGGTTCATGTTCAGAGACTGAGCCTGGGTGTGTGTCCGTCTTGGTGGTATTCTCGAAAGACAGCTTCGGAGGATTAGCTCAGGATTTCTTCTTCTCTGCCTTCCTTTCCTGGATACGGAAATCTATATGCAAGGCAAGGTCAATTAGTGCCTGAAATGAGTTTGGGCGAGCCACTCTGGCCAACTCATCCTTAATCTCCTCATTCAGTCCTTCCTGAAAAGGGTAAAACTAGCCTCCGGGGACCAATCAGCTTCCTTGACTAATTGCTTGAATCGGGTAACATAGGTGAGCATATCCTGGGATCCTTGCTGGAAGTCTAACAGGCGTTCCTGGGCACTATAGACCTGCTCTGGACGGTCAAACATGGTTTTAAGGGCTTGTATGAAGCCATCATAGTCATCCAGAAGAGTATCGCCGGAATTAACGAGGGGCGTAGCCCAGGTCAAGGCATTTCCTGGAAGGTGGGATATTATGAACCCCACCTTAGCCCTGGGAGTTGAAAAGTAATAGGGCTTAAAAGTAAAGTGGACCAAACATGAATCCAGGAATCCACAAAGGGTTTTTGCTGAGCCATCGTATTTGACCACTATGCCGCCCAGCAATACACTTTCTTTTGTGGCAGAATCACGGGATAGAACTAATTGTTTGAGAGCAGCGTTTTCCGCCTTTAGATTCTGCACCTCGGTTGATAGCTCTTGGATGCCACGCATCAAATCCTGGACAGCTGCTTCCATGTCCATATCGAGTTCGGTCGGGTGGCGTCTCAAATTGTCAAGGAGTTCCCCCCTTCTCACCTGAGTTCGACCTTTGCTGGATTTCTTGGTCGATGCCTTCTTGCGAACAGATCGAGTCTTGAATAAAGCTGCACGAGTCTCTTCCGACTCCAGCGTGCGTTCAAGGTTCCGGGATGCAGGGATCCAGGAGTCCGGGAAAGTAACAGGGTGCGCAACAAACACACGAGTCCAGGAACCAAGAAAGGAAGGAAAGGGACTAGGATGGGGTAAGCTGGAAGAAGCAAAGGATACAATACTGCGAGCTACGGAGGACACGTCTGGTCGCTACTTCGCAATAGCATTGAGACGCGCGGGGCACATTTATGGGACGTACAACGTCCGCCGTGAAGGCTGGTGCGAGGTGTGTCATGTGATACGGCCATGTTGGAAGAAACAATGAATTCAAGCCACGTCGCGATAAGGACCAGGAAGTCCAGAAGGGGCGCATTCTGTGGGTCATGACAGTTTACTGTCCCATCATCATCTGCTGTGTTGTCAGTTGACTCAGATGATGCAATCGACGCTAGTCAACACTGTCTGCCAATACACAGGTCTCTGGTCACCCTTTCGCTGCCATGCAATGCCTCCCTGCATTTTCACTTATGGGCATTGCTTGTAGCCATGCAACCCATTGCATGCACATTGCACGTGATGTCTGAACTTGCCCTTGCACTGCCTTCACGTTTATTGATAGACATCACAATGTACTTGTTCATATAGATAGTGGGTAACGAACACATGTTCTGCACTGCATCAACCCACTTCTGAGCCGTGTTTCACCCTTCTACATGCCTACTCACTGATGCATTGTCAAAGTCACCTGGCATGTATGGACAGTTTTTCACCCCTTCTCTGTCATGTATGCAACGGGCACAGGTGCATCCTGTGACACGTGTACTCAGTATTGGAACTCCCTAGTGGTTGTTTAGATGAGTTGATTGGTCAATGTGTGGCCTATACCAACTGGCATAGGGCACTGATTGGATGTAGCCTGCCAATCGGGTTGTAATGACTGTGGAGCATCCTTCACGTGTGTATGTGTGCACTTCCACATACATCAAAGCAAGTAGTGTTATAGCTGCTTGCTTTGGTGTATTGGATGCTGGTCATGTTCACTTCACAATGCTGGTGTATGGGGAAATGGGTGTTTTTGAACACTTTCACATGTACATATGCAAGCAGCTTCAACGTTGTGTGGTGCAACATTGCGAGTTCTCACTTATGCATTTGTGAAAGTGTCCATTTACACATGTGTCTTCCGCAGCTTTATTGTTGACTGACTAATATGTAGTTGATAGACGTTTATGCTGGTGAGATTTCTGCATTGCGCACGTTATGTGGAACTTGCATGATCCCAAAGGTTCACTGTTGTACAGTATGTGTATGCCCAGGCCCACTTAGCTACTATGGTGGGTCCTGGCCGTGGAGATTTCCACAAGGAATGATGCAATCGGGCACATTCATAGCCCAATGTGCTAAATCAGGCCCTGGCGGGTGTTGTGGAGGCCTCATGTCCTGCAGCTCGGACGGTACTGGGCGTTATGGTCCCCATGCCTGGTTGCAGGCCCTTGCTTTGCTTGGGACATTCACTATATCTACATGGCCCATGCCACCCTACTGGCCGAGCTGCAGATGGATGTAGCTATATTGATGATGATGCTTCAGTGATGCATGTCTACATGCATGGTACCTGTGTCATTGTGTGTTTGGATTCACTTGCAGCAGTGGTCAATTTGCAGTTCAAAAATGCTTATGGTGTGTTGCATCTCTTAGTTGCCATCTGTCTTTTCTGCCTGTGACATGTGCCTGACAGAGGTGGTGTCTGATGGAGTTCATATACTACATTTTGTACTTGTGTAGGCTTTGCTATTTAGACACATCAATTTCTGCTTTTGGGATGTGTTTGCATATCAAGGCCACTGGATGCATGCCAGGTTCTCATTTGTGTGTGACATGTCTGCTTCATGTGTTGGCTGTCTATGTGATGTTTATGTGTGTGTGTGTTATGTGCTTCTGACATGTGTACTAATCTTTATCTTTTCTCCACTTTTCAGATGATGACGCAATGGGGCCAAAGGATGGTGTTGTCATGCCAGACACAGGGTTGCTATCACACCAGCAACCCAGCACAAGTGGGGGTCGTGGGGTGGTAGGCCACGAGAAACCACTTGTGTTACAGACCATCTTGTCTAGGGGTGGCAATGAGTCTAGCTCGGATGATCACTCTGACGACAATGTCGAATTGGATGTATATCAGGTCCATTCGTCAGGGGTGAGTGATTCTGATGTGGCCGCTCATCTGTCCGCGACACCTGCACTGAGGGGCCAGACGGTGGTGGGACCTCCGCCTGTGGTGGATCGGGACGCAGGGTCACCCTCCACTCCAGTTGCTGATGTGCCTGGGGCATCACGTCAACGGAGGAATGTAGTCCTGCAGCCGCGGGTGGTGCCAACCCAACAAAGACGTTGGCTCCTTGGGCCCCGCATGTGTGAAGCCCAGCAACGTGGTGGCCGCGCGCCACTGGGGTATACTGAGTGGGAGCAAGCCATGGTTGCCAACTCAGAACACCAGGGGGCAGCAATTGATAACATCGCTGAGAGCATGGAACGTGTGGTCCAATCCGTGCTACCCCATGCTAGGCAGGTGGAACTCCAGCAGCGGGTGGCACAGTCCACGGCCCGCTTCCTCAGGCTGGGAATGGCGGCCTCAGACAGGGCATGCCAGGCTGAAATGGTGTCTTTGCGTCAAGCAATTGCTGCTCACACAGAGGCACACATGGAGGCCATGAGGGTTGACTATGAATCCCTCTAATCTACTCTGGCTGTGCTCTTGATGTCCCAGAGGACGCAGTCAGAGAAGAGGTTGGAGTAGCTAGAGAATACCATCTTGGCTGAGCTACGTGCATGCCGGGAGGTGTACCAGTTGTCCAGCCAGGCCATGCAGGAGGAACTCCGTGTTACACGTTTTACCTTGCAAGAGGAAGCGTGCGTATCACGCAAGGTTCTACATGCTGACCTACGTGTCATCGCCGCACAGAACCAGGCTCACCCATCCCGCAGACTTGCTGCCAATGAGGGGCAAACTGCACCTTGGCATGGTCAGGGTACTGTGCCACGTCAACCTTTTCAGCCAGAGGGTGATGAGGACGACGAGTTATCTCCCACACAGGTCGGGCTGTGCAGGCGTTGAGCCCATGGAGATTTTTTTTTGTCTCAACATCATCGCATGTGGGTGTTGAGGTGCACCCTGTACCTCCCCCCTCCTGGGTGCCTGCCCCCCCAGGTTGTATGTGGCCATTTTTGATTTTTATTGTTAGTTTAGTTAGTTAATTGGGTTTTTGATAGTTAGTTTAATTAGGTAATATAGGTTTTTATAGTTAGTTTAATTAGTTAATATAGTTTAAAATTGCTTGTCTATTGTGCATTCATGTTCCGGTGTGGTGCTTTGTGGCTTTTGAAAGCATCCACTGTCTGTTCCAGCTGGACCCTTCAAGGTTGTCTCTTGTATGTGTTTGCAGCTTGGGGTCCTGACTCACATAGGCCACTCCTGCTTCCCTTATCCATGGGCTGGCAAGGATGGTTCGGTGTAACAACCGCTTACACAAGGGCTTTGGACTTTCGTCATATCTGTGGCCTGTCTGCTGCTGTACTACTTGTGTTAACACCCCTAGTGGGGATTGAGTGGCTTCTATCCACGGCATGTCTGTTATCAATTTGGGTGAGTACATGATTGATGTGTCCATTAATTGATGTGGATTATGATGTATGTTATTTTCTTGCTTGTATATGTGCTTGATGCACTTCATGCTGTAGACAGTAGCCTGCACCCTTTGCCTGTCAAAGTCACACTGATGGTAGGAGGAGTTCTGATGTAGGTCTCTAACATGGCCCAGTGACAACCAGCATGAAGACACACACACAGGGATCTTTCCACAATTATCAATATCTTGTATGGCCTTTCTGCAGGAAAATGAGCCTCCAGACTACCTTTGCCAGCAGACACAGGGCCAAGTACTACTGAAACCTGGCCACGTTCGGTGGTGCAGACGTGCGCATGTGTGCGCAAGCAGAAGCACAGGGCTGTGCTCAGACGTCCAACAGAAGCAGACGTGTTTCCAGGAGCTCCAGGCAAAGTGAGTAGCACAAGGAGCCAAACCACAGCCAACCTTCCACCAGGCCACTTGCACATGCATGCTAAGTAGCGCCAGTGCTGGGGAGCTTGGCCAGGTATTGTTGTAGAAGCGCACAGTACAGCAAAGATGCGTTGAGGGACACATTCCAAGTACCTTTAAAAGTTGTCAGGGGCACACGCAGGGGCCGTCGCACATATCCTCCAGTCCCCCCTGCTCCATAGAAGCTGAGTTATTAGCGCAGTAGCGTTCCTAGCCAGAAACTTATACAGCGCACAGGGACAACCAGCGAGGCACAGACTCGTGTGCAGTGCATATCATTTGCATGTGTAAATTGCCAATTGCACTACCTATTGTAATCCACGGCTGCCAGAACATGACTTGTACTGAAGTCGCACCTCGCTATACGCGTTTAGCAGCTCACCCAGGGACCATTCTATCATGTGTGATTCTTGACGCATTGGTCTTCTATTTACCGCATGCCCACGTGCGCCTGCCTTACTGCATTGACAGTATATGAACCATCACGGGGGCAAGCTAACGTATACGTACATAGCAGCAGACAAGAGTGCTTGTTGAGAAGTCACTTACTTTGGGGCATGAACGGTGTTGTGTGTGTGTTGTAAACACACACAGATTAGTAACTCACGCTCTCTTTGCAGCATTCAACTGATCCTGTTACCGGACCTGAGAGTGCGCAAGCAGGAGGCCAGCACTCACCCAGAGATAAGTCTCTCTTTGTCTTGCATTTGACTCATTTAGTACAATGTGCATGTAGAACATGGTGTCTCTGATTGAGTATGTGTTATTGTCAATAGTTGTATTTTGTATTTTGCCTACTTTCCCTTGCCAATGCAACTTCCCTCTCCTGCTTCTCTTTCCGTTTATCCTGAATACCAATGCCTGTCCAAACACCGGATCCCTCGCCCTCTTTCCCCGCCGGGGTCTTGGATGCCTGTGTAAGTTTTACCTTACAGGCGCCCAGACCACGGAGGGAGTGGTTGGTTCGTGCCACTCTTGCGCCTGGAGACCGGAGCTGTGACACTACCCATCAGTTGTTGCATCCTCATTGTACGTTGTGTCCCGAAAAAGGTACCCATCTTGTTGAACCATTGTTGAACTGTGCTACCTTGGTAGTTCTATCATTCTGCTTGTACATGTGCCTGGACTTTTTTTGCCTCTTCAAGTCATTCCTGGAGACTCTTTCAGGGGGTTTTTTTGTGCCTAGAGGCTTTTTCACTGGTTTGGGGGTTTGGCTCCTTGGAGATCTCTGCAATTTGGTATTTTTACCAGTCAAGGAGGCCTCTAAGGGGGCTGGACCCTATTTACACGCAAGGTGAAACATGAAGACCAAGGGGTAGGGGAATCCTGTAGCCAGGTAGACTAAAAGGGAGAAGGCTACATAACCCAGACACAGTTGTTCAGAAGGTAATGGTGATGTGTAAATGAGGGAGGGCCTTTTGTTGTTGGACAGTAAGCCTGGGCTACAGTGTTTGGGCACTCTCTGACAATGTCATTGTGGGGTACTATGTACATGATTTGTTCTGCTGGTCAATGGCTGTTCCTGTGTTGTATTTACTTTTCAGGTGTCAGGGGATTGTTGTGGTTTGACATGCTGGGGTGTAGACATGGGCAATGTTTGCATGTGATGTGTACAGGACAATGAGGGTCACTTGATTTCACATGCATATATTGAGTGCATGTCCCTACTGACACATACAGTTACACAATGCTCTACCACACGTACAACCACCCTTCCATGCCCACAGGTGCACACAGATTGCCTTCTCGGGCACGCTGTGTCACTGCAGCGCATGATCAATTGCCATTTGGAAATCGTGTACATGCATCAATTGGTTGTTTATTTTGTTTGTCCTTTTGATGTGATGCTCAAGGTGTATCCCCAACACAATGGCTGCTCACTGTGCTGCGTGCTGAGCAGTGTGTTGCAGGAGACACACACAGCACACGGGTTAGGGAGTAGCCATTTTGCCTTGACCAATGTGCATGTGAACTGGCATTCAGTCTTTTGTTCATGCTAACCTAGGTGGGAAGCATTTGTGTATGACTTGGTATGTGTGGGAGGTTGTTGGTCAATCATTTCATCGGATTCCATGTCAGGCGTCATTGTGTCGGGCCACTTCCCATTTATTTGTTGGGGTTGTTCAAGCCCTACTCCAGAGTTAGAAAGCATGTCTGAGTGGACTAAACAATGTACCTAATAGCTTAAGCACCACGCCAAAATGGCACCCATGTTTGAGGCGCCGTAAACACAGTAGAAGGCCAGCCTAGGTATAACAGTCCCATGGTTGCTTAGCAACCGATCCCGAGACGACAGAAAGGAGTATACGAACGTAGTGTCCACACAGCCTCGCCACGGCACGGCAACGAAGCTAAGGTAAACTTACATCACACGTTACACATTGCTCGTGAATTTTAATATATTGGAAGAGGGATAAGGCTTTACATCTCGCCTTATGTATATTCACAGAGATTCATCTGGAATCACGCTTACCAGCGAGTGGCTCCACCCAGAAAAGACAAAAAGAAAGAGAAAAAAAGACTGTACACAGCGAGCGGGGAGTGCTAACCAACATACAGGTAGGCAGCATTACCTAGATAGACTATACTCATTGAAGTAATAGAGTAGTCCAATAACTGCCTAAACAAACACATTGTACATTTACCCACTCGTGACCCACGATCGACCGTGATAGTGTAACCACAACTACAGGGCGAGGGTAAGCACACTGTTTGTTACTATTAATGGGTTGAAAGTCAGACTGATTCTTGTGTGGCAATAGGCGGACCCAGCGCTATTTTTCAGCGCTTAGTCCCCCTACGCCACATACATTACCATCTCTATTTGACACTGGTATGTAAATATCTTTCAGTGACAACATAATCTCTGTGATTAGCAACATCCGGACTGAACTCCAAGCCCAGCAGTAAGGTTAGTGCAATACAGCACCTATACATGATTTAGCACACTAATTTAAGTATATTACCATGGAACATTGATTTTGTTTTTTCTCTTATTAATTGCAGGGGAACTTCAAAGAACAGTTACCCAATATTTAAACCCAAAGAAGTGCGGCACATGCCCGAAACGCGTAGTTAGATGAGAGGACTACTGTTATGCTAATATCGAATAACTGATGTCAACTCAAATATTGGGATTTATGTGTGAATTTGATTACAAAATTGTATGACCATTGAACGTGTCAAGGCCACCAAAACTGTCTTTGTATAAGACGGAGGGTGTTAGTTATGCCACAATGTCTGGAGTGAAGGGTATCATGGCAGAGGTTTATCATTCTTTGTTGTAATTTTTGTGTAGGAATGACCAGTGCATTGTCCTTGAATAAATATCCTTCCTTAACTCTTAGGTTCCATGGATTCTTCCTTGAAATATCCTTCCAGAGGTCAGAGGACTGGGTTTGCACTCGGATTTCTTCCAGGAGGTTGACTGCTTGAGCTACAAAGATCGTGTGGGGGAACATCTTAGGATAGGCCTTGTCTTCAGTGGTTTCATAGTCAGGACGTCGAGATAAGGTGTCAGCAATCATGTTTTGTGATCCGGGAACATGGGTGATTTGGTTTTTTGGTACTGGGCAAAGAAGTAGGCCCAACACGCCTGACGACTGTTCTTGCACTCCAACGACTGTAGAATTTGAAGATTCCGATGGTCTGTGCGGACATGAACTGGATATATAACACCCAGAAGTAGATGTCACCATTCAGTGAAGGCTTGGCGGATGGCTAACAGTTCCTTTTCCAGGATGGAATAGTGTGTCTCACTGGGAGTCAGGGTTCGTGAGAGGTAAGCAATGGGGTGTTCCAGTTTATCCTCAAGTACCTGTTTCAAGACCGCTCCTATGGCGTAGTTAGAGGCATCAGTTTCCACTAGGAATGGGCGATTTATGTCGGGTTGGGCCAGGATGGGGGTTTGCGTGAACTCTGTCTTCAATTGTTGGAATGCTTTATCTTGCCCTGTAGACCAGATAAAGGGGGTGTCTTTCTTCAAGAGAGCAACGATCGGCTGAACGATCTCGGAAAAGGTAGAAATGAACTTCCGGTAGAAGTTGCCAAGCCCCAGGAAGGATTGAACTTGTTTCACAGATGTGGCAGCGGGCCAAGCCAGTATGGCTTTTACCTTTGAAGGGTCCATACCAATTCCTTCTGGGCTAAGGATGAATCCTAGGTAGTGAACAGAAGTAACGTGAAACAAGCATTTTTCGGGTTTGGCTAAAAGTTTGTGTTCACAGAGTCGTTGTAATAGTGCCTTTCAAATGTTCTTCATGCTTTAGAGGATCCTTGGAAAAGATCAATATGTCATCCAGATAGACAATGACGAAGAGGAATAACATGTCAGAAAACACCCTATCCATAAAACCGCGGGGACATTAGCTAGTCCAAAGGGCATGACTAGATATTCAGAGTGACCAAAGGGTGTTCTAAAGGCTGCTTTCCATTCGTCTCCTTCCCGGACACAGATTAAATGGTAGGCACCCCGGAGATCCAACTTCGTGAATATTACGGCGCCTCTCACAGCTTCCAGGATATCCGTGATCAGGGGTAGTGGGTACCAATCTTTGAGGGTGCATTGATTTAAGCCACGATAGTCGAGGCAAGGTCTGAGTTCCTTGGTGTCCTTCTTGGGAACGAAGAACAACAAAGCACCCGCTGGAGATTTTGAGGGTCTTATGGTGCCGTTTTCAAGATTGGTGTCCAGGTATTCTCGGAGGGCTTTTTCTCAGGTTCAGAAAGAATGAACATTCTGCCGAAGGGAATCACTGCTGAGGGATCTGTATCTATGGCACAGTCTTCAGGTCTGTGAGGGGGTAAGGACGAGACTATGGCAGTTGAAAATACATCAGCATATCCCTGATAGGTCTGTGGGACTTGTATGATATTGGAAACCATGAGTGGTGTTTTCTGGTCTCTTAGTGGTTCTTTAGGAGGTGTCGAGGAGGGATCCAGGGATAGACAGTGGGACATACAAAACTCTGAGCCGAGGAATAGTGATCCTGCTATCCAATTGATATACGGATTATGCTTTTGTAACCAGGGCATACCCAATACCATGGGGTAATGGGCTGACGTAAAGATGTCGAATGTAATCTGCTCTTGGTGATGGTTTATGGAAAGTTGGATCTCTTTTGTCTGCAGGCTTATGGGTCCTGAAGAGAGGGGTCTTCCGTCAATTGCTTCCACCGGCTGCATGGTGCTTCGTGTCTCGTACGGAATATGATGACTAACAACCCAGTCTTGATCAATGAAGATTCCCATAGCTCCGCAGTCCACCAAGGCCAAAATGGGATAGGTCTTATTCTTGGAGGGCGACAGGAAGGCCTGTAGTATCACCAAATTATTTTGTCCAGGAGAGTTCAAGGATGGAATTAATGTGGAGCAAACATCTCTCTCCCGAAGCTCTGCTCCATCTAGGATCGGGAGCTGGCATTTCCTGAATGCCGAGGAGGGCCTAGAGGACACTCCCTAACCAAGTGTTTGTCTGAGGCACAATACATGCACAAGCCAGTATGAATCCGTCTCATTCTGTCTTGTGGGGATATAGGTCCACGGAAGGCTCCTATCTGCATGAGTTCAGGTTCAGAGACTGAGCCTGGGTGTGTGTCCGTCTTGGTGGTATTCTCGAAAGACAGCTTCGGAGGATTAGCTCTGGATTTCTTCTTCTCTGCCTTCCTTTCCTGGATACGGAAATCTATATGCAAGGCAAGGTCCATTAGTGCCTGAAATTAGTTTGGGCGAGCCACTCTGGCCAACTCATCCTTAATCTCCTCATTCAGTCCTTCCTGAAAAGGGTAAAAATAGCCTCCGGGGACCAATCAGCTTCCTTGACTAATTGCTTGAATCGGGTAACATAGGTGAGAATATCCTGGGATCCTTGCTGGAAGTCTAACAGGCGTTCCTGGGCACTATAGACCTGCTCTGGACGGTCAAACATGGTTTAAGGGCTTGTATGAAGCCATCATAGTCATCCAGAAGAGTACCGCCGGAATTAACGAGGGGCGTAGCCCAGGTCAAGGCATTTCCTGGAAGGTGGGATATTATGAACCCCACCTTAGCCCTGGGAGTTGAAAAGTAATAGGGCTTAAAAGTAAAGTGGACCAAACATGAATCCAGGAATCCACAAAGGGTTTTTGCTGAGCCATCGTATTTGACCACTATGCCGCCCAGCAATACACTTTCTTTTGTGGCAGAATCACGGGATAGAACTAATTGTTTGAGAGCGGCGTTTTCCGCCTTTAGATTCTGCACCTCGGTTGATAGCTCTTGCATGCCACGCATCAAATCCTGGACAGCCGCTTCCATGTCCATATCGAGTTCGGTCGGGTGGCGTCTCAAACTGTGAAGGAGATCCCCCCTTCTCACCTGAGTTCGACCTTTGCTGGATTTCTTGGTCGATGCCTTCTTGCGAACTGATCGAGTCTTGAATAAAGCTGCACGAGTCTCTTCCGACTCCAGCGTGCGTTCAAGGTTCCGGGATGCAGGGATCCAGGAGTCCGGGAAAGTAACAGGGTGCGCAACAAGCACACGAGTCCAGGAACCAAGAAAGGAAGGAAAGGGACTAGGATGGGGTAAGCTGGAAGAAGCAAAGGATACAATACTGCGAGCTACGGAGCACACGTCTGGTCGCTACTTCGCAATAGCATTGAGATGCGCGGGGCACATTTATGGGACGTACAACGTCCGCCATGAAGGCTGGTGCGAGGCGTGTCATGTGATACGGCCATGTTGGAAGAAACAATGAATACAAGCCACGTTGCGATAAGGACCAGGAAGTCCAGAAGGGGCGCATTCTGTGGGTCATGACAGTTTACTGTCCCATCATCATCTGCTGTGTTGTCAGTTGACTCAGATGATGCAATCGACGCTAGTCAACACTGTCTGCCAATACACAGGTCTCTGGTCACCCTTTCGCTGCCATGCAATGCCTCCCTGCATTTTCACTTAGGGGCATTGCTTGTAGCCATGCAACCCATTGCATGCACATTGCACGTGATGTCTGAACTTGCCCTTGCACTGCCTTCACGTTTATTGATATACATCACAATGTACTTGTTCATATAGATAGTGGGTAACGTACACATGTTCTGCACTGCATCAACCCACTTCTGAGCCGTGTTACACCCTTCTACATGCCTACTCACTGATGCAATGTCAAAGTCACCTGGCATGTATGGACAGTTTTTCATCCCTTCTCTGTCATGTATGCAACGGGCACAGGTGCATCCTGTGACACGTGTACTCAGTATTGGAACTCCCTAGTGGTTATTTAGATGAGTTGATTGGTCAATGTGCGGCCTATACCAACTGGCATAGGGCACTGATTGGATGTAGCCTGCCAATCGGGTTGTAATGACTGTGGAGCATCCTTCACGTGTGTATGTGTGCACTTCCACATACATCAAAGCAAGTAGTGTTATAGCTGCTTGCTTTGGTGTATTGGATGCCGGTCATGTTCACTTCACAATACTGTTGTATGGGGAAATGGGTGTTTTTGAACACTTTCACACATACATATGCAAGCAGCTTCAACATTGTGTGGTGCAACATTGCGAGTTCTCACTTATGCATTTGTGAAAGTGTCCATTTACACATGTGTCTTCCGCAGCTTTATTGTTGACTGACTAATATGTAGTTGATAGACGTTTATGCTGGTGAGATTTCTGCATTGCGCACGTTATGTGGAACTAGCATGATCCCAAAGGTTCACTGTTGTGCAGTATGTGTATGCCCAGGCCCACTTAGCTACTATGGTGGGTCCTGGCCGTGGAGATTTCCACAAGGAATGATGTAATCGGGCACATTCATAGCCCAATGTGCTCAATCAGGCCCTGGCGGGTGTTGTGGAGGCCTCATGTCCTGCAGCTCGGACGGTACTGGGCGTTATGTTGCCTCATGCCTGGTAGCAGGCCATTGCTTTGCTTGGGACATTCACTATATCTAAATGGCCCATGCCACCCTACTGGCCGAGCTGCAGATGGATGTAGCTATATTGATGATGATGCTTCAGTGATGCATGTCTACATGCATGGTACCTGTGTCATTGTGTGTTTGGATTCACTTGCAGCAGTGGTCAATTTGCAGTTCAAAAATGCTTATGGTGTGTTGCATCTCTTAGTTGCCATCTGTCTTTTCTGCCTGTGACATGTGCCTGACAGAGGTGGTGTCTGATGGAGTTCATATACTACATTTTGTACTTGTGTAGGCTTTGCTATTTAGACACATCAATTTCTGCTTTTGGGATGTGTTTGCATATCAAGGCCACTGGATGCATGCCAGGTTCTCATTTGTGTGTGACATGTCTGCTTCATGTGTTGGCTGTCTATGTGATGTTTATGTGTGTGTGTGTTATGTGCTTCTGACATGTGTACTAATCTTTATCTTTTCTCCACTTTTCAGATGATGACGCAATGGAGCCAAAGGATGGTGTTGTCATGCCAGACACAGGGTTGCTATCACACCAGCAACCCAGCACAAGTGGGGGTCGTGGGGTGGTAGGCCACGAGAAACCACTTGTGTTACAGACCATCTTGTCTAGGGGTGGCAATGAGTCTAGCTCGGATGATCACTCTGACGACAATGTCGAATTGGATGTATATCAGGTCCATTCGTCAGGGGTGAGTGATTCTGATGTGGCCGCTCCTCTGTCCGCGACAACTGCACTGAGGGGCCAGACGGTGGTGGGACCTCCGCCTGTGGTGGATCGGGACGCAGGGTCACCCTCCACTCCAGTTGCTGATGTGCCTGGGGCATCACGTCAACGGAGGAATGTAGTCCTGCAGCCGCGGGTGGTGCCAACCCAACAAAGACGTTGGCTCCTTGGGCCCCGCATGTGTGAAGCCCAGCAACGTGGTTGCCGCGCGCCACTGGGGTACACTGAGTGGGAGCAAGCCATGGTTGCCAATTCAGAACACCAGGGGGCAGCAATTGATAACATCGCTGAGAGCATGGAACGTGTGGCCCAATCCGTGCTACCCCATGCTAGGCAGGTGGAACTCCAGCAGCGGGTGGCACAGTCCACGGCCAGCTTCCTCAGGCTGGGAATGGCGGCCTCAGACATGGCATGCCGGGCTGAAATGGTGTCTTTGCGTCAAGCAATTGCTGCTCACACAGAGGCACACATGGAGGCCATGAGGGTTGACTATGAATCCGTCAAATCTACTCTGGCTGTGCTCTTGATGTCCCAGAGGACGCAGTCAGAGGAGAGGTTGGAGTAGCTAGAGAATACCATCTTGGCTGAGCTACGTGCATGCCGGGAGGTGTACCAGTTGTCCAGCCAGGCCATGCAGGAGGAACTCCGTGTTACACGTGTTACCTTGCAAGAGGAAGCGTGCGTATCACGCAAGTTTCTACATGCTGACCTATGTGTCATCGCCACACAGAACCAGGCTCACCCGTCCCGCAGACTTGCTGCCGATGAGGGGCAAGCTGCACCTTGGCATGGTCAGGGTACTGTGCCACGTCAACCTTTTCAGCCAGAGGGTGATGAGGACGACGAGTTATCTCCCACACAGGTCGGGCTGTGCAGGCGTTGAGCCCATGGAGATTTTTTTTTGTCTCAACATCATCGCATGTGGGTGTTGAGGTGCACCCTGTACCTCCCCCCTCCTGGGTGCCTGCCCCCCCCAGGTTGTATGTGGCCATTTTTGATTTTTATTGTTAGTTTAGTTAGTTAATAGGGTTTTTGATAGTTAGTTTAATTAGGTAATATAGGTTTTTATAGTTAGTTTAATTAGTTAATATAGTTTAAAATTGCTTGTCTATTGTGCATTCATGTGCCGGTGTGGTGCTTTGTGGCTTTTGAAAGCATCCACTGACTGTTCCAGCTGGACCCTTCAAGGTTGTCTCTTGTATGTGTTTGCAGCTTGGGGTCCTGACTCACATAGGCCACTCCTGCTTCCCTTATCCATGGGCTGGCAAGGATGGTTCGGTGTAACAACCGCTTACACAAGGGCTTTGGACTTTCGTCATATCTGTGGCCTGTCTGCTGCTGTACTACTTGTGTTAACACCCCTAGTGGGGATTGAGTGGCTTCTATCCACGGCATGTCTGTTATCAATTTGGGTGAGTACATGATTGATGTGTCCATTAATTGATGTGGATTATGATGTATGTTATTTTCTTGCTTGTATATGTGCTTGATGCACTTCATGCTGTAGACAGTAGCCTGCACCCTTTGCCTGTCAAAGTCACACTGATGGTAGGAGGAGTTCTGATGTAGGTCTCTAACATGGCCCAGTGACAACCAGCATGAAGATACACACACACAGGGATCTTTCCAGCATTATAAATATCTTGTATGGCCTTTGTGCAGGAAAATGAGCCTCCAGACTACCTTTGCCAGCAGACACAGGGCCAAGTACTACTGAAACCTGGCCACGTTCGGTGGTGCAGACGTGCGCATGTGTGCGCAAGCAGAAGCACAGGGCTGTGCTCAGACGTCCAACAGAAGCAGATGTGTTTCCAGGAGCTCCAGGCAAAGTGAGTAGCACAAGGAGCCAAACCGCAGCCAATCTTCCACCAGGCCACTTGCACATGCATGCTAAGTAGCGCCAGTGCTGGGGAGCTTGGCCAGGTATTGTTGTAGAAGCGCACAGTACAGCAAAGATGCGTTGAGGGACACATTCCAAGTAGCTTTACAAGTTGTAAGGGGCACACGCAGGGGCCGTCGCACATATCCTCCAGTCCCCCCTGCTCCATAGAAGCTGAGTTACTAGCGCAGTAGCGTTCCTAGCCAGAAACTTATACAGCGCACAGGGACAACCAGCGAGGCACAGACTCGTGTGCAGTGCATATCATTTGCATGTGTAAATTGCCAATTGCACTACCTATTGTAATCCACGGCTGCCAGAACATGACTTGTACTGAAGTCGCACCTCGCTATACGCGTTTAGCAGCTCACCCAGGGACCATTCTATCATGTGTGATTCTTGACACATTGGTCTTCTATTTACTGCATGCCCACGTGCACCTGCCTTACTGCATTGACAGTATATGAACCATCACGGGGGCAAGCTAACGTATACGCACATAGCAGCAGACAAGAGTGCTTGTTGAGAAGTCACTTACTTTGGGGCATGAATGGTGTTGTGTGTGTGTTGTAAACACACACAGATTAGTAACTCACGCTCTCTTTGCAGCATTGAACTGATCCTGTTACCGGACCTGAGAGTGCGCAAGCAGGAGGCCAGCACTCACCCAGAGATAAGTCTCTCCTTGTCTTGCATTTGACTCATTTAGTACAATGTGCATGTAGAACATGGTGTCTCTGATTGAGTATGTGTTATTGTCAATAGTTGTATTTTGTGTTTTGCCTACTTTCCCTTGCCAATCCAACTTCCCTCTCCTGCTTCTCTTTCCGTTTATCCTGAATACCAATGCCTGTCCAAACACCGGATCCCTCGCCCTCTTTCCCCACCGGGGTCTTGGATGCCTGTGTAAGTTTTACCTTGCAGGCGCCCGGACCACGGAGGGAGTGGTTGGTTCGTGCCACTCCTGCGCCTGGAGACCGGAGCTGTGACACTACCCATCAGTTGTTGCATCCTCATTGTACGTTGTGTCCCGAAAAAGGTACCCATCTTGTTGAACCATCGTTGAACTGTGCTACCTTGGTAGTTCTATCATTCTGCTTGTACATGTGCCTGGACTTTTTTTGCCTCTTCAAGTCATCTACTGGAGACTCTTCCAGGGTTTTTTTTGTGCCTAGAGGCGTTTTCTCTGGTTTGGGGGTTTGGCTCCTTGGAGATCTCTGCGATTTGGTATTTTTACCAGTCAAGGAGGCCTCTAAGGGGGCTGGACCCTATTTACACGCAAGGTGAAACATGAAGACCAAGGGGTAGCGGGATCCTATAGCCAGGTAGACTAAAAGGGAGAAGGCTACATACCCCAGACACAGTTGTTCAGAAGGTAATGGTGATGTGTAAATGAGGGAGGGCCTTTTGTTGTTGGACAGTAAGCCTGGGCTACAGTGTTTGGGCACTCTCTGACAATGTCATTGTGGGGTACTATGTACATGATGTGTTCTGCTGGTCAATGGCTGTTCCTGTGTTGTATTTACTGTTCAGGTGTCTGGGGATTGTTGTGGTTTGACATGCTGGGGTGTAGACATGGGCAATGTTCGCATGTGATGTGTACAGGACACTGAGGGTCACTTGATTTCACATGCATATATTGAGTGCATGTCCCTACTGACACATACAGTTACACAATGCTCTACCACACGTACAACCACCCTTCCATGCCCACAGGTGCACACAGATTGCCTTCTCAGGCACGCTGTGTCCCTGCAGCGCATGATCAATTGCCATTTGGGAATCGTGTACATGCATCAATTGGTTGTTTATTTTGTTTGTCCTTTTGATGTGATGCTCAAGGTGTATCCCCAACACAATGGCTGCTCACTGTGCTGTGTGCTGAGCAGTGTGTTGCAGGAGACACACACAGCACACGGTTTAGGGAGTAGCCATTTTGCCTTGACCAATGTGCATGTGAACTGGCATTCAGTCTTTTGTTCATGCTAACATTGGTGGAAAGCATTTGTGTATGACTTGGTATGTGTGGGAGGTTGTTGGTCAATCATTTCATCGGATTCCATGTCAGGCGTCATTGTGTCGGGCCACTTCCCATTTATTTGTTGGGGTTGTTCAAGCCCTACTCCAGAGTTAGAAAGCATGACTGAGTGGACTAAACAATGTACCTAATAGCTTAAGTACCACGCCAAAATGGCACCCATGTTTGAGGCGCCGTAAACACAGTAGAAGGCCAGCCTAGGTATAACAGTCCCACGGTTGCTTAGCAACCAATCCCGAGACGACAGAAAGGAGTATACGAACGTAGTGTCCACACAACCTTGCCACGGCACGGCAATGAAGCTAAGATAAACTTACATCATACGCTAAACATTGCTTGTGAATTTGAATATATTGGGAGAGGGATAAGGCTTTACATCTCGCCTTATGTATATTCACAGAGATTCATCTGGAATCACGCTTACCAGCGAGTGGCTCCACCCAGAAAAGACAAAAAGAAAGAGAAAAAAAGACTGTACACAGCGAGCGGGGAGTGCTAACCAACATACAGGTAGGCAGCATTACCTAGATAGACTGTACTCATTGAAGTAATAGAGTAGTCCAATAACTGCCTAAACAAACACATTGTACATTTACCCACTCGTGACCCACGATCGACCCTGATAGTGTAACCACAACTACAGGGCGAGGGTAAGCACACTGTTTGTTACTATTAATGGGTTGAAAGTCAGACTGATTCTTGTGTGGCAATAGGGGGACCCAGCGCTATTTTTCAGCGCCTAGTCCCCCTACGCCACATACATTACCATCTCTATTTGACACTGATATGTAAATATCTTTCAGTGACAACATAATCTCTGTGATTAGCAACATCCGGACTGAACTCCAAGCCCAGCAGCAAGGTTAGTGCAATACAGCACCAATACATGATTTAGCACACTAATTTAAGTATATTACCATGGAACATTGATTTTGTTTTTTCTATTATTAATTGCAGGGGAACTTCAAAGAACAGTTACCCAATATTTAAACCCGAAGAAGGGCAGCACATGCCCGAAACGCGTAGTTAGATGAGAGGACTACTGTTACGCTAATATCGAATAACTGATGTCAACTCAAATATTGGGATTTATGTGTGAATTTGATTACAAAATTGTATGACCATTGAACTTGTCAATAACATATATATTCTGTTATTTTTGAAAGAAATTATTTGTTTTAAAGTATTTGACAGTGCATTCAATGAACTAAACTGGTGTATGATGTTGAAAAATACACAATATGATTTATAAAAAAATCTTATGTTCGCATTTCTTAAATCATTGAAAATTATGATACTGATAGAAACAAGTGCAATTTATTTGCTATTTGCTGTGCCCCAGTTTATTCACCGTGTCAATGCGGTGAATCTCCCCAGATTTCACAATTTATGCAGTAAAGGTTGCACTTTACTATCTGGGTGCACCTTAAGTGTTTATTTAAGTGTTGTTTCTACTTGAAGCAATAAACTCCTGAGCAAAACATTGGATGATCTAAGGCAACGTAAGTGGTGTGCATCTCTAGGTCGGACCTTGCGGGCAGAAACACTCCCACGAGCACAGCATGTTGGATGCACCGGCAACGTTATAAACATTACAACTTCTGCTTGCCGGTGCCGGACTGCACGCGTGGTCTGACCAGGTGTGCAGACCGGCACCCTCGAGCAGAACTCGTGATTGCACAGGCACTGTTATCAACGGTGCCGGTGCAACAGTGCTCCCGACCGCCATTTTGCACTATTGGGCAGAATGGGGATCGGGAGGCCGGCCATACCGGCACCCGTGAAAGGAGCTAGTAATTAGCCATTCAAGTCAGACCTGGCGGGCTTAAAGGCACACGCTCACAGACCTCATCGTTTCCGGCACTCACCGTTGTTACTGGACCGGTACACTCGTAATGAGGCCCACTCTCTTGAAGAAGGCCAATTTATATGCCCACATTTGACGGTGTACCGCAGGTCTTACTTTGGCAGATCCTAAATAGAAGGAACATGCCATACGACTGGATGTCGATTGTGCAATCATTATACACTGAAAATAAGGTGGTGGTTTGTTATCGGCTGGCAGGCTAGGTCACTCCCCAATGTACTGTCACCAAAGGGTTGAGGCAGGGATGTGGCCTCGACTCTCTTTTGTTCTGCATTTACTTCGAGGAGGTTATTGCAGCCTTGCTTCTGGAATGTTTTGATCCGCATAATATTGGGTCTGAGAGCTATCCTGCACTTTTGTTTCGCAGACAATGCTGTTTTATCTTCTTCTCCTCAGGGGCTTAGAACCACCTTAGCATCATTCATGAGGAAATGCAGGGACTCACCGTGAACATTGGTAATAAAAGTGCATGCTTTTTAAGTCGAAGTTCTCAAAACAACAGAGAATTGATACTAGAGTAGTCGGCCATGGGCATGAGCAGGTATTGTTTTACGATTATTTGGGGATAAGATTCCATGAGAATGGACTGTGGCTTTCCCAAGTGGACAAAGCGTGTGCCACTTTGGAAAATATTGCAGTGGTGTTCAGGGCTTTTTTAACTGACGTGGAAGACATATAATTACTCCTGCGTTTGAATTTTACAGGAAAAAAGCTGTTACCTCTTCTTTATATGGGGTGGAAATTTGGGGTTATGTAAATATTTTTGGCTTTGCCAAACTAGAGCACATTTTTGAAGAACCTATTTATGCTAACCCAGGGTTCACCAAATTCATATGGAGGTTAATTTGTGCCCCATTGGCGATTAACTTCTTATCAAGCCAGTCCTGTACTGGTTACAGCTCTGGTGTACACGTGGTCTCGAATTATACAGCGATGCTCTTGTACACTTGATAAGTCTGGGAAGAGGAAAGTACCTACCATGGGTGAAGCATGTGAGAATACATGTATTTGATCTGAATGGACAAGATCTATGGTTGCGCCCTGTGAACCTTAATAAAGCCTCTTCCAGCAGAGTTCAAAAAGCCATAACAGCCCCATAACAGCAAGAACATGGTGGAATCTTGTCAAAACTTGAAGATGGTCCAAGTTACCTCTAGAACAAATTGGAATTCGGGTACCTTGATTTTCTTGAACCCCGTATGCACGTGCTCTATATCTCGACTTTAGAATGGGAAACCTTAGACTGGCCTCATTTACTAAGGGGCCGATTCATGGAACAAATGTGCGCCGAAAATCTTGGCGTGAAAAAGCAAGCGCGTGCTATTCATAGAAGGGCCTGCGCGTGTTTACTGCGGGATGTGCGCCAAATCCGAGCGTGGCACGCATGGGCGCACACATCATAGCAACATCCCAAGCGCTGTGTGCGATGCACAGCGAAAGCACACAACGTCTGCGCACACACCAAAAAGGGGGCGGGACATGGGGCGTAACACGCCGAATGGGGAACAACACGTGAAAAAGAAGGCGTAACTGGGGAAGTACTGCAGGGAAATACACGGAACGCCCACACGCACGCGAACAACACGTATTCATGATATCGAATACGGGAAACCCGCGCACGCTAAAAGACGTGCCCAGGAGTCAACACGTCCGCCACACGAAGGCTGGCAGAAGCGTCCCAGCACACAGGATAGAAGAGCGTGCAACAACAAACACGTATATACAGCTACGATGAATGCCCCATTTGTCGCAGCACTGATCGTGGGACACTGCAGGAGGAGGAGAATAGCCAGGCCCCGCATTTTTTTGCCCCGGACCAGCCTTTTTGGGATGCCTGACGACCAGGTCTATGGCAGGTATAGGTTTCCACCTCGTATCATCCTAGACCTGGTCAGGGAGTGGGAAGATGACCTTACATCACCCACCCTGTGCTCCCAATCCTTGAGCCCCTTGGGGAAGGTGCTCAATGTCATGCATTTTTTGGCCACTGGGTCATTTTAGCAGACAACTGCCGTAGTGGGGGGGGGTCTCACAGGCCACGCAGTCACGTTGCCTACACCAGGTGTTGGCAATCATGACTGCGCGCCCCTCAGTCCGCAGGCACATACACATGCCCACAACACCCGCAGAAAGGCAGGCCGTGGTCCAGGACTTCTACAGGGTGGCACACTTCTCCAAAGTGCTTGGTGCCATAGATTGCACCCATGTGGCCCTACGTCCACCTAGGGCCACTGAGCCCATCTATCGAAACCGCAAGCACTGGCATTCCATCAACGTGCAGGTTGTATGCGATGCAAAGGGAATCATCACCTTTGTCTATGCAAACTACCCTGGCTCAACCCATGACAGTTTCATATACAGAATGTCCGCCCTGAGCCGGGCCCTGGAAGTTGGGAAGCATGGCGACACATGGCTCCTAGGTGAGTACAAATTCCTGTGCACATGCATGCATGTCACACACAGACAAATACACAATCCCAACTAATCACAACCATTATCACCTCCCCAGGGAACAGTGCCTACCCTCTGAGCAACCACATGATGACGCTAATCCGGAACCCCACCACACCACCCCAGGTAAGATACAACGTTGCCCATATTGCAACCAGGGCCATAGTGGAGCGCACATTCAGAGTGCTCAAGTCACACTTCCGCTCCCTTCACCGCTCTGGTGGCCAGCTACTATATGCACCCCCATTAGTGTGTAGGATCATTGTGGCAGCATGTGTCCTGCACAATGTTGCAACACGGCGGAACGTACCAGTGGACATGGTGGTGCCCCCACATCCCCAACCACAGGCACAGGCGCTGCCCATGGGAGGGGAAAGGGCACGTAGCGAGGCAGCCCAGACCCAGCTTGTGGCCACATTTTTCACCTAAACTCTCACCCCTGCGGAGTGCACCCAGGCCTGGCACATACCAGGTGACAATCGATGATGGCAAAGAGACAGCCAACTGTCACAACCTTACCACCCTGAGAATGTTGCCACGGAAGTGCTACATTGTGTGCATCTCTAGCTACTTAAACATAACCAATCCTGTGTGACCAAAAGGAACACATGCAAGGTGCAAAACAGGCCATGACAATCACTGGTATGTCACCCAAACCCTCCCAACCCACATCACCTTTGTCTGCCACACCATGACATGGCATGCAACAGCAAAATCCCAACACATGACCAATTACATAAGTGACATGTGATAAATGAGAAATGAATTGTGAGTAGAGAATGGGCAATTACCGGCCCATTCATCTCGTAATGGGCCAGTAATGGCCCATTCGCGGGTGCCGAGCCAGTAGCGAGTTTGGCGGTAGCCATGCCAAACTCGTAATGAGGCCCAATATCTGGTATCAAGTCTTTGATTTCATAAATTAAGGCATTGGGCCTCATTATGACTATGGCAGTAATACAGGCACGGCTGCCGCCAGTGTCATTTTTTTCCGGCACCAGCGAATGGGCAATTACCAGGTAATTACAGCCCTGCCATAACCAGTAATTGTCCATTTACGGGCACCGGAAAAAAAAGATGCTCCCCATTCCCATTCGGCCCCATAGGGCTGAATGGCAATGGGGAGGTTGGATGCACCTGCACCGTTTATAACGGTGCTGGTGCGTCCGACATGCTGTGTTCGTGGGTGCCTTTTTGCCAGCCAGGTCTGACCTGACGGGCAGAAAGGCAACCGCGAGCACAACTAGTAGTTTGCCGGTCCAGGAACTACAGTACCGGCATGCTTACTGGTACCGTAGATCCCGGACCGACAAACTTATAATGAGGCCCATTGACTTCTTTCATTGGCTCAAACATCTTGTAACGTTTTTTCTGCTGATTTTTGGGCGTGATCGAGATAATCGCTTTCCTCTTAGACATGACTGTAACAGTAAATCACCAGGAAACTGCACCAAAATTCAAACAAAATCAAGTTCCTAGGCAGTGAAGGTAGTGATTACAATGATGAAAACAATAATAATAGTAAGAGTGGGAGCGGGGCTGCCTCCATCTCCATCTCCTCGCTCCCCACAGCAGTCCTAAAACAAGCCTAACGGCTACAAATGACGAAAACAGCAGGAGCAGGGCACATCTGAGTGGCTAAAGGGCTGCCTGAGTCTGACTGCCCTCCCCACGATGCCGATACGGCAATGATCCCACAAAGCAGGTAACGACAAATTAGCAGTCGATGCATGTTGCAACAATCAAGTTCAGTGAATATAGAGACAGAGGGAGGCGAGAGAATCTTGCCCTACGAAACTGGCATGGCTGTCTCAGCTCACCAATGACCTGTCCAATGCCTATTATGAAGTAGCTCTATCGAATGAAGCCAAATGGAGTCACAGCACAAGACTTGCAGCGTTGTCACCGGAAGTCGGGGTGAATTGATCCCAAAAACTCCTGCGCCAAACACCTCCAGCCCCAAACACTGCATGTGCCCTTGACATGCAGGTTTCACGCTCCAGGGTCTAGTCAGACATTTTTTAATCTAGGGGGTGTGGCTTAGTGGGCCACCACTTCTGTAGCGTCCTGCTGGGGCTGCACTGGTCACCTTAGGCGCCAAACTCGATGTGCGCCCTTGACGTGCAGGCTTCACCCTGCGGGGTCTAGTCAGCCATTTTAAATCCCGGGGAGTGGCTTAATGCAGCACTGCTCCTGTAGAGTTCTGCAGGGGCTGCTCTGGTCACTTGCGGCACCAAACACTGCAGTGCCCTTGACGTGCGGGTTTCACTCTACGGGGTCTAGTCAGCCCTTATAAACGCAGAGGGCACTGCTTAACGGGGCACCGCTCCTGTAGCGTCCTGCTGGGGCTGCTCTGGTCACTTGCAGCGCCAACCACAGCGTGCGCCCTTGACATGCAGGTATCACCCTGCAGGGTCTAGTCTGCCCTTTTGAATCCAGGGGGCATGGCATAGCATGGCACCACCAATAACACTGAGGAGGTAAAGAGGGAAGAAAAGCCTGTGCTGGACCACCCTCAAGAAAAGGTCAACAACCTTTAGAACTAAATATACAGTTCCGACAGGTATCTTGTTTGAATTCGACGTAGGTAACCTCGGGTCAACAAAAGGGTTGAGAGGAAAAGGCCTGCCCTTTTTCCATTAAATCAATAGGCAATTTGTAGAAAAATATACAATTTTATTAATATTCACAACAAATGATCATAAGAATCTATACAAAGATAATACACTCACTGAAGAGTATAGCAGTACATTTGAAGAGATTGTACTGACATTGAGTAGATCAGGGAGGGAGAACAATATAGTTTGCTGATTGTCAAATTAACCCTCCTTGTTCCTTCAGTGTTAGCAATAATGGACAAGAAAAAAGAAGAACATCAGTGCAATGACATAGATAAAACCGTCAGTCTAGGGTGTACAGGGCAGAGCAAAATAGCTCTCCTACAAGTTTGAGGTATTATGCACATAAAGTGTCATGTGCAAGTGCAATTACGCAAAGATTTAAGCAAAGTAACACCGGGTTTTCTCAAACATACACAGCATTCTCTCGTTCAACACATCTCATACACACCCTTCTCAACATACAATTATCCAACATGTTTCTTTCCGTCAACCACTCAACAAAAAGAGGGGGTATAAACAAAAAATGAAAGGAAATTCGTCAGGGAACTGTCACGTCTATGTCGGTCATTTGTGCACTAAGTAAAACACGAGAACACACACATTAATTGATTCTCTCGTGATACAATCCTATCAGTGCCTATATAGAAGTACAAATAATGGCATAAGAACAATGCGCCACTCTAGTATTCCGATATGGTGTATATCCATAGCCACAACCCCTTGTTGAAATGTTTTATCATTTTAAAAGTGCTTTCTGTGCAGAAGAACGTTCGTTTTTGCTCACCTGTCCAATCCTGCATTGCGAGCTGACAAGGGGCTCTTGCAGGGGAGTGAACGCTGTTTGTTGGAGGTGGGCCTTCCACTCGGCACGTGACCCATCACGTGACTTGCCTCAGTGTTAAAGTGCACTGCCAGCAGCCCGAGCGGCGTGCGTTTTATCATTTTAAAAGTGCTTTCTGTGGAGAAGAACATTCGTTTTTGCTCACCTGTCCAATCCTGCATTGCGAGCTGACATGGGGCTCTTGCAGGGGAGTGAACGCTGTTTGTTGGAGGCGGGCCTTCCACTCGGCATGTGACCCATCACGTGACTTGCCTCAGTGTTAAAGTGCACTGCCAGCAGCCCGAGCGGCGTGCGTTTTATCATTTTAAAAGTGCTTTCTGTGGAGAAGAACATTCGTTTTTGCTCATCTGTCCAATCCTGCATTGCGAGCTGACAAGGGGCTCTTGCAGCGGAGTGAACGCTGTTTGTTGGAGGCAGGCCTTCCACTCGGCACGTGACCCATCACGTGACTTGCCTCAGTGTTAAAGTGCACTGCCAGCCGCCCGAGCGGCGTGTGTTTTATCATTTTAAAAGTGCTTTCTGTAGAGAAGAACGTTCGTTTTTGCTCACCTGTCCAATCCTGCATTGCGAGCTGACAAGGGGCTCTTGCAGGGAAGTGAACGCTGTTTGTTGGAGGCGGGCCTTCCACTCGGCACGTGACCCATCACGTGACTTGCCTCAGTGTTAAAGTGCACTGCCAGCCACCCTTGCGGCGTTAAGCCCGGCGAGGTCAAGGCCGCTAGCTGTGCTGTTGTGCGGCTGTTAGGCGCTGGTGGCACTATACCGGTTTGGAGACTGTGGAGGCTTAATCTCTTTGATCCACTCCGGATACCAACATTTCACGTGTCCAATGGTATAAAGTTTAACGTTCTTTTTATCACAGGTTACTAAGTTATATGCCATTCTAACTTTGAAGAGTTAAGCTTCTTTTTCTTTTCCATTCCCTGCTTAAGTTGATTCTTACTCCAAGGGACCAAAACTATGTATAATCTAACCGCAGGAATGGCATCTGTGATGGACAAGACTATGTTTGACAATAATTCTTGCAGAACACCAACTGGTGCACTCGCAAATCATTCTTTGAACACTCCGATTAACGATCTCGTACCCAAATCTTGTGATAAGCCTAAAAGCCTTACACGAACTTAAAAAAAAAACATAACTTTAACACCAATCAAAAAAACGCCAGTTTCTAATCATGACATCCGTAATTTTTAGGAGAAGATTACGAGTGTCTCTAATCATAGTGATAACTCGACTTTAATATCTAAACCTACTGAACTCATTATTTCTCAAACACCCATTGTTGTGACACAGGAAGTAGCAGTGTCATCTTGTGCTTCCAATATTTCGAAACTAGGGATTACTATCTCTGATTCTACTATACTCACTATTGCACAGTCCCCTCAAAAAATTTAAAAAATGTCCACAACCTTTCCCAGTGGTAATAGAGGAATCCTTGACTGAAAATGCAATATCTAGTAATGAAACAGCTTTGAGTGATTCGATAATGGGTATAGAGAATGTTGAAATAATAGAAGTGGTGTCAGAGGAGGTCCCGTTACTAGATACATCAGTCCATGTAGATGGCTGTGATTAGAAAGCTCGAGAGCATCAGTCCAGACAGATTATAATCTACCTGGCTCTATGGACTCAACAAGACATTGTGAGGATATATCCTTCTTACAACCAACACCGCGCAGATGTCAATCCACGAGGATACCTCGTGAACATTCGGCCAATCCTGCTCTCATGGAGATTACCCTTGGAGCCATAAACACTACTATATCTAGTTTGTTTAAACTGTACGAGTCCCTAGATTGTAAAATCACTAGTCTTGCCTCTAAGCTAGATTTAATTGGAAATGACTTGAAAGTTAGCTCTCACTTTGCCCCTAATACATTGACACTGGAAAAGATCATGCAAAGATTGTCTAGTTTAGAGACCTTCTGTTTGTCAAACCAAACTGATCAAACTCATGTTGGCTCAAGTATTGAACAGAGACTCGGAGCATTAGAGTCTCTTCGCAACCCACCCAACATGACAGACTCAGTTTTGCCTGCATTTACCCATATCATTCGTCCTGTAGAAAGTGCAGAGATCACCGCCAAAAGAAAAAATGACTCTTGGATAAGTGTCGATTCTCCTGAGAGAAACACCAACCAAGCCCAGTGGAGTGCTAAAACTGACAATAGAACTACACTAAAAAAAAATCTCAACGACCGACACTAAGCAATAAAAAGAAAACGGCACAACATAAAGTTTCTTTAAGAAACACGAATGCTTTACCTAAGCCCAATGCACAGCAAGAAAATGTCTCTGTAGTGAATCAGACAAATTCTGATTGCTTTATACCAGCGTCAATAGAGACATCTCGGGAACCTTTAACCAATAATGTCACTCCACACTCGAGTGTACCTGTGCCATTAAGATCTGTCCCCATTCCAGTTAATCATTCAGTGACACAAGACTTGACTTTGGGTTACACGCCATTAGATGATCTTATTGAATTAGTGTCTCACGATTCAAATATAGATATACCAGGTCAGCTCCAGAAGTCTGCAGAATCCATGACACACACACACTCAAGAGTGATGGTAGTTGGTGTTGAGAAACCTTCCACTTCAACTGCTATACCACAACAAGGCCCTGACAATCGATTGAGTATTCTCAAAGCTGCAGTTGATTCCTATTTTTTGAATAGATTGTCAGAGGTGTTGCCAGAATCAACTCCCATCAATCCACAGTCCCTTCAACCCAAAACAGTACATTTTAGCAACGAACAGACTAATATCCCATTTAAAGATGCAAAAACGACAAACCCTAAGTCTTCCACAGCCTCTATAGTTGGTGGCTGCTCTGGGCCTAGGGCCATTCAAACTTCCAAAAACACTGACACTCAGAAAACAGTGTCAAATGTTCATGTGGGTGACAAAAGAGATTCTAATGCTCTGAGATTTAAAACTTATCATACTTTGATTTTGAAATGCCGTGATGGTGATTTCCCTAAATATGATCTATGTCGTGCTAGTGTGCTAAATATTTTTGGTGATGTTGAAGGATTGGAAGCAATTGCTTCGAGTGATATAGATCAAATTGAATTTCTTTGTGATAGGAATCTGTCTGTTGTTCGTTTATGGGTTAAATCAGGAGTAGTACGTAATCTATTATGGAATGCAAGAATGGAACTCTTTGATATGGGGTTTTTATTGGCTCAAGATCCGGCCCGACAGAACCATCTTAAGCCTGAATATGTAGAGATACTTACAACTCCTGCAGTAGAGCCAGTTTGTGTATGTCATTTTTGTGTCAATGAAACCAGCCACAACTCAATATCATTGCCAATGCATAACACTCATTCATAACCACGAACGAGAGTCATAAGTATTGAAATTTCACTTGCCAGTTGGAATACGTGAGGTTCTTCTCATCTCCAGTGGACCAAAAATGATCATTTGAATAACTATGATATCGTAGTTTTGCAGGAAACATGGATGTTACATGCTCACATATGGGACGACCATGATCTGGTCCTACTACCTGCAGAATTCTCTGGTAAAGGAAGACCAACTTCTGGTCTGCTAGTGGCAGTGAAATCTAGTAGAGGATTTGGAATCTCGGCATGGAAATCTCCAAATAAGTTTATTCATTAGTCAGAATCACCATTGGCTCTGAAATATACGCCCTGATTAATCTTTATCGAAATCCAGTGGGTATTCTCGAAGAAATATTCTACAATACTCTGTCGAGTCTTTTTGAAATAATTGCTAGAGACAAAGAGATCTCTGAAATCTTGGTAATGGGTGATTTGAATCTCTCATGCCTTGAAACTAACAAAAAGAGTACAAATTCTAATAGTCAGAGATGGTTGTTATTTATGAATGACCTTAATCTGAGGATGGCGAATGGTGCTATTATTGGCGATATTCCTCCAATGAACACTTGGGAGAGAGGAAATTCCAAATCCACTATTGATTATATTTTTTTGAGTAATAATATTTTTATGAATACTACTAAATTTGCAGTTGTTAAACAGGTACAAAGTGACCATCATTTATTATCCCTTGGTTGGTCCATTGAAAATCAAATTGTGCCGACCACCAAACAATGGTAAAGACAAACTCTTGTGGTCAACAATGGTAGAAATTGTTTTAGCTGGTCCTATGATAAACTATCAGCCTTAAACACTGCTATTTTGAACAGCCATGGAACGAGCAATGTTGAATCATATGTTGATGTCTTAAATACTTTTAAGAATATTCACTTGCTGAAACATAAGACCTCCGTGATTCACACCCATGAATTTGACTTAGCACTTCATGCCCGCAAAAAGGCACATAGAAAAGAGATTAGAAGCCTCCATAAACTACCCATGGCTGATCAAATAAAAGCTATTAAATCAGCTAACTGTCATTATCGTAATTGGGTTAAATCAAGGAAGGCTGCTCTTTTTCAAAGTGATAGTGAGAAATTTTTGACAGCGTGTTACAAAAAAAATGCTGCCCAGGTATGGAAATTACTAAACATTTTTATTGTAAGGCTGGTTCTCAAATGAGTTCTCAAATTAATGCTGTGACAGAAGCACAATGGATTAATCATTTTACTAAACTGTATGCTGACAGTAAAATGTGCAATTACACTCACAATACGAGCATGGCTGGAAGGTGGCGTTTGAAGTGCTCTGTAGCAATAGTTGAGGACTTTATTTAAAAAACATCCTCCTCAAGGGCAGCAGGCCCAGATGGCCTTTCAAATTACATGTTTAAACAAAATGTAAATGAGTGGGCAAATATTCTAAATAATACCTTTCAATACATCATACAAAACAAAACCATTCCTAATTCATGGCGTTCATCTATAATTGTACCAATATATAAAAAGGGTGACCGTAAGGACCCCAAAAGCTATCAGCCGATACCATTGCTAGATGCGCCAGGGAAAATCTTTTCAAGGATGGTTTTAAGGGAATTCAATGAATGGACAGACAATGCTGGACTCCGTGATCCTGCCCAAACCGGGTTTGTCGCGGTTTTGGGGACTGTGGTAAATCTTACCACCTTGAATGCCATCAGACATCAAGCCCAAACTAAGAGATTTCCACTTTATTTTGCATTTGTGGACTTACACTCTGCATTTGATTCTGTTTCCAGACCAAAACTTATGGCTAAACTAATTCATGCTGATTGTCCTCCAACCTTGATTGATATTATTTTTTTGCTTCACTCCCAGACAAAGGTATTCATAAGATTAAATATGGAAGGGCTACTTTCCAGAGCTGTTGTTACAAATAGAGGCTTAAAACAAGGATGCATTTTGGCATCAGCATTGTTTAACTTCTTCATTAATGATGTGCAATGGATTTTCCCCAAGCTCGTAGCTGATGCTCCAAAATTAAATGGTGTAAAGATTAATGCTTTATGGTACGCAGACGATCTTGTTTTGGTATCAAAGACCCCAAGTGGATTAAATAATTTGTTAAATTCACTATGTTCATATTTTCGAGACAATGAATTAGTTGTTAATAGTACCAAGACCCAAATTGTTACATATGTACCAACGGGCATGCGAAGAAAGAGAATGATCTGGCGAATAGAAAATATTGCTTTACAAATGGTTCCAAATTACATTTATTTGGGTCTCATTTTTGATGGCCGTCCCTCCGACCATTCGCAACTACGTAAAATTGAACAAAAGCTATCTAGTGCCATATACCAAACCAGAATAGTCCTTTACAAGTATGGCAAATTTACATTAAAACCTGCTATTATTTACTGGAGTCAGAACATAGTTGCTACATTATTATATGGTCTTGAGACATATTGTACAATTTCAATGACTTTTCTGAATTCATTAGAAACAAAATTTTGCGCGTGTTTGGCGTGCTATTTTACACTTACCACAATGTATTCCAGGAGTGCTTATTTGCTACGAACTTGGGTTAATCTCATTAACTGCAATGTATAACTGGCGTCTATGTGCCTTGTTACGAAAATGTTTGATGTCTTCAAGCAACAATACCACATTAGCTATAGTTACCAGCTACTTACTTAAAACCTCTGAAAGCTTTCCGAGACAGTGGTTAAATAACATCTTTTCTGTCATGCTTCGTGCTGATATTTCTCTTGAGACCCCCCTATTTAATCCAGACCGGGCTAAAAAAAATGTATATGATGGATTGGATTGATACGAGGGATAGATGTCTCCAATATAAGGACTTTGATGCCTCAGTATTCAGTCCTAAATGCTATAGAGAAATGGCTTCCTACTTAAATCTAGCACCATCAGCTGCATCAAGATATGCCATATTACGTTTCCGATTTAATATCTGGCCTACCCGCGAGATTAAAGCCAGAAGGAAACTGATACCTTTTGATGAGAGATGGTGTCATTTTTGTAATGATAATAGTGTTGTTGAGATGCTGAAACATGTAATTATTGACTGTTCGGCACTTACAAATTTAAGGAGGATTCATTTTTCAAAACATCTTGCGTATTTTGCACAGATGAACCCTGAACACCGCTGGATAGCATTGGCCGCCTCTAAATCAATGAGTATTAGTCTAGCCACCATTAATTTTTTGACAGCTTTGAAAATGGAATGAATGGCATTTTATTGACCTGCACAGATGCACTTTAAATTAGCTTAAAATTGAAAAATTGTAATTGTATATGTAAAAATTGTCTTTTATCTTTTTCTAATTTTCTCTTGTAAAATTGAATGATTGATAAAATTGTATTGATTGAAAAAAGTTGATTAAATTCAACTATATTCAATAAATAAATTTAAAAAAAATAAAAAAAGATTAGTTACCTACGGAAAAAGAAAAACAAGAAGGACAATTAGAACATGGTCCAAATGCCCTACCAAACTAACCAGTATATAATTTACCAGTTGCAAGTTTTTTTCTATTTTTTTACAAAAATAACTCAATTTGGCTGAAAACAAAAAAAGAGAAAAGTGTTCACCAATCAACACCACCAGCCGACATCAGTACAACACTGAAGTCCGAGTCTACAGTGGGTGCCCATCACTACCGCTACCACCCCGGGTAACTATTCCTATAAACATGCCATGGCACCACTCCTGTAAGCATCGTGCTGGGGCTGCTCTGGCCACCTGTGGCGCCAAACACTGCATGATGCACCCTTGACATGCAGGCTTCACCCTGCGCGGTCTAGTCAGCCCTTTTAAATCCTAGGTGTATGGATTAGGGGGGACCACTCCTGTATCATTCTGCTGGGACTGCTCTGTTCACCTCCTGCGCCAAACACCATGTGCGCCCTTGACGTGCGGGCCCTCTATGTTCAATAGCACCCCCAGTGGATTAGTAGTTGCTTCGGCCCTGCTTTTAAGTGCCATCAATCTGGAGGGTCAGACCTTTTTGTGCCATCATGAAATTGCTAGTTTGACTTTCCAAATTGTTCAATTCATTTAATCCTTTTGAACAGCATTTTTACA
The DNA here is from genome assembly GCF_040938575.1 of Ambystoma mexicanum. Classification (NCBI taxonomy): domain Eukaryota; kingdom Metazoa; phylum Chordata; class Amphibia; order Caudata; family Ambystomatidae; genus Ambystoma; species Ambystoma mexicanum. The sequence goes on from NC_090921.1 coordinate 1,261,749,201, forward strand.
TCCGAAGATCCACATAAAACTTTGGCAGTTGGAGTTCCATGCATTTACCGGTAACAGGCACATATTTTATGCAAGCATGCTTATCTTGGATTTTTAACCTACACTGGATAAAACTATACTGGCAAAGACAGTAAGGCTTAACTAATACAGTTCAGTATTGCTTTGAAAGTAGGCACAGAAAGTTGCAAATTAATTGGGCATCTTTGTTAACTTTCAAAGAAATGCTAGTTAATGCTTGCAGCTGTGAATTCACGGAGATGTCAAGAAATAAAACTTTCAAATAGTGCAAGTGCCCAAATAAAGTCTACGCAGTTTTGAAGTTGCATGAATAAATATTCATTACTTCCCCTTGAGAGCAAACACTGCAACACGTCAGTTGCGTGGGCAGTACTCTGAGCCAGCCCTTCCAGCAATTGCTTAAAAAAGTTGCATCTGTCAGGTTGTGCGTTCTAATGAAAAATGTTCTGAGTAAATGTGCTGCAAGCACAGCACACTTTGACCTGTTCTGAGATTATGTTCATAAGACCGTTTACCTTCTTTTTGCTGAACCTGTACGTGGCCCCTGCACTCGACCTAGCTCCCTGCTGCTTCTCCCAGAGAAGTGCACGATGCCTGGCAAATGCTCTGCCGCCAGACGTTCTAGGATGGTTCTACCATGACTCTTGACTTTCCTGGTCTGAGTGCCCTAGTTCTGACCATGTTGTTTTATCAACATTTCTTCCTGCTAGGCCACCCTTGCTTTTATATGAGACAGACTATGTGTGCTCAAAAACGTGTCATTAGGCAAGGGCCCTGCTTCCACTGCCATGTTAGAGATTTCTAGAAATGCAAGCACTGTGTTTTGCAGCCAAGCACTTCCTAATTGCAGGAAGACATTATGCAGCTACTTTAATTCAGATTGGTTTACATCTCTTTTGTAATTCATAAAAGCAGAGGAGAAAACCTGCTGTTTGATACCCCCTCCTGGTCAGCACCATAGGCAGCTGCCTAGTTTGCCTAGTGCTTGCCCCGGCTCTGACAGGGATACCCAGTATTAGTAAAACTCCCCTGTCCTTGCACAACCAACCGGTATTCAGAGACAGCAGGAGTGCTTGGCAGGCCATGCACTGCAGAAGGGATTTCAAACCACTGAAAAATTAATCCAGAGGACCACAACACTCTGGCGATGTTGTGCACCACTATGTAAACGCCTTTAAACCAGAGAAAATAATTGACATGAAAACCAGTGTCATGCTTACCTGCCATATGATTCCTGCCCAAGCACCAAGCTTCTTTTTTAAGTGAGTGGCAACTCAAGACGTCACTCGTTAGTGAGTGAGTATGTGCTCTAACGGAAGGTTATAGCGCACAACTTGCTGTATTTAACATTGTTCCAAAAGTTAAGATTCAATGTAAAAAATGTTTGTGCTAACTGGGGAGGGTGAGTGTTAGCTATCAGCAATTGCACCAGTGGCTGAAGTCGTAGTCATTCAACCTGGCTGGCAAATCGGTCTCATTGAGCTGATAGCGAGGATTTCATTCTCTTTAGTCGGTCTGCGAAGGTCCAGGCACTGCAGGTGTCTGGCTTGTGTTGGACTCTTTGGGCCCAGTGCTGGTGCTAAGTTCCAGACTGGAGTCTAGATGATCAGCCAGACGTTCTCCTGCTTGACCTTGACTGTCGGGATCAGCGTGCTGGGACCATCACGGGCATCAGCCCATGGTGGGCCGCTTAGTTTCTTGAAGTGGTGTATATTCCTGGTGGCCGATGGTTCGACCATTCTCAGTGGTTAATAGGGTCCTATGACGGTGCTTGACGGTCACTGGGGTTGTTTTAAATGGCATGCCAGTCTTCCCTTTTGGGTGGCTACTCTGCACAAGTAGCGTGTCCCCAATTTCAAACCCTAGTTCTCGGGAATACCAATTAATGTTCATCCAGTCCAGCAGGTAAGTGGTTAGTGACCTTATTTGGCAGGCTTCTGTTGATGCATATGCACACCTATCCAGGCTGCTTAGATTTGGGGGAGATGGCAAGCAGTGACACCCAGGCGTGGGCCCTGTGACCTCGATAATGCAGCCTTTCTCTAATGTGTCTAGCTCCTCCTCCACTTTTGGCCGCATGTGGAAGGGAGTGCGCCTGTGTCGAATGCAGACAGGTTCAACTGACGGGTCTAGATATAGCTAGACTGGTTTCCCTCTCAGGCATCCAATGCTAGTGAAGATAGATTGCCATTGTCTAAGCAAGTATTCCAAGTCTGATTCATGCAACATGAAGGTGACATGAACCAAGTCTGATGATTTGTCTGCCTTACAGCTGAGAAGCCTGTTCTTTCCAAATTCCAAATTCATCAATGAACGAGGACACGTCTTGTTATTTTGTGTGCTCTGTGTGAGGTGTGGGTTTTGTTGCCTTGTGCGAGGGTGCACATGTGTGTCTGTTGCAGGCATGGGCAAGGCTCGATGAGGTTTAATTTCGAGATTGGCAGTACATTGACGGATGTACCTGTGTCAATCGATGATGACACTCGCATGTTGTTTACATGTGCTATAAACTGTGGTGGTTTTGTCTTTTTGTTACTCGGTTCGGAGTGTATTTCGTACATAAAGAAGACCTTATCTTCACTGGAGTCGGTCTTCTTGTAGCCTCATCTTCATCGACGGGTGGTTCAATTCTCCTTACAGTCGGTCGACTGGTGTTCCATCTTTGCATGGTTGGCTGCTATTTGCACACCGAGTGATTTAATGTACTCCTATTTTCACTAGGATATACTCTCGCAGCGCACTCCTGCAAACTGTGTTGGTTGCCACTGCACGAGACCTGGTTGTGTCCGCCTGAAAACCTGGGCGCCGTCGATGGTAGTAAGGGGTGGGTCGGTAATGACAAGCCGTGGCAAATTGTTGCCCTTTATGGGCCGCAGTATGGTCCAAGGTGTGTGCACGTTCTGTGGGAGCCCTGTCATATTACCTGTCCATGGTGGTAGCTTGTGAGTCAGATTGGTCATGTTTTCTTGACATCTCAAGTGTCTTCTGTGACAGAGTAGACTGTGACAAAGTTATACAGACGTGCAGTCATGGATCATTTGTGCTCTGATCTCATCATTTGCATCAATCAATTTGCAGGACTTAGTGAGGTGTCACACCCTCGCATGGAAAGAATCAAGAGACTTACCTGCGTTTTGAGTTGCTTGGCGCAGGACACACTTTTCATAGTCAGGTTTGATCTGAGGTTGAAATTTTGCCAAAAGAGCAGTTGTTGCGGCTGTTCAGACGTCGTCGTCACCAATGAGGTAAGGCGCTTTGATCTCTTAATGCCAGGGTTAGCTGCCCTTTTTGCTTTGAAATAATGGTTCCGGCATGCCAAGCATCTGGTCCATCTAGTCCCTTGGGATGAAGCATAATGGGCCCTGCCAAGGGAGGCAGAGGTGAGAGACTGCTGTTGGCGAGTACTCTTGACATGGCCTGACAGCAGCAGCAGAGGCTGCAGAAGCGGGTGCTTTGTCACTCAGGGAGGACATTCTAGGTGGTGCGGAGGTTAAACCATGACCACAGGGGCGGACTGCCCTATAGGGAACTTTGGAGATTTCCCAGTAGGCCTCTGCACCCTGGGCCTCTTTTGTGTGGTATTTCCAAATGTTCTCATTGGAAAAGCATTGGACTTGCTGAAAATGTGTAATATGGGGGCACTTTGAACATTATGTCCAGGGCCTCTTTTGGTTCCCAGTCCACCCCTGTACGCCCGGCATTGGCCAGGCAAATTTGTACTTTGGTGCATAGTTTGGTGGATATGTGCAGCTATGCCCATGGGTTGGTGAGGGCCCACTCGCTGGTGGCGGCATGGCAGGCACGCACAGATGGATAGAGTATTTGCTGATTGCAGGAGGCAGGGTGGCAGGGGTTGTGTGCCTTTCGTCACTATGAGTAATGTCCACATGGCTCTCAGACAGTGGGTGTGCTTCAGCCTGTGGGTGAGAGCGTCGCAGCTGGAGTGGAGGGCACACTTGTTGCCAGTAATGGTAGGGCAAGCCTGAGGAAATTGTTTACACAGAGAGCAGCGTCGTGCTTAGCCTTTTTATGATTGTAAAACGTCCCTCGCTCTTGAGTTCATCAGGGAAATCATTTGGGGATCGCCAGGGGTCACCCCTGAGACCCATGATGCCTGAAGTCTCCCTTGCTACCCCTGTGGTCTCCCTTGCTACCCCAAAAATATATATTTTTTATTTTTAAAATGTTAAGCTCCTGGGCTGTGCCTCTTTATTTTTGGAGAGACTGGCTTTCTTGTTCATGCCTCTTAAAAAAGCAAGGGTTTCCACAAGTGTAACACTTGGAGTAGTGACCCTAAATAAGAAAGAATAGCAATTAAAACTCATTTGTCTTTCTGGAATTCCATGCAATAATTGCTAGACTCATTGAAGTTTTATTTCAGGCACACTTTAGGGGTTTGGAACTCTGCTTTAGTCCGTCTCCAAATCGGTGGCGATGGGCATCAACGTCCCAAGAAAACTCAAGACGGCATTGGAGGCCGAGCTCCAGATCCCATGGGCAAAAAGGAGCATCAGCTACTTAGGAGTTCATTTACCCAACAAAACGGAGAAGCTGTACAAAACAAACTTCCTGGCACTCTACAGAGAGCTGAAAAAAGACATTGGTCGATGGAGAAAACAAGAAATCTCATGGTTTTGCCGGATCACGGCAATAAAAATGAATTTAACTCCACGACTACTATATTTCGCACAACCCCTTCCAGTGACGATCCGGGAAAAAGCCTTACAAAAGCTGCAAAGGGGCATACTGAACCTGGTCTGGGAAGGAAAGAAGTCACGCATCCCGAAACGCATCATGCTCCGGAGTGCCACAATGGCTGGCCTAGGGGTCCCGGACGTGGCTAGGTACTGCCTCACAGCTCAACTAGCCCCAGCCTTTGCCTGGAAACTTCCCGCCAACCGCCCCCGGTGTAGAAGAAGATTGGAGCAAGACCCCGATCGAGACGCTGCCCCACTGCAAAGATTCCAAGGGGACCCAAGAACTGGGCCCTCTACCATCAACGAGGAACACAGTGGCTAGCTGGAGAAAGGCAGCCAGCCTATGGAAATGCAGAAGCACTATGGGACCCCTCACACCAATCTGGGACAACCCGGACTTCTCCCCGGGAACCGCACCGCATCATTTTGGGGAATGGAGAGCCGGGGGCCTAGAGACCATGGCAAACTTTTTGAGAATGGCCGCCCACTAAATTTCGAAGAGTACAAAACCAAATTTCAGATCCCGGAAACCGAAAGGTTTCGCTACACGCAACTGAGGCATTGGCTGTCAAATGAGCAGGTTAAGAAACACGGCAGCAGAGAGTTGACAGCATTAGAACATACCCTCGCCACTAACCCTCTGAAGGGGAAAATCTCCACGCTATACAAAATATTGGATAGAACAGACCCCACCGAAAAAGAGGCGTACATGCTAAAGTGGGAAGAAGACATCGGAAGAACGATTGAACTGGAGGAATGGTATCACATCTGGACCCGAGCGCAAAAAATCTCAAAACGCATAACGAACAAACAAGGGGCGTTCAAAGTCTGTTACAAAGTCTAAACAAGTACAACCCAGCCATCCCGGCTCAGTGTTGAAGGGGCTGCCCAGACCAAGGTACTCTGTTCCACCTTTTCTGGACTTGCCCGAAAGCCACCCAATTCTGGAAGAATATCCTGGAACAAATCAAAGAAATCTCTGGGCTTACTATCCCCTGAGATCCGGGAATTGCGCTGTTGGGAGCGACAGGAGATGGCCAACTCCCCTTAACAGGATGCATGGCGGACCTCTGCTCTCACCTCCTAACTGCCGCCATAATCTCCATCGCCGTCTACGCAAATGTGGTGGTCCAAATGTTGGGAAATCGTAGCAGCCGAGAAAGTTACTGCCATCAGACTCAACAACAGGTCTAAATTTGAGTGCACCTGAGCCCCCTTCCTGGACTATGTGCGGCAGTTCCCTGGTGTGGCAAGAGAGCCCCCGCCGCTGCGTTGGATGGAAACCCAGGACTGAAAAGAAAGGGACACAACATACAGTCGATGCGTAGATGTCTGCAGCTTACAACCGAGTCGTTAAAGCCTGCGCAGTCTAGAGGCACATACCTGCAGGGGCTTCTGCCGGAGGAACCCATCCTATGCCCACACTCAGAGACATAATAACAGTCTACAATAAGCTAACTGTGACCGAAGCAATCTTTTCTGTCCCTACCCTGTATACAGCTCCCTTCCCCTCCTCTCCCCTCCCCCCCTCCTCCAGTTACTACTGGTTTGGTTCTTAGGTAAAATCCCATGTTTTGTTATGATTTAATTATGCTAATTGCAGTTTTCTTCTCTTAAGTACCATGGCAAGTGTGAAAAGCATGTAATAGCTGAATATTTGCAATGCTTGTTATGCCACAAAAACAATAAAAACAATGTTGGAAAAAAAATCTCAAATTCACAATGCAGACAAAAACTTCCAAAAAGCATTTAGAAAATAATAAGCATCCATTTTGGACTGCGTATTTTGCTTTTCGCAAGTTCTAGTTGAAGCAGGTTTTTTTCTGCCTTTGTCTCTGTTACGATCATCACAAGACATTCCATCTCAGTGTCCTTGGTCACTTGACAACATCCTTGTGCATAAAAGATTGCGTACAGTGAACAATGTTTGACCATAGCACAAAAAGTGGCCCTTGATTTCATTGTGCCACAATGAATGCTTTGTTGTAATGAGTCAATCTTTCCTGTCTCTCTGGCGTGCTGTTCAGGATGTTTGTTTTCATGTATTAGGTAACGAGTGCCCACAGTGCGGGATGCCATGTGAGTGCACTGCTTTCCCTGCACCACTCTAAATTCTTTAATATGCAGTTATGAACCCTCCCAATGGTATGTATTTTGCCAACCTCTGAAGCCTGAAAAGTAGATCTACGCAGGTTTATGTGCCCAACCTTGCACCAGACCTGCAGATGAACTGGCCTGCTGTTAAATCTCAGTTACCAGTTCAATGGTCTCCACTTCAGAGTGTAATGTGCTTTCTGACTTTGAGAACATCCAGACATGTAATTGCTAATTTTACTATAGCCGGCAAGATAGCTATAGCTGGGAAGATAGTTCAGTAGGTGGAGCACTCACTGCTGTGATGTGTGTGTGATCTGCAGGTTGCTGGTTTGAGTCCTAGCAAGGCCAGCTCATCCTTCTGAGGTTGATAAATGAGTACCAACACAGGTTGGGTGATATTGTATGTATATTTGTTCTATATAAAGCGCTTAAGCGTAAGCACTATATAATGACACATCATTATCATTTGGCCTTGGACATATGCTTGCATTCACAGTCATTTGGTAATATAGCCCTATACACATTGATATTAACGATACAAATGGGGATTCATTCTTGCAGAAATGTATATCACATTACAGTGATATCTTAACCGTATTTTTCATTGTGTACTTAGGAACAATGCCATGTGATGCTACTTCCTGTTATGCCAAAGGGTTAAAGGTCATTTTCCATCACTTCCCGTGATGTCACTTCGGGGTGGGGTCAAATAACATCACTTCCTGTGATGTCATCAGAGGTCAAGATTCATGTGATATCACTTCCGCTAGCCCTGGCATTTTGGTGGAATGACGTCTCTGCTGTGCTTGTGTGTGTGCATGAGGCCGAGGGTTATAACAGAAGCCTATAGTGCACGGTGCATTCTGCGTAACAGAAAGATAATTGTTATTATATGACGGATAATGGAAAGCTAAGGATACATTCGCAACTGAAGAAAAACTGGCTAGGAAACAGATGCGATTAATTAGCTAAACAATGCATCAACTGGGATAATCCTTGTAAAAATTTTTTAATTGCAATTGAAACAAGTAGTAAAAAATATAACGGATATTTATAGATGAATGTCTTCTATAATCTGTGGTGGGCCACTTCCCCACGGAGAGGCAGAGACTCCAGGTGTGAGAAAGAATGTATTGGTTGCACCCTAGGGCCTCTGCTCCATCACTGGCACTAACCACCAGCCTAGGAACAGAGCCACGGAATGCTCGAACTGTCGAACAACAACAGGTAAGCATTGCATCTCGTGCCAGGCACGAGACGACACAAGAGATGCACACAACGCATGGGACGTTTATCTAAATTACGCTAACACACACTCCTCCCCTTTTCACATTAACGTACACAAAGGAAGATTTGAAAAACCATAAAATTCCCAAACCTATGAACACATGTAATCTTGAACTCCGCTAGCAAATGTCTGTCTCTGCTTGAGAATGTTACTCTGCCCTCCCCTCACGCCTCCTCCATATGGGATGTATCCCCTCTTGCTTCTGTCCTAGCGCCCCCCACTGCTACACCAGCTGGCACTACATGTGCGGTTGCTGCCCCCACATCATGTTGGTATCTTCCGGGAATCCAGTTGCCCTCCCTCCTCACACACTTGACTTTCTCCACAAACACACATAACTTTCTCCATCACTCCCCCCTTCACACTCCATTCACTACACTCCGAGAGAATCTTGTTACATAAATCCTCCTCTTGCTGCATGTGGTACCATCGCCCAGTTTCACCTATCCCACCCCAACCACCACCAAAGGCAGAAGAAAAACAAGTAAACCCTTGCTCACAAATCTCGGGCACCCTACTCTCACCACATCACCAACATTAACTTGAGACTCCTCATTACATTTGTTGTTTTGCATATCAGCCTATCTTCTCTGTTTCTCCCTAGCTCTTTGTACCACCACTTTAAGTCAACTTCAGACTGCACCCCAAGCCCCTAGACAAACGGTCTTCAATGTGCTTCCTGCCTTCTTTCCCCTCATAGGTTCAAACATTTTACACTCAGAGAGACCATTTGGGTCATACCTATGGGCTTATATAGCTTCTGTCATCATTCACCTCCACTCCAACACAATTGCGAGAGATAGTTGTATAATTTCCTTCATAAACCTGTTTACACGCTCCACAAGACCATTTGCACTGGTATTCTACAAGGCAGTCCTAGGATACTACATATCCCTTTCTTTCAAGAACAGGGCCATTTGATGTGATACAAATCGGATCCTTTTATCTGTCACTATTCTCCCTGAGACTCCTTTCATGTTAAAAACTCTTTCCAATTAGCCTATTCCTGGATTCGTGGTGGATGAACTTACTGGAGCCAGTTCTATCCATCTCCAGGTATAGTCCACCAAAACCAGAAGGTACCTGGCACTCTCACACAGAACATCAAAAGGACCCCTTATATCGTGAGCCACATTGCTCCAAATTCCATCAGAATCATAAAAGGATGTATCAGCTGCTCTCTCACCACTGGACCTTTGCAACTGACAGCACAAGGTACACAATCTCGGACTAGACTCTCCACGTCACTGTCCAACGCCGGCCACCAAAACAATTCTCGTAGCCTTTTTTTGCAAGTGTCCTTCCCAGATGTCACTCATGGACCCGCTCAAACAAACAACTCCTCGTGCCTGTGGGAGGGACTAACCTTTCACCCCTAAGAATACCTCAAGGACTCTGTGTTAGATCGTCCAAAACGAAATAATATTTCTTTCCTTCTGGTATGCTCCCAATTTTTCTCTCAACCCCTTGCAACTGCATATTAATTCAGGATCTTTCTCACTCTCTGACCACCATTTATTTTGTCTACAGACGATATGATGCATGCCACGTGTGTACTCGCCCACACTTGTGTAGGTTCACCTGAAGACACTGGCAACCTGGATAAACTGTCTGCAACAGCATTTCTTTGACCCGGAACATATTCCACAACAAATTTATAATCTTGGAGGTCAACCATCCATCTGGTGATGAGAGGAGACACAGATCCAAGCTCGTTTGTAGTCAAAATGTGAACGAGTGTCTTGTGATCCATCCTTACAACATAGGGTAACCCCCACAACAAAGTGCAGAAGTGCTTGGATGCTCAACACATAGCTAATGCTTCCTTCTCTATAAGAGAATATCTAGTTTCTGCATCCCCCAAAACCCTATAAGCAAAAGCTATGGGCCTGTACTCTATTCCTTCCACTGCACTAATAGAACGTCACTAGCATCCACTGTCAATACTGTCTTAACCTTTACATCAAAAGTGGATAATGTCCATGCCTGATCTATATCATGCTTTACCATGTCAAATTCCTGCAGACATTGTTGTGACCAGTCAATTGTTACATGTCTCTTCAACAATTCTCTCATGTGAATAGATTCATCCGCATACTCTGGGATGAACTTTACATAGTATTCCGCCATGTCCAGGAACAATCTCAACTGATCTTCGGATGTTGGAGTGGGTTCTTGGGAGATAACTTTTACTAAACCTTCTCTGGGCCTAATTCCCTGACTGTCAATGGTGTGCTGCAAATATGTGACATTTGGCACTTATATAAGGCACTTACTCATTTTCACTGTTAGCCCCTTTTCTCGTAGCACTCCCAAAACATGGTGTATCCTCTGAACAAGTTCCAATTCTGTTTTTCCCCAAACCAGCATAATGTGCTGGAAGTAGCTTACCCCGGCAAATCTGCTGAATAATTCCTGCATCAAACGTTGAAAAGCAACTACCGCTGGCGCTAACCCAAAAGGCATTCGACAAAACATGTATGCCCGAATGGTGTAATAAAAGATGTTAAATGATAAGATGCTTCGTGTAACTCTATCTGGTTATATGAAGATGAAAAATCAAATGTTGAAAACCATGAAACTTGCCGCATTGTGGTTAATAGTTCATTAATGTTAGGGGGTGCTTATCACGTAAACACACGCACATTCTTAATCCTCCATCCTGTTTTTAGCCAGCACAATAGGCAATAGTCATTCCAATGATTCAGTGCCCACAATCACTCCCTCTGCAACTATTCAGTTCCCCGCTGAGTGCTTTCCAAGCAAGTACAGGCACATTCCGTACTTCATGTGCCTTAGGCAATGCCCCCTCCTCAAAGTTATCTTATGTGTGAACACCTTCAACCTACCTAACCTGTCACTGAAAACAGCCGGGTAAGCTGCTTTCAGACTTTACTGTCACATAGCTGTATTCGAACTCGTAGGGCCTCATTACGAGGTGGGCAGTAAGGGTTAACGGGCACCGGTAAGGAGACCTGTGCCGGTAAACCCTTACCACCCTATTCCGAGGGCCCTTAGCGGGTCCTGCTATGGGCGCCTGGTTTTACCAGGGAGCTAATAACGGGCCCGCTATTAGAAGGTTCCAAGGTTGGAATGACCCGGTAAGTCCCTATTTCGAGAACCTGGACCCGGAATGCAGTAAGGGCCCATAGAGAGGATAGGGATTTCCATTCATGGACAGAACTGTACTTCCAAAGCTGTGTGTTCATCACACCCCAAAACACTAGCAGCCTTATAAGCTACGTACAATTTCCTGTTGGCCTACCTTCCCTGGTATTTGATTTGCACCCATTCATATCCCAACACAGCAATTGGAAATTGGCCATAGGCGTTTGGGTTTAAATCTGCCGGAATGAGTGTGCTTACGGATTGCCCAAACAACTTTCATAGAGCTCCAAGGAAATCACAGTGTAGGGGGAACCCAAATACACGATCATTTCAGTATGAACATCATTCACCCCCATAATATCCCGTGGCCCATTCTTTTTATGCCCTTGAATCTGCAACAAGACTTTTTCTTCCATGGCTGAAATGTGGGTGTTTACCGCCTTCTGCACCATATTCGCACCCTGCATGAACATGGTGCGTCTATCTCACCCACTTACTTTGAGGTACCAATATATGCTCTACATTGTCTAGCAAAATGCTATCTCACTACACATTCCCTGCATTTTACAGCCATGGCATGGCATTCTCTTGCTCCTGTGCAGTGACTGCTCCATCCACATTTGCTGGATGAGGATGCTCCGTTGGCAGATTGACTGGTATACGTCTCAAAGTTGGTCCTTTTAGAATTTGACAGATTTACTCTTACGGTATCAGTTCTTTTATTGGAGTATATAGCCTGCACATCCTCATTCATTGCTACATGTGTTTCCTCCTGGCCCACCACTGGTAAACTTTTCATTGATTCCTCAATGGCCCTTGCAAACTCTAACACCTTCTCCAGAGTGGAGTCTCAATCGGTCCACAGTCTTGTGGTATTGCAAGTACCCACCATTACCCAATCCCTGATTTATTCCTCAATGACACCTGTAAAATTGCAGTTCGCTATCAGGGTCCTAAGCGTGGTCACATAACTGTCAATGGTTCATCCCGTCTTTGAACCCTTGAAAAGAAGTGATATATGTCTACTACAATGTTCAGCTTGTTTCCAAAACACTTGCTGAGTTCGGCCAAAACAGCCTCAAATGCGCTCACAACAGTCTTGCCCTCTCTGCTGCCTTCTGGTACCATGACATCCTTGCCAGGTAAGTGCCGAAAAATGAGTAAACCCGCTGTCCTCAGAGAGTGGAGCAATGCTGCTTCTTTCTGATCATCAGAACGTTGACTTCCACCACCAACCCGCAGGTACACTTTAAATGCATCATAAGACATACATGAGATCAGGAATTTGTAGGACTCCACAACATCAATCCATACTTCCCAGCTGATAGGCGGGCCGCTTGGACAGTTCAAGAAACAGGGAGGAAGTTTTGCGTTGGTGGATTGTATTGTGAAATGACAATGCTTGGAAGTATCCAATGTCTAATGTTACCTTTTTTTTTATTCTTCCAGTAACTGTGTTACCTAAATTAAGAATATATGGGTGTCATACCAATGGGTATGCAGTCTTTTCACCGAAATAATTCACTTTGAGAGCTTTTTCACCTAAAAATATTTACTGAAAGACTTTTTCATTGAAAAAATAATTCACAGAATTTTTCGATGAAACAGGCTTTCAGTAAATATTTTCTGATGAAAAGCTCTCAATTTTTTAGGGGGGTTTTAAGGGCATAAATCAGGGGGTTGGGGGACCCCCATTGAAAAATAAAACAGAAGTCACCAGACGCTTTCCAGTGCTGAACTTTATTGATGACTGTATGCTTGACATCGGGCGCTGTCCAGTTCTGAAATTACTCGCTGACACTGACTTGTATAGTGTCAGCAAGTAATTTCAGAACTGGACAGCGCCCGGTATGGAAGTCACCAGATAGAGTGCATGTTACACCAATTTCTTTTTACATAAAGTGTATTTACCGATTTTACATTCACAAAAATCAAAAGTGTTTATACACCGAAGATCTTTACATTGAAAGTGTTTAAATGTATAAACTCTTTTAACTTTATGTATGTAAATTCGGTGAAACATTTTTTGGTTAAAAAAAATCAGTAAAACATGCCTTCGATGCTAATTTTTCGAGGTAAAGACATGCAACCATACCAATGTACATCAGCAGGTGGCCCTCAGTGTACGCTGGGACAAAAGTCGACGCCTTATCGATGCAGCACATAGCCAGGAGCTGTCCTCTAATTTTTCCCAGGCAGGGAACGTTGCATGCTCTTCATCATGCTTCCAGCGGTTGTACAAGGTCTCACTGGACCTCACGGTGCTCCCCGAGCTGCACTCCTCACAAGGGTGTGCCCTCTGGCTGATGGGCGCGGTGCAACCGTATTCTTTGCCCGGCCGCCACATCCCCAACAGGTGATCCTTGAGTGGAGTTCTTGCCCATGGGGAACGCCTCGTCACCACAATGTGGTGGGCCCCTTCTCCACGAACAGACAGGGACCCCGGGTGTGAGAAATACATTTATTGGTTGCACTCCACAGCATCTGCTCCATCACTGACACTAGCCACCAGACTAGGAACAGAGCCACGGAACGCTTGAGTGGTCGAACAACAACAGGTAAGCATTGCATCTTGTGCCAGGCACAACACAAAGAAAGAGATGTACATGAAAACATAACATATGGAACATTAACCAACATTATGCTACCACACCAGCACTGGCGTCCTGCAAAGTCAGCGGCATGAGTAGGTTGTGGCAGATTTTTACAATTAGTAACAGTGCCATGTGAAAATGTGAATAGTTGAAGAAAAGGTCACATCTTTTGAGAGTCTAACAGACCCGTTGTTGTTTGAACAATGCGTGTTTGTATGCCAATTGGAAATAGCACTTGAAATCAGGAACGCTGACATGATAGTGATAGAGTAGGCCTGTGTGTGCTAAACAAGAGGCTGAGAGCCGAGGAAGACTCTCAATTAAAAGGAAGGGGAGACGGGTCCCATTGGTGCCTCTCCTCCCACTGAGTCCCAGTTGGTGGTAGAAGTGGAGGGAAAAAAATAGCAGAGCTTTGGACCTGGAGGAAAAAAGGATGTTGTTGCAGGAGGCATTTCAGGGGACATGGCTAAATCATGTAACATATCTTTATGATGTTTGCTTGGCTACGTTCTACTTCTATACAACTACTATAAGTGTTTGATAGGTATTTCCCCAAAGAATATAAAAAAAGATGGAACTTTTAAGCAATTTAGGGCTTGATTTTGGATCATAAGGGATTTATAAAGTGTTTACCTAGCTGGGAAGCCATGTAGAGGTATAGAGCTATATACACAAATCTTGGTCCGTCTTGACTTAAACCAGGCTGATACGGCCAGTCGGTTTAGGTGTTGTCTTCAGGAGGTAGGGGAATGGATGATATCCAACTGGTTGAAACTTAATGGCAGCAAGACCGAGGTGATGGTGGTGGGTACTACCTCACCTCTTCTTTACTGGACCAATGATTGCTGGCCTGCCGCCCTTGGCCCTCTTCCGGCACTTGTTCTATCAGTGAAGAATCTGGGGGTTATTATTTCTTCCTCTCTTATTATGGACGGTCAGGTTGCAGCAGTATGTAAGAGCGGCAATTTTAAACTTTGCATACTCAGGAAAGTCCTTCTATTTGTGTCTGAAAAATGCCAGGCCCCGCTGGTTGCTGCGCTTGTTATGAGTTGCTTAGACTACTGCAACTCTTTATATCTCGCTCAGCCACGCTACCTGGTGAACCGCCTTCAGCTATTGCAGAATGCTGCTGCTAGAGCTATCTTACGGCCCCCTTTTGACACCCACATGACTCCATTATTGAGGCAGCTGCACTGGCTCGAAGTGGAAAAGCGGATTTTGTTTAAGTCCTTGTGTATGGTGCACCGTGCCTTTAACGGCGTTGGACCTGAATACATCCATCACAAATTCCCTCACTATACTCCAACTCGGTGCCTCCGCTCTCAATCCATAGTTCCCCGTTTCAGATTGATGCGCACTGGCGGACGTGCCTTTTCAGTTTCTGCCGCTAAGGCTTCGAACGCCCTTCCTTTGCCATTGCGCAAGACCAGTGACCACCTCGCCTTTCGTCGCTTACTTAAGACATTTGTGTTTTACATTTTGGCATTTCTCAGCGCCAGGGTGCCTTTGGGCATTTGTACGCTCTATACTTTTTTATAACATAACAGGAAGAAGCAGTGAAAACACGCCGAAAAATGTGACTGTACAATACGTTATACTGAGTGAACTGTGCACACGCAAAGTGTCACATGGCTATGGAGTTGTATTGCAGAGTTTACAAAGCACATAAAAATAAAATCACGAATGTAAACATAAAAAACTGGAGGGCAGGAACTTTCTCAAAGCATTTTTCTTTCGGAAAAAAGCTGACCAATGTAATATACACACACGACAGTTGAATTACTTGAACAAACACAGTATTAATGTTCTTAAAAGACAAGGCTTGTCTGTGTTTATAACCTTGGAATGCTGGCTTCTAGCAAAAAAAGTTACCTTTGTGCATAGGATGACCAATCACCATGGGATACGTTTTTGCCTTTTCTCACCTGAATGAGTGCCGGCATTTCTCAGTGAATGCTTGCATGTGAGTTAAAATACAGTGAGATAACTAAAGGACATCACTCATGAACAGTGTGATGTAAAGCTAAACGTGCTTTGAATTTATGAGCCGACAGCTCCAGCTAATATTGGGCAGCTCTGTGTCATGTTGTATCAACATTTATTGCTGAAATATTCTCTTAGGTGTGAGCACGTGGTACAGATGTGGAATGTACATTAAACTGCTAATTTGAAAGCCAATGTATCAATAGCACACTGTCCCAAACACTGATAGGACAGCAAAGCTACCCACTTTAAAATCCATGTGGTCGTTTTTCATGCTTTCTCTTTGTAAAGAAGAACTGACATATTTCTTTCACACTAAGACGCCATCAGTCGCAAGAAACAACAACTATAAAATCATGCACAATGCGCAGAGCAAAGCCCCTTTTTCAGCTCTATTTAAAAGACCTGCAAGCAGCGTGATTGCCCATAGTCACTCACATGTGGCACTTAATTAAACAGGGTGAGGGCGCAGAGGAAGGAGATGATATTTTAACTGGGGCTTCACTTCTAGAGCTGAAATACAGACAGCAACATTTTGGGAGGCAACGCCATTTACCTACTAGTGCATATGTCTTCATATGATACCTAAAAGCAGAGACCTAGAGACAGAGGAATGGCGACCTACTCGTCTCTTCTGTTGTAAAGGGGCGCCAATTGAAGTCTGGAATCGGGCGGCCCACCTCTCCTGCCATCCTGGGGCCTCTAATCGCAGTGGGCTCTTGGCGTTGATTTATTTCGCTGCCCTAATCTTGCAGGATCAGGTAGGTCCAGGCCGAGTATACGTGCGTGCCAGGACAGATGAGACCCTGGGCCTCATTACACGGTAGGTGCTAAACCATGGTGCTATTAGCACCATGGTTCATGCCGGTAATTTACCGATTCCGCCATGGCGGAATGGGGAATTATCACCCCATTCCGAGGTTGGCGGGGCGGTAATTCCCCATGCCGCCATGGCCCTTCCCCATTCCCATTTTTGCCCCATAGGGCATAATGGGAATGGGGAAGGCGCTAATTACGGTACCGCAAATTGTGGTACCGTAATTAGCACCAAGGTCCCTTTGCGGGTCCCTACTTTAACGGCTGGTCTGCACCAGCCGTTAAGGTCGGGTCCCGCAAAGGGACCTCGTAGTAAGGCGGTAAGGGTTAACGGTCACCCGGTAGCATTACCGGTGACCGTTAACCTTTACCGCCTTCCGTGTAATGAGGCCCCCTGTCTGCTGCTGCTTGCCTTCTTAACATGCTCGTATTTGACTTCCTTCAACACACGACAGTGGAAGCTCGTGAAACTTGTACTACGGCTGGGCCTGCGCACTGTAAATGTGCATGTGCTGCAGCACCGTGGTCCTAATGTAGTTGCTATGGCGGCGCAACCAGACTTGGGCCCTCATTACGATACTGGCGCTAAACCATGGCGCTATTAGCACCATGGTTGGTGCCGGTATCGTAACGAGTCCGCCAATGTCCAATGGGGAATTACCACCCCATTCCAAGGTTGGTGGGGCGGTAATTCCCCATTGAACATTGGCCCTTCCCCATTCCCATTTTTGCCCCATTGGGCTCAATGGGGCTGGGGAAGGCGCTAAGTACGGTACCGCAAATTGCGGTACCATACTTAGCACCAAGGTCCCTTTGCGGGTCCCTATTTTAACGGCTGGTCTAGACCAGCCGTTCAGGTCGGGTCCCGCAAAGGGACCTCGTAGTAAGGCGCTAATGGGTTAACGGCGCCGCAGCCTTTTATGGCGCTGTTAACCCATTATCGCCAGGGTCGTAATGAGGCCCTAAAACTTTGTGGGGGATTACCCTCCACATGTTGGGGAGGGGCTAACTTCAGAGACTGTGGCGATAAGAGAAAACATACCTGTCTGGGGCATGTTTGTTAGAGCTAGTGTCAAGTGAGCAGAACATTATGCAATCTAAAGAACACCAGGCCACTGACACTGCCTCTACACATGATGGGATTGAGTGACAAAATGCACATTTCTATTGGCATTTGCCAGCTGGGTAATGCTGTGGTTGGGATGTGGTGTGCGGTTGGCTTTGTCAGATGCTAGTTCATTGTGCATGTCCAGCAGCAGGGTAATCCCATTTAAGCAGGAGGTTTCTTTTGTTCGTAAACTAGCAGAGCTCTTGGATAAAAACTCAACTTGAATAAGTAACTATTTTGTGAGTCACTTTCTTTCTGTGGGCATTCTTGACCAATGTGCTGTTTAGGGCATCTAACGTTACACTATCTGGTTAACATTTACTGGTGAAGCTTCAATGTTCATAGCAGCCATAACTGCCCCCTTCGCGTGTGAAACTGTGAAGATAGTGCTCTCCTGTCCCCATACACCTTTCCAGGAACTCCCCTTACATGCACATGCGAGCATCCCATCATGATTGCAATTGCCTAAAAGTGTATTGATATGGAAAGCACAGTTGCTAACAGTGACATGCTTTAGTAAAGTAATTGCCGGGCCTTTGTGAGCAGCGCAGCCGCAGACACTGCCTGTGCGCTGTCCTGTCTGTGGAAGGCTGGTAGGTGAGCGAGGTCAAGTCATCATGACCCAGAATTTCAGACGAATAGACGGGTCAATGCCAGGAGCCCTGTTACGCACGGCAACGCCAGACAAAAATGGCGGTTGCATGCATTTACCTTGTTATTACCTTTACTTCGTCAACTCTCAAAGAGACAGCCTTGTGATGGAAAGTGTATCTCCTGGGTCCTTTACCCTGGTGGATCTCAGCTTGGTAGACCTCCCTCGGATCATCCAGGGCCAGAAAGCATCTCAGATCTTGGAAGATTGGCACAGACGTGTGTCATCCTTGGGCCATGATGGCTTGCACCAGGGAAGCATGCAAGGACGAGCCACCATATATGTGTCAGTGCCCTAGTGGGATCAAATGGTCTAAGACTATCTAACGACGAGTGACTACATTGAGGAGGTTATGGGTGCCGTCCTCCTTGCCGAGAGGCAAGCCTTCTAGGACAGTGCAGTTGAGGAGCTTGGGTTGGAGGTACGGTTCTCAGCAAGCGCCATTGAGGTGTGCTGGAAGCGTGTGCAACTCCCCCTGACATGCAGGAGGACTAGACTCATGCTAGACCCGGTGAGCCAAGGACAGCCAAAGCAGACGCACAGACCTATCTAGAGCTGGGTGCTGGAAAACTCAGAGGCAAGCAGTAGCAACACGTCCATTGGGCCGTCCTCCAGCCCTTAGTCTAATACACACAATGCCCTCATTTGTGCTGCTAAAAAATAATTATAAAAAGATATCTCCAACCACCGAAAGGTAATGCTTGGTTTCCTAGAAAAATAATGAAGTGAAAAAATCAAAAAGGGAAAATCGGAGCAGGGTGGGATCCTACAATAATACTCTAGGTGCCTGAGTCAGGGTGCATCCAGAACATGCACCAGGGGTCGCCATTTTGGTCCTAAAACCTCTGTTCTGTCCCCATTGTAAGGGAGGGGTTAGCATAGGAGCCAAAATGGTACTTGAACTGAGGCAGCATAAATCGTCCCCCACACCACCCGCTACAGCTGGAAATATATAAAGGAGGCAGAGAAAGCTGGGATCACGTGGTTCCAAATTCGGTAAGGCATGTGAAAGGTTATCAGTCGAACTGATAGGGAATAGTCTGCTCGGGAAACAGAGAGAGCAGATCAACAGACGGGCAGTCTATTTTAAAACGCATTAAAAACCCTGATTGTCACAACCCAGACATGCCTCCATCATTAGAACTGAGCAGTTACAATCAGCATTTTAGAAAAAAGGCGCCAAAATTAGCAACAGCGTTCGGCATCAAGATCAACCCACTGTTTCCAACACTGTGCAGACCCCAAACACCATCTCCTACTTTGGAAAATAACCACAGGGTCTAGGCGAGGCAAGCTGAGGCAGTAGAAAGCCTCATGCAAGACCCTATGCCCCTGGTTTCGCCTTCGGATCTGTACAGACCGTTATTATTTAAAGTGGCCCGAGAGTAAAGGCTTAAAATGTGTCTGCCTCCAGCGTTGCCCGTGAACCTTGGTAGTGATAGGACGCAATTAATAAGCCCAAAATTCACTGTGTGTCCGAGTTCAAGGTGAGTCTGAGGGGGTTCTCACAGAGGGGGCGAGAGAGGGACATGAGCCAAATAGCGCATTTTACCACAGAAACGTCCAAAGGAACATTACTTTCTTCTATGCGCTTACTCTATCGGAATTGTCCCTGGACCTAATATGATAGCAACCTCGTCTGTTTCCCCCACCCTCCCATTACGTTTTTTTTCCTCCCCACCACCCCTCCAACACTATCTGAAATGTCGTCAGGCCTAGTATGATAGTCGCTTGTTTTGTTCCTCCCCTCCCTTTCTGCACCCCTCTCCCTCACCTTTTGTTTTCCTCCGGCTCTACCAGAAATGTCGTCAGGCCTAGTATGGTAGTCGCTTGTCTGTTTCCATTTCCTTCCCACTCTCCCCCTCCCTTCCTTATCTATGTCTTAGCTCTTGCACTATCTGAAATGTCGTCAGGCCGAGTACGATAGTTAATTTCACATCCTTACTGTTCATGGCCTGTAAGAATGTGGTTGTATTTTCCCTTGTTCCCTCCACAGCCTTGAAGCGCTTTTAAACACATTATGTATAGGCGCTATATAAATAAACAATCATATCATATCATATCAACTGGCTGAACACGTGCGGGTTTCACAGGCAGTCCTTAGGGCCACTCCAAAGGGTTATGCTGTGCACAGCGAGACCGAACCACAGAACAAGAGTTGGGGACAAACTGGAGATATAACATGATACATTAACCCAGAAACTGGCACACTGCCACCGGTTTCACAGCCAGTTCAAATACCTCCCTTTAGTTTCCTTCCCTGTGCCTTCAAGCTAGACGATGAGTCCTACAATATGAGTGACTCAATAGCCTTTCTCCTCTATGTGCATTTGCGCAAATCAGGGGGCATTTCTGCACATTATTTTAAAGTACATCCCATACATCCCATTTCCTTCCCACTCTTCCCCTCCCTTCCTTACCTATGTCTTAGCTCTTGCACTATCTGAAATGTCGTCAGGCCGAGTACGATAGATAATTTCACATCCTAACTGTCATTGGCCCTCATTACGACCCTTGCGGAATACGAAAAATGATGGCGGAAATGTAATACCGCCATCGAATACCGCCCGTTGCGATCATGACCCGTCACCGTAAAGTACGATGCCATTAGCGACACCGTAGCGAACGCCAACGCTAACTGCACCAAGTACGCGCACGCGCGCCCTGCAAAACCGCAATATCCGCCATGGCGCAACGGTACGCGAATGCTGACCCCAGCGGACATTCACCTAACGCCATCAAGCATGGCGGAAAGTACCATTCCGCCATGGCGAGAACTACGGCATCGCGAACCAACCGTAATGGCCCTACTGAGTGCCTGTACTCCACTCCCTGGCCACATTGCACAACTCCTCGTAGGCGCAATGCAGTCACACCATGCAACCAGCGAAATGTACAAGTCACCCATGCATGCCAACGAACAAATGCATGCAGGGGCCCCAAGTGCCCTGTGAGTGGCCATCCACAATTGGCAACACACCATTGCCGTACTGATGCAGCACAGGCATCTGAAGGTGCAAGTACACCAAAATGAACTGAAAATTCCATGACACAAAACAACAACAGTCCCCCATCGCTTGCCACCAGTGCAAATCAACATCCAAAGCAGTAACCTGAGGGAGACTGCACCAGCCCTGTACACATGCCAGTAGTCAAACCAACCATCAGCATAAGGACGTACCACACAACTGTACCCAGAAGCCGGAACCCAATGCAGAACACCTCACAATACATTGCGCCACAAATCGGAATATGACACATTACTAGCAAAGAATAACGCTACACGGTTAATATCTGAATATAAATTTAATGCACATCAAAATCACCAAGCCCATACAGCCATTTGAACATAAACTCACAAATGATCAGCATTACTGTGGGCTGCATCCGCAATAAATGACCAGCTTCCCCATGTGTGACGCCCTGTACCTTCATGGCACACAGGGGCTACATCAACGTCCAAAAAGGCAACATGGAAGCGCCTAGGACCGCAGGGCCGTCCCATGAAGTAGGCACTAGTCCAGCTGGAAGCTAGGTATGCTGCACCTAGCCACTAGTACTGCGTAAGGGCATGTGGGCCATTGGCGATCGTCCCATAAGATCGTAATGGTGCTCCACTGATTAACTCGAAGCTGCAGGTGTCGACTGTAGAAGCCATCTGCAGGAGTGGCGTACAGATGGCAGCGGCAGAAGGGCAGGAGATACCTGTCACCCAAATGAAAAAAATGATAGTATGGGCATCCGAACTCCATATGCATTACTCACTTCATTCAACACACCAAACCTACAACCATATGCATGCTAGCCCACTCATAAGGATCAATTGCACCCAAAAATCACTTGCGAATCATTACGACACAAATCGAGGTGAATACACTATTTCAAACGAGTGTCTGTGTGCATGCGCCTGTCAGAACAGGATCCATCAGATGGGATCATCAACGTGCATAGACACAAGTGATTGAAGGCGCGTCGAGACAGGGAGGGTTCAACAAGGGCAGACAGACGATGGTCCCACTATGGCAGCCTTGCATCACATAGCGCAGGGGAAGGGGATAGATTCCAAATAGCCATGTACATGGCAGACTCCCAATTAAATCATCTTTCCATGCATCCATTCATCATTCCCTCATCCCGTTATGAAAACGCCTGAATATTCACTCACATAACATTCGAAATTTCCATTGAGTCTGTGCGTAATGCAGCCTTCAAAATCCACTGTGCTCCTGCCCGGATTCCTTGTGTAGTGAAGTCACATGTATTTGGGAACGTCCTGCCTTATCGTCCACTACGCTATGGCGCATCCCATTCAAACCATATCAATCATTGCATTCCCGTCATGGGCCCTGTCCCAAGGACATTCAACAATAGAACGTTACATTTCCAGTCAGACCTGTGGGCGTCTCCACGCCGCTAGTTGAAAACCGAAAGCGCTGTCCTTCGAATTCCTCATTTGCAACATCACGTTGAAAAGGCATCTGTGAACGCTTGGATTCACAAATACATCTATGCAGTGCGGCTGTGTGTGAAAATGGTAACTGGCCTCAATCACTGATGGGACTCCCCGCCGTCGGTGAACGTCGGTACAGTGCTGCATGAGGGTCCACCGTTGATCGAGCACTACATTCCACTGACCCTTCACAAGTCTGCTCGCGAATGCAAATATAGTATGTGCAACAATGGGACCATAGCAGAATTAACATATAAACCAATATTCCACAGCCATCGGGATTAAGAACATGATTGCAAATGCAAGATGCCATGCGTCGAATTGCAGCGTCGTGCTCGCACGAAAGGCATTGCAGCTGACACAGGTGGAATGAATCACCACAGGTGAAGGCTATACAGCCTGAAGACACATAAATTGCACACCCAAACCCCTCCCCCAACCACACCCACTCCAGAATGCTACCGGCAGGACTAGCGATGTTGGGCCTGGGGGACCTGATTGCACTGCAAGTCCTCCAACTTCAAGAAGAAGACGAACGCCAACTACTACAACAACCGGCCGCACAGAGGAGACGCAGGAGGAGGAGGAGGAGGAGGAGGAGGGCAAGGCATGGCCAGCAAGCCCCACCAGCACAGCCACTACCACCACGCAGGCAGCCCGCAATCCCACGCCTCCAGCTAATCCGTTCAACCTCACAGCTGAGCAGATCCACACCCTCTACCGTTTGGACCGGGACACCATAACCGCCATTGTCGACATGACACACGCTGACCTTGTCAGCATGATAGATAGCCCAACCGCCATCCCACCCCTACTGAAGGTGGTGTCTGTACTCCACTTCCTGGCCACAGGCACCTACCAGCACACAGTCGGACAGTTGCATGGCATTTCACAGCCACTATTCTCACGGACACTATTCCAAGTGCTTGATGCCCTCCTGAAGCACTCAGACGACTACATCACTTTACCACGCTCAGAGCAGGAGCTTACAAACACAAAAGTGGGATTCCATGCACTTGGCGGCATACCGGGTTGCATTGGTGCCATCGACTGCACCCATGTGGAATTGGTTGTCCCACATGCCATGGAGGCCCAGTACCGCAACCGGAAACAATATCATTCAATCAATGTGCAAATGGTGTGTGACTCCAACAGGATCTTTACACATTGTTCTGCCCGATTTCCGGGATCAACACATGATTCTATGGTCTTGCGGAACTCTAGAATACCACGCTACATGGAGCGACACGCAGGGCGCCGATCATGGCTACTCGGTGAGTCTCATTTAATGCATGAGTATGTGGGGTAGGTGATGCGTGAATGACCTGGCAGGAAGGGGGGGGTGCGTACGTAGCAATGACATTCCACAAACATCCTTTCTTGTCCACATACAGGTGATTGCGGGTATCCACTGAAGAGATGGCTCCTTACACCAATCCGGAACCCACAGGACCAGCATGAGGAGGACTACAACCATGCCCACTCACGTACCCGTGTGGTCATAGAACAGGCATTCGGCCTACTGAAGGCTCGTTTCCGCTGCCTCAGCAGGTCTGGCGGGGCACTCCTGTACCGCCATGAGAAGGTGGCAAAGATGGTCATGGCATGTGTCATGCTACACAACATGTGCGTACGTAGGAATGTGGCCATGCCCCCCGACGCAGAACTGCTAGCACCTGAAGATGGTCATGATGAGGGTGGGGATGTGGCAGCACCTCAAGGGGTCCGCGAGGCACAGGAGGCCCGTGAATTACGGCAGAATCTCATAGATGCATGCTTCTAGCACTCACGCCTGGTGGCTGTTACATGGACACGGGACTTGTGGCACTGTGTGTGTCTGGGACATGCACAATATGGACTGTACGCCAAGATAGGCCTCGTACACAGAGATCAATGTCCACACATCTCATAGGATGAATATGAAGAATTGTATTGCAGATGTGAAAAGACATTACACACCCAATTGACCCGCCACCCAAAGAAGCCCAACACACCCCCTCCACCCTCCTACCTCCCCCCCGAACACCAGTGTCCAATGACGCTCATTGTCAGTGGGCAGACGCTATTGCAAGCCCCCTCTCCGGGTATCAGGGGCACCCCTGCCTGTGGAGCGCCGGGTCCTCCCAGATCTACGTTGGGGGCTGCCCTGGACGGAACTTGCAACGGATGATGTCTCTGCCTGCTCACATCCATGCATGTCCCTAAGGGTTTGTGAGAGCTCAGTGAGCACACGGCGCACAGCGGCAAGTTCACCACATACGTCTTTGGACGTCGCATGCAGTTCACCCCTCAGGCTCTCGGTACTTCTCTCCATTTGTGCCCTTAGTGTCTCTGTACTTCGCTCCATTTCTACCCTAAGTGTCTCAGTAGATGTTTCAATGGCTGCCTTAGAACCCCCACATTCATCAGCATGCTCCTTGAGGAGCGTGGCTAGTTGCTGCTGTTGCACTATCATCTGCTCGAGGGACTGTTGCCTCTGCTGGGCCATGCCCATTTGCGGTGGTGTCACAGAGGGGCTGGACGCCTCATGTTGCCTTGCAACAGGCCTTGTGGGTGTTGGCCAGTCGTCGTCTTGTGGGTGCCCCTGCGTGGTTTCCTCATGGTGTACGGGATGAAACATGCAGGGGGATTGGGACAGGTCATGGATGTGTCCTACTTCGGCAGCACCGTTTTCTGTGTCGGCGCATGCTGGCATGAATGCAGTGTCACCTAGGGTGCTGCTGCCACCAGAAGCAGTGCCTTCTGTGGCATCCATTGGGGGGACCTGTGGTGCTGCTGTTGTGGACATGCTGGCTGCTGGGGTGCCTGTTGATGTCCCCTCCAGTGTGCTGCCACTCGATTTGTGCAGCTGCCGTGCCTTGATCCGTGCAGCTGAGGTGCAGGGTCTTTGGCCGTTGGTCTTGGCCCTCTTTGCAGGTGTGCTGGTAGGGGTGTCCTGAAGCTCGTCGTTGGAATCGGACCCTGTGGTGGAGTAAAGGAGGGCGAGCGTTATTCATGGGTCTGTGGTAATTGTAATGGCAATTGTATCACATGCATTGGGGTGGTACCTGGGGGTGATTTGGGTCAGGGCCTTGGAGGTGGTCTCATTTTTGTGTGCATTGGGGATGCAGTTATTTTGCAGTCTGCAGTTAGGGTGTGCATGCTGCACATGTAGAGTGTGTTTTTTGGTTTTTTAAATATTTATTTATTTGATCTGACTTTTAAGGGGCGCTGTCATGGCATTGTATGTGGTCGTTCTCCTGAACATGTGTTTCTATTGCACTATGGGGACACATGGTACTTCACACGGTTGGTAATTGGGGATTTGGCATAGTTTTATTTGGGCCACCTACCTGATTCTTCTGATGTCTGCACTCCTTTCTCCATCTCTCCGACTCCCTCTATGCTCTCCATTCCAATGGTGGAGGCACAGATTTCTTCCCAGGGGGTCAACTTGATGGGTGATTCCGATCCTCCCCCGGTAGCTGTGGCAATGTTCCGGTTGGCAGAGAGTATGCTCCGGACGCGTATCCGTAGGTCGTCCCATCGCTTTCTGCATTGCTGTGGGTTGCGGGGTGCGGTCCCCACCGCACTTACCCGCTGTGCCACCAGCGCCCATATGGCCTTCTTGTTCGCAAGTGCCGTCCTGATCATTTGCGTGGAGAAGACGACGGCAGCATTCTCCTGGAGGGTCTCTGTGAGCACGGTGAGTTCCTCGTGGGAGAAGTGGACCTGCCGCTTGCGGTCGCACGCTTTTTTAGCAACTTTTCCCATATTGATTTTTTGGACTGGGGTGGCTAACGGGTTGGGATGTGTCTCAGGGTCGGATTTTTAATGGTTGTGTTGGGATTCTGCTTTTATAGGTGTACGGCGTGCTGTTTCCCGTTCCGGCCCCATGTTTTTACTTCCGTTTCCGTATATTTACGGTGACCGTAGTTTGCGCTGACCGCTCATTACGGTGACCGCTAAAATGGGTGGCGGAATTGCACCTAGGGCGACGTACGACGGCGGTAAGGGGCGTTTTGGGGTCATTTCCGCCATCGCGGACTTTGCACTTCCGCCATGGCGTAATGCTCGTGCCCGATGGGTCAGAATTAGCCGCACTTTCCTCCATCGTGCAGTGGCGGAAACGCTATTTACGCTATGGCGGTCATGTCAGTTGATTTCCGCCAGGGTCGTAATGAGGGCCATTGTATTTTCCCTTGTTCCCTTCCCTTGCCTTGAAGCGCTTTGAAACACATTGGCCCTCATTACAACTCAGGCGTTAAGGGTTAACGCCACCGTTAACCCTTAACACCTGATTCCCACCTTAACGCCTGCTTTTTGCAGGCATTAAGTTCCATGGTGCTAAGGCACCTTGGTGCTAATTACGGCACCGTAATTTACGGTGCCGTAATTAGCGCCTTCCCCACTCCCATTATGCCCTATGGGGCAAAAATGGGAATGGGGAAGGGAAAATGGGAAATGGGGATTTACCGCCCCACTCACCTTGTAATGGGGCGGTAAATCCGCCATCCACCATGGTGTAAACGTAGTTTACACCATGGTGGTAAAGTTGGTGCACTTAGCACCTCAGTTGTAATGAGGGCCATTGTGTATAGGCGCTATATAAATAAAGTATCATATCATATTGATAAATGGGAGGAATTTTAAAATGCTGACAGCGCACCTGCAACCTTCAGATCACACACACACTGCAGCAGCCAGCGCTCTACCAACTCAGCTATCTTACCAGTTATAGCCATTGGAAAACCAGCCACTACAGAAACCAAGAGCCACATGCTGCGGGCCACAGCCCATGAGCCTCAATGTAAAAAAAGAAAAAAAAAATGTTGTTTGATTTTCTTTTTAGCGGTAGCAAGGGACACCACAGTGGTAGCCTGGGATACGTCAGGAGTCGCAATTGCGACCCCTGGCAACCCCTAAATGATTTCCATGGGGCTGTGCTGGAGTGCAAATGATGCGCCCACCAATTCACTTCTATACGTGTGGATTATAAGCTCCTGGCATCAGCGTGGGTGCTAGGAACGCATTTTACAGCGACAGGTGCTGAAATGCACAGCAACAAGCATTTCCATCCCTGTCTGAGGGATCTAAATGCAAGTGGAAAGCAATGGTTCCATGCACTGCAGTTCCACTTGAGAAAGTGCACGCCAAAATCAGGAACAATACTGTCATGCCCTGCGCACCCCCGGAGCTTGTTCCAAACAGGCTGGAAAGAATGTCTTTGTTCTGTCAGCATTTTAAAATTCCTCCCATTTATCAATATGATATGATAGTTTATTTATATTGCGCCTATCAGCAAGGTCAACTCCGCCTTTATTTCTGCTGAGGTTGATAAATGAGTACCAACATAGGTTTGGTGATATTCTGTGTATACTTGTTCTACATGAAGCACTTAAGCGTAAGTTATTTATAATAACTCATTATCGTTTGGCCCTGGACGTCTGCTTGCATTCACAGTGATTTGGTAATATGGGCCTGTACACACTGATACTAACGATACATATGGTGATGCATTCTTGTATGAAATGTATAATACTTTACAGTGATACTGTAACCATATTGTTCGTAGTGTACTCAGAAACAATGCTTTATCAATATGCTACACTGCGGAGCCACAGTGTAGCAACAGAGGATGAGATTGGACTCGCACATAGGGCCCAACAGGAGCCAAGACTGCCCCAAGGACAGCCACTACAAACGTTACCAGGACCCCACTTGGGGCTCACAGCATTGTTCACATGCCTTGAGAAAGACCCTCTGGGTCGAAACACGTGTCGGCTGACCGAATTAGCGCACAAATTCCAAAGTAGTGTTTCCAAACACTCACCATTGTATGGAGAAAAACCACTCAGAATACCACCAATAAAAGCGGACCTTTATCGCATCAACTACCGTGTTAGAAATATTTTTTTCAGAAATTTCAAGCAAGATAACCAGGAGTAAACCCACTTTATCTACTTACCAAATTGGGGTCCAGGCTAAACCCCAACCCACTCCTGTGATCTTGCGACACCAGAACATTCTTCCAACCCAAATATAAGTGGAGCTCAGCATAGGCAGGTTCCATTTCTAGAGCCAATTTAGACCCGACCTTCAGAATAAGATGACTTTGAATTTCTCAAACAAGAGCAAATGAAAACGCATATGCTCTTCAATTTCTTTTAATTGCACCAAGTTTAGACAATCCAGTCCTTTGTCTTCAAACAATAGCTTCTTGTGTTGCAACCAAACACCATTTTTGTCTCCAAGTTCCAGATTTTCATTTTTACTTAATAAACTTAGTTTCCCACGGAACACCAGATTGTCATTTCCAAATCATAGTAATTGTGGAATAAAATGTTTTTAATTGATTTTTTATGATTTAATTTCTTACTAAAACATCAACTGCTCATGTGCCCAGGTTCAGCCTTGACATGGACATACCGCCATACCTGCCTGTCTACAGCCATCACTTCATATCCCCAGGTATAGGGTTGCATGCCCAAGTAGAGCTTTAATATGTGACTAACACCTTCATTTTTCCAGGTTTATTGATGTTATTGATTTATTTTGTCATTTGTAAAGCGCACCTAACCGCAAGGCATCTGGGCGCTGTTTTTTTGTGTGCAGACAGTGCAGCATAAAGTATATATATACATGCATAATGATTCTGAATAATGTATACGGTTAACAGTTCCGGTGAGGATTCAGATTAATGCATTCGGTTAATAGTTCTGGTCATAGTGAATATTTCAGGCTTATTGTGGGAGAGAGCTACTTTGGCCTCCCTTGTATGAATAGCCAGGTTCCAAGCTTTTACGGAAGGACCAAAAGGAGGATTCAGATCTTAATGGTAATGGAAGAGTGTTCCAATGTTTGTCAGCTACCACTGGGAAGCTGCAACCCTCTGCTTTCTGCCGTTTGAATCTGGGTATGGTGAGGGAGTGAGAATGGGCTGAGCGAGTGGATCTATTGGCTTGTTGTTTGGTGAATTTGTTGAATAAGTACTTAGGAGCAGCATTGGACAGACATTAGTGTGTCAAAGAGACGGTTTTGAACAGGATCCGTTCTTGGACTGGCAACCAGAGGCCATTCCGTCTCGCTGTGGTAATATGTTTATTTATTGGGATGTTAAGGGTTGGTCTTAGAGCATTGTTTTGAATCACCTGATGTGTTTTGATGTTGCAGTTGTTAGAGCCTGCGTAGAGGGCATTAATAGTCTATCGTGGATAGGATGAGAGCTCTGGCAAGTGTAATACAGCTGTCTGTTGACAGGAAGCGTCTACATGCATTGATGAGTTTTGATATGTAAGCTGCCGCCGATGCCGTGGCGTTGACTTGTCTGGTTAAGTTGCGTGCTGAATCAAGGTAAATGCCCAGGGGTTTTACTTCCCTGGAGTCAATGTTAGGATAGTGCTACCATCAATAACAAAGGATTTGAAGGAGTCAACGAGTTTGTTTAGACGGTTTTGTGAGCCTATGAGGAGTAACTCTGTTTTTGCATCATTTAGAAAAAGGACATGCTGGGCTATCCAGGTCTGGATGGTTTGGTACATTTTACTTAATGATTGTGAGTCTGTGTCATACATACCTGTAATAGGGATGAGGATTTGGGTATCGTCTGCACAGTTAGTGTAGGTGATACCCAAGTTATCGAGAAGGTCGAATAGCGGCTTATTAAAGATATTGAAGAGAGTATGGGAGACGCAGGAGCATTGAGGAACTCCAGAGGTGACTGAGGCTGGCAGTGCTGCCGTGGTAGGTGAAAGAACCTCAAAGTTCTGATGGTTAGGAAGGACTGTGTCCAAAGTATAGCTTTGGTTGAAAAGTGGGCTGATGAAGAGAGGTGTTTGCTAAGTATTTTATGGTTTACTAAATCAAAAGCTACTGAAAGGTCCAGTAGATGGAGGATCGCTATATTTCCATTATCTTTAATCTCGTCCATTTGTATTCTTAGATCCAGGAGGCTGATTCAGTGCCTTGCCCTGGGGGGGAAGCCCGATTGGCGAAGGCCTAGGTGGTTGTTAGATTCCAGATGGTTTTGGATTTGCAGATAAGTTGACCTGTCCAATATTTTGAGGAGAAAGGTACTGTTGTGATGGGGCAGTAGTTTGTAGGGATGTCAGAGTCTAGGATAGGTTTCTTCAGTAAAGGGAGAACTCATGCATCTTTAAGGTTGGTTGGGACAGGGCTTGTTGCGAATGAGGCATTGATCAAAGTTCTGATGAATGGGGTAAGTTCAGCAGCGCAGTCCTTAATGAGCAGGCTGGGAAGACGTCACCTTGATATCTGGAGGGCTTGAGGCTTGTGATCATTTTCAAGACTTCTGTTGTTGTGACCGGGGCGAATTCAAGTTGTGTATTGGTGTTCTGGGGTGTATGTATTAAGTCCTGATGAGTTTGGCAAGGTGTTAGGTTATTCTTTTTAGATTCAATTTTCATTGTACTAGGGTGATTTTGTCAAGGAGTGCTTTTTGTATATCTGTGCACCAGGAGGTGTCTTTAAGGCACAATTCTTGAGGTGGCAAGGTGATGCCAGTTCTCGCAGAATGGTGAAGAGCTCCTTAGTGCCAGAGTTAGCCTTGGCAATTCTCGCATTATAAGTGATACTTTTAGTTTGGAGAATGGCGTATTTATAATTTTTAGAGATGGCAGTAAAGATTTCTTTGTTAGATAGTATGGGGGATATTTTCCAGTTCGTCTCAGCAGATCTCTTAGTGATGCACAATGTTTGAATGTTTGGGGTGTAGCAGGATTTTAAGTGGGCTAGAGGTTTGGGTTTACGCATGCTCAGTGGTGCTACTTTGTCAATGGCAGCTAGGAGAGCCTGGTTATATACCTCAACCATGGTGGAGGAGTCATTGGCAGAATAATCAGAGTATTCAATAATGGGTTGCAACAAGGGTAGTAGTTTCTCTGATGTGATGTTGCAAGTATTTCTGGACAGGGCTTCTGGTTCCTTGGGAGGGGTAGTAGCTGCAGAGCTGTTCTTCAGGATAGTTAAGGAGATGACATGATGGTCGGACTAAGGACATGGCGTGTTAGAGAGGATGTTGGTATCGCAGTTAAAGTCTGCCAGCCAGTCGAGAGTGCGTCCTTTGTTGTGTGTGGGGTTAATGATATGGTGGATGAAACCCAATCTCTGATATTGTTGGCGAAGGCAAAGGCATTCTCATCGGTTGGTTCATTGAGTCCCAGATTTAGATCTCCCAAGAGTATGATTCTGGAGCATGGCTTGGTGTTCTTCGATAGTTTTGCAACATCTTCCTCGAAGGAAAGCGTAGGACATGGCGGTCTGTATATAAATTGAAGGGTCATGGTGACAGAGGTGGATAAGGACATTTTGATAGATAGTAGTTCAACTAATTGGAATGATTGGTTAGGGATTTCTCTCATGGGGAGTTGGTTCTTAGCAATGAATGCTACTCTGCCTCCTTTCGAGACCTGTCTGTCTGTCCTGAAGATGGTGTCACTTTCTGGGACAGCAAGGGAGAGTGCCAGGATGGCTGTTGGATGGAGCCATGTTTCGGTGATGGCTACGAAGTCAAGGAAGTTTGTGGTAATAAGGTCTGCAATATCTAGTGCATGTGCTAGAAGTGATCTGGCATTAATGAGTGTGACCTTAAGTGTAGTTGCTTCCAAGCTGGCGTTATCCGTGGGGGCTGGATTGACCACGGTGCTTAGTTGGTGCACAAAGGCTAGTGGGATCAAAGTGCTTGAGGTTATGTCTAGAGCTGGGGTAGCGGGCTACGGCAGAGAAGTGTTGTGGGCATTGTATTCGGAGAGACCCAGGGCAGTGGTATTTAGATCACAAGTAGCATCAATAAAATTGCGGGTGGTAGCATTCAGGGTACAACTGGTAGCAGTCAAATCTAGGTTGGAGGCATTTGAATTACATCTGGTTAACAGTTAAATCTGGGGTGGTGGCATTCGAATTACAAATAGCATCAATGACACCATGGGAGGTAGCATTCAAATTACCTTTGGTAACAGTTGAATCTGGGGTGGTGGGATTCGAATTACAACCATCATAACTAAAACCATGGGAAGTAGCATTCAAATTACATCTGGTAACAGTTAAATCTGGGGTGGAGGCATTAGAGTTACATCTCGTAGCAGTTAAAACTAAGGTGATGGCATTCGAGTTACTGTAAGTGACTGGATGGGGTTGCTGATATGTTCTCATGGTGGTGGGGAAGGTGGCTCTCAAGTTGAGGTGTGCATTCCTCCAAGTGATCGGCAGGGTTGTTGTTAGAAGATACTGCCGGCATGTAGAAAGGCGAGATGCTAGTCTAATATTCCGAGTGACAAGAGGTCAGCGTTGACTCTAACCTGGAGTGAGCTTAAATTCTGTGTCCTCTGGGACAAAGGGGCAGGGTAGACTAGGACTTCAAGTGAACTTAAATTCCGGGTCCTGTGGGACAAGGGGGCAGGGTTGACTAGGACGTGGAGTGAACTTAAATTCTGTGTCCTTTGGGATAGCTGAGGGGTTTGGTTGGCGTGCATAGGGCAGGAAGCATCTTGGAGGGATATTGTGAGAGTCTGGGAGGTTGTTTCACATTTGTAGGGTAAATGTATGTTTGTAGTTGGAAGTGACATGCTGTAACGCTTACCTTGGCACTCAGCGGGACCGTAATGCTTTTTCCGCTTCAGGACCCGTTATCTGGGCTCGTATTCTGAGAAAACAACAATTATAACAATAGAACTACTGTAATTCCCATTCACAAACAAAAACTGTGGTGCAGTGTACCTTTGAATAAACCCTTCTTTCTCACCTGTGTTTATGTTTTGTGGAGCCCTCCATCCTGTATTCTACATGGGCGCATTGGTTGGTAACTTTTAATCTGAGGGGGCTGCAGTATCAGCAGATTCTTTACTGAATGATGTCCTATCCTCTTCTAGAGGTATCTTGGGTAAGTCTTATGGTGAGAATTTAATTATGTACAGTTCATCAGATTTCTGAGTTCTCCCTACGTTGGAGAGATCTCTCTTACTAAAATTCTCCTTTATTTTTGCTGGTTCTTGGTTCCCAGAAAAAGGGCAGATGCTGCAGTATGGATGCAACTATACTCAGTTTGAGGAATCGTTAAATAACTTGAGTTCATCGAAACGGAGTAATAGCTGCCTTCAGTGACAAGTGGGGTAATAATTAAGTGAAGAAAAGCCTTGCTGAGACTTCAGGTAAGCAAATATTTAACTTCTTCTTTCTTTTCTTTTCAAAAGTTCATTCACTAAATACCTTTGTTTTGCAGGTCTTTGGAAAAAACTGTTGATGAAAATACATCTGGACGATGAGGAGGCTGCTGAGGAAATCTTTTGAATGAAGGCACTGTGACCGCAAACTAAGGCTGCTGAGAGACGAAATGCTGCGGCTGCGACGGAACTTCTGACAGAAGATGCAAGGACTACGAAAATAACAGCGGACTGAGGAAAAGCTTCGGAAAAACTTTGGGTCAGTAAGTCTTGACAATTATACTGGTATTCTGTTGATTGGCTGTGGAAATTAGTATCTTTTAACTTGTTTTTTCTATTGACAGGTTTTGTCAAGAGATCGCTGATAGCGTCTCCCATTGTCAGAGGAGAAGCCGTGAAGCGAGTGCTCCAGCGGAGGCAGGGCTTAAGTAGCTCCCTCTGCAACAGGTGTAGCATGCACTGCGAGTTAACTATGGACTTAGCGGCCGCCATGTTGAGTGAAGGAAAAACCAATGTAAGCGCAATGAGCATATGGGTACAATGCTAAGAGTGAGACAAATGCCTTTTTTGCCAGGCTTGAAGCCACTGCTGACCGACTGATTGATATGAAGTTCCTTCCCCAGTGTTTCTGAATGGGATCTTTATTCCTTTGCTGGGATCATGACAGTTTTCCCCCCCCAACAGCTCTCCCAAGGATAAACCCTCCGGTCCTGGCTTAGTCGGGGGGTTTTGATGAAACTTTTGGAGTATCATGGGGGCATGAATGTTTGAGCAAGGTTCCCAAATCCTATCCTGTGGACCATACCCTTTTCAATCTACCAGGTAGAACAATTTCTTTTTGACTATCTTAGAATCTAAAATTTTGTTTACAATGAATTCTAGTTCACCTTCTATTATTTGGGGTTTTGGTGGTGGCTGTAATCTGGTCCCTGGACTCAGTGGTTTGATCAATAAGACATGAAAAACTGGATGGATTCGCATGTGAGGCGGTAACTTTAGTCTTACTGCTGCGGGATTGACAATAGTCTCCACCGGAAATGGGCCTAGTAATCTAGGTTGGAATTTACGTGGGCCTTTGAGTGCAATGTACTTGGAAAATAACCAAACCTTGTCTCCCACCTTACACTCTGGTGACTTTCGTTGAGGTATATCTGCAAATTTATTTTGATCCTCCTTTGCTCTAGTCAAATGTCATAGAAATTCTTCCTGTACTTTGGTAATGTTATCATGAAGACTCTGTACTGTTGGCATCTCTAAAGACTCTGTGCGATCGAAAGTGGAGGTCCGAGGAGTTAAACTGTTCAGAATGTAGAAGGGAGTATAGCCTGTGGATGTATGTTCTGAATTATTGTAAGCATACTCTGCGATCCAAAAAACATTCACCCAAGAACAATCTACCTGGTGAAGGAGACATCAAAGATATTGTTCAAGAGTCTGATTGGTTCTTTCTGTTTGACTGTCAGTCTGTGGGCGGTGAGAGGTAGATAGACGCACTTCAATCTTGACCAATTCTCAAAATGTTCTCCAGAATTGGGATACAAATTGGCTCCCCTTGTCTGAGATCAGAGTAGATGGAAATCCATGAAGATGTACAATTTGTTCCAGGAATACCTTTGCTAAGACTGAGGAAGTTGGAAGTCCCTTAAGGGCAATGAAATGCGCCATCTTGGAAAATGAGTCCACCACAACAAAAATGGTGTTATACCCCTGAAAAGGAGATAGCTCCGTAATAAAGTTCATAGAAATGGTATGCCATGGCGCTGGTGGGACGGGTAACGGTTGAAGCAGTCCTGCTGGTTTCTGCTTTGAGCTTTTACTCTGAGCACAAATACCACAAGTTTGAATATAATCTATGATGTCCTTGCACCATGTTGGCTACCAGAAATGTCTCTTGATTTTAGCTGTGGTCGTAGCGATCCCAGGGTGACCCTCCAATGTGGCTCCATTGTAATCTGCCAAACTTTCTTTTGTAACTCCTGTTGGGGTATGTAAAGTCGACTCTGGAAATAAGCTAGACCTTCTTGAAGACTAAACTTAGGTCCTCTTGATTTCCAAGCCTCCAATTCATGTTAAGTAGAATTTGTGCCTTCAAGTCTTCTTCGGGGGATCCAGTGACTCCCAGCATCTTCTCTCCAGGGATTATGTTTACAGGTTCTGTGGTGCCTTGAATCTCTTCTCTTTCTCCAATCCTTGACAGGGCATCCATCTTGCCATTACGTACCCCTGGGCGATTAGTGATGACAAAATCATATTCTACGAAAAATAACACCCAACAGAGTTGTCGTGGTGACTGAGCTTTGGTGTTGCGCAAATATTGCAGGTTTCGATCATCTGTTAAAACAGTAGCAACATGTCGGGCCCCTAACAAATTGTGCCTCCATTTTTTGAACGTGTGTTTGATTGCTAGTAATTCCTTGTTTGTGATGCTGTAGTTCAATTCGGCTGTTGAGAACTTCTTGGACCAGAAGGCCATTGGATGCAGTTGTCCGGTTTTGGGGTCTTTCTCGGATAGTACTGCTCCCATTGCAGCACTGGACGCATCAGTTTCCACTACAAATGGTAACTCGGATTGTGGTTGTCTCAAAATGGGAGCAGTGGTAAATTGTTTCTTCAATGTCTGGAAGGCCTCTTCTGCTTCTTTGGTCCAGGAGAAGTTCTTGTACTTTCGCCTCAATTTTCAGTTATTGGGTGGACCAGTTGTGAAAATCCTGCAATAAAGAGTCTGTAGAAATGTGCAAATCCTAAAAAACGTTGGACTCCTTTGACTGATGTAGGGGAAGGCCAATTGAGAACAGCTTCGACTTTTCTATTATCTATTTGAATTCCCTTAGGCGATAATATGAATCCCAGAAACTGCACTGAGGTCGTCTGAAAGGACATGTTTTCTAGTTTAACAAAGAGCTTGTGTTGTCGTAGTTTCTGGAGTACTCCTCTCACATGGGTTATGTGTTCGAGTATATGAGAATGTCGTCAAGGTACACTACGGTGCAGACGTCAAGTAATTCACATAGTGGTAGGCTCCTCTTAGGTCTAATTTAGTAGAAATCTTGGCATCCTTAACTTGATCCATCAGCACTGGGATGAGTCTAAGGGGGTACCGGTTCTCGACAGTGATCTGGTTGAGGGCACCGTAGTCTATGCAGGTACGAAGGTCCCCTTCCTTATTGGGCATGAAAAATAGAGGAGATGCCATGGGGGATTTAGAGGGCCGAATGAACCCATTGGTCAGGTAATTATCTAAATAGGTCTTCAAATTAATATTTTCTTGTTCAGTTAGGGCGTAAATTCTGCTGCATGGGGGTTTTGAGCCAGGGATCAAATCCATTCGACAATCATATGGCCGATGAGGTGGTTGCCGGTTAGCCTGTTCTTCTTTGAATATCTTTTGAAGGTCTCAATATTCCACTGGAAGGGTTCCTATCACCCCAAAGGTGGGTGTGTTACATGAAATCTCTGGTAGCTCTTTCTTCGGTGCCCCGCCTTGAACATAGCAAGAAGTCCTGCATTCCTCAGTGAAAACAATGGTCATGGCTCGCCAATCAATCCATGGGTTATGTTTCTCTAGCCATGGAATTCCTAAAATCACTTTAAACTGTGGAGCGCAAATTAGGTCAAACAATATCTTTTCCCGATGTGCTTCATGGCAAAGAAAGGTGCAAATTTCAGTACACTTCGTCGCTGGTCCGGATATTAATTGCGTTCCATCTACCGCAGTGACATTTTCTACCACAGCTTTTGTTTGATGTATACTAATACCCATCTTGCCTGCTACTTCGTAATCCAAGTAGTTTCCAATTGCACCACTGTCCACATATGCTTCCAGAGTATACATGTCATGAACCTGGGTAACTGGCGCTTATGGAGGAAATGGAGACTTTGCCTCCATTAGAATGTGCCCTTACATTTTCTGTAGAGCTTACTTCAGCGGTCTAGTTTCTTTGCAACATGGCCGCCGCCGAGTACCGTTCATTCATTCTGCACTCGGTGTTTGGCGCGTTGCAGCGTACTGGATTTTTATCCTTTGTTGTGTGCGCTCCCGAGTTATTTCTCTTGGCAGCGATACACCCTACCTTCATGTACTTTTCCCTTTTCTACCGTTCGCTTTCTCTCTCTTCCTAGATTCCTCAAACTTCCTTTCCTCCTCGTAGCCCTCCGCCACTATTTCTTTCTTGGTATTCTTTCCCCATGATTTCTGCTTGCTTTCTCCTGTTGGATATTGACATTCAGATTACTTACCTTCTTGGTCCTTTCAACTCTTTAGCTCCGGTGAGCCTTCGGGTTCATACTTG
The DNA here is from genome assembly GCF_040938575.1 of Ambystoma mexicanum. Taxonomy (NCBI): domain Eukaryota; kingdom Metazoa; phylum Chordata; class Amphibia; order Caudata; family Ambystomatidae; genus Ambystoma; species Ambystoma mexicanum. Next base: position 1,261,787,457 of record NC_090921.1, read on the forward strand.
TCCAGCTGCCTCCTCCCTCCGGTGTTGATTCTTGCTGTTACGTTCCCATGACGAATCCTTGTATTTCTCCGGTGTTCTGACTTTGTTCCTTACTTACGGTGTTTGCCGGGTTTGTGACATTAATCCACTCCTCGCAGCCCTGCGTTCAAATCATCAGAGCCAATCCTATCCTTGTTTTTTTTTTAGCCAGAGGCTTTTTCCCCCACAATGTTTCCCGGGTGCTTCGGGAGAGAGGTCACTGGATTGCCAAATATTTGGGTCACGGTGGCTTCCTCTTGAGGCAGACCCTATCTTTATAAAAAAAAAGGAAGGATACTCCACGAAGAAGAAGAAAGAAGGAAGTGGACATTTCACCAATTCCCTCAGGTGAGGAGGAGGGGGAGGAAAGGGAGCTCTTACTCTCAGGAGAGGAGGAGGACTTCACTGATAATCCTAATAGCTTGCAACGCCAAACTGAAAACATGGCTACACCACAACAGATCCAAGAGCTGGTGGCAGCGGTTCAAGCCTTAAACCTAGAAGTTCAGACACTCAAGACAGAAAATGCATCCCTACAACAAAGGGTTGCTGCCAGAGAACAACAAGCCTCTGATCTTCCCCCCATGGCCCTTGTTTCAGGGAAGTTTGACGGGTCAGCTAAGAAGGTAAAAGAATTCTTAGAGGCCTGTAACATCCATTTCACCTTTAGAACAAGTGCTTTCTCTTCTGACCATGCCAAGGTGGGGTTCATGATCACTCATATGACCGGAAACGCCTTGGCATGGGCTACCCCATTGGTATCCCAGTCTGACCCTGTTTTGAAAGACTATGCCACCATCAATACACTCCTACAACAAACATTCCAAAGAACGGAAAGTGCTTTTGTGGCCAGCGAAAACCTATTGGATGTACGCCAAGGAGACTCCGAATTGCTTACCTATATCACTACCTTTAAGCAATTGGCCGCCGAAGCAGGTTGGCAGGAGCAGGCACAGTATACGATATTTCCTAGGGGTCTAAGAGAAGACCTAAAGGACGAGCTTGCTCGGATCCCTCGCCCCGCCACCTTTGCTGACCTTCTTATTTTTATTTTATTTTTATTTTTTACATTTGTATAGCGCGCAGGCAGCCCAGGGGCATTTTGGCGCTGTTACTTGCAGACAGCTTAGTTACATTATGCATAGGTTACATCATTTGGCATTGTCATTTAGGTGTAACAGATATTATGCATGGAGGCGTACAAAAGGTCAGGTATACATGTGGCGAGTGTAGGTGATAGACGGTAGGGAATCAAGCAAACAGGGTGGTTTTCAAGGTTTTGCGGAAGGTGGTCAGGGAAGGTTCAGCTCGCAGGGCAGTGGGGAGGGCATTCCAGTGTAGAGCCGCAAGGTAGGGGAAGCTAGAACCCCCTGCTCTTGATTTTTTTATCATGGGTACCGTGAGTAGGTTGGTATAAGGGGTCCTGGTTGGTCTTGCGGATATGGCCGGGTGGATCCTTTGTGCAAGGTAGGCTGGGGCTGCAGAGTGGATACATTTGTGGGTGAGGGTCAAGGTTTTGAAGATGATCCTCTCTTTTATAGGTAGCCAGTGGGAGGCTCTTCTTGCAGTAGATATATGTTCTCTTTTGGAGATGCCTTGTGCTGCGCGTAGGGCGTTGTTTTGAGTAACTTGCAGTTTCTCAAGGTTTTTAGTGGAGGTCCCTAGGAAGAGGACATTACAGTAGTCCAACCGAGATCCAGTGATAGCCCTAGCTATGTTTGTGCAGGTGTCGCTGGAGAGGTAGGGTCTAACTGCATTGAGGAGTTTGGCCTTGTAGGCAGCTGAGGAGGCAATGGCATTCACCTGTCTAGTCATGGACAAATTGGAGTCCAGGTAGACGCCTAGGGTTTTCACTGACTCAGATACTGGAATGGTGATAGAGTCAATGGTGAAGTGGGAGAACTGAGCGTCAAGTTTTTTAAGAGTGTCAGGGGAGCCTACAAGTAGGATTTCAGTTTTGTCATAGTTGAGACAGAGGCTGTTGGTGGCCATCCAAGTTTGGATTGCGTTGTAGATGGTGTTAAGAGCCTTGGAATCAGTCTCATAGTCACCTGTCAGGGTTACGAGGATCTGCGTGTCGTCCGCGTAATTTGTGTACGAGATCCCCATGGCGTCAAGGATGAGGAAGAGAGGGCGAGTGAATATGTTGTAGAGGGTAGGAGAGAGGCAGGAGCCTTGAGGGTACTGCAGTCCTTAGAATAGACTTTTGCATGACAGAGAGAAGGAATGAAAAGAAGAAGAACTGAGGAGCTTCATTCTATACCAAATCAAGCCCCTTACCCTCGTCACCTGCTACGCACCCAGTCATAGATGAACCTATGCGGATAGGGACTACTCAAGCTCCTTTGATTCCAGGAGAGAGAAAGAGAAGAAGAGAAGGGAGTCTCTGCATGTACTGTGGCGCTTCCACTCATCTTTTGAGAGACTGTCCAGATGTTACCCCCAGGAGGATGGGAAACTTACGCCCTCGCTAGTTAAAAGGACGGACTATCGAGGGGCGTCCTCCAGTCCCTACACTACACGTTCTGTTACCTCTGCTAGGACATCAGAGGATTTCCGTCTTATGGTTATAGCTGTAAAGATCCAGTTCAGTGGTAAGGAAGTAGACACATAAGCCTTATTGGACTGCGGGGTTGCTGGTAACTTTATAGACACCCTGTGTGCTGAAAGGTGGGTCTGAAAAGAATTGCCAAGAAAGAAGATCAAAAGGTTGAAGGAGTGGACGGCAAACCTTTGTGTTCTGGACTCATTACTCATACCAAAGAAGAAGTGGAAGTCTTCATTCAGCAGCATTCAGAACGGATGACGTTTGACATCATCCGTCCTGCTCACTTTCCTGTAATACTGGGCATCGGATAGCTCCGAAGACGTAATCCCACCATTAACTGGACCAACAATCTATTGAGTTTTCACTCTTGTTACTGTAAAAAGGAATGTCTACCGGAACCAAGATTCGAAACTGTTAGAACAGTCAGTTCTACTGAGGCCAGTACCATCCATTGTATTCCCAGCTACCTGACTGAGTTTGCTGAAGTATTTGAAGAAAAGATACCTCTGGAGTTACTTCCTCACAGACTGGAGGACTGTTGTATCGACTTGGTTCCAGAGGCTTTGGTTCCTTTCAGCAGGATGTACCCTCTTTCTGTATGTGAAAAGAAGGTGCCCAGAGCCTATCGTGACAACAATCTAGCTGATGGGCTCATAAGGCTTCTCGGTCACCAGCTGGAGCGTCCCTATTTTTATACCAAAACGAGAGTCAAAGAAATTAAGAACTTGTATAGACTATCGAGGCCTCAATAAACTAACCATAAGGGACCATTATCCCATGCCTATCATCTCGGAAATAATGGAATCAGTACAGGATCAACTGTATTTACTAAGTTGGATCTCCGGAACGCATATCACCTGCTTCGTATCAGAGCAGTTGATGAGTGGAAGACAGCTTTCCGCACACCCTATGGTTTATTTGAGTATCAGGTGATGCCCTTTGGGCTGGTTAACGACCCTTCCATATTTCAACGATTTATGGATCGCCTGTTTTCGGATCTACTGGGCCAATCCACTGTGGTTTATTTGGATGATATTTTGGTTTTCTCCCATACACAAGAGGATCACCAGGAACATGTCAGGAGGTTCTACGTAGACTGCAGTCCCATAATCTTCTGGCAAAGCCTGTAAAAAGTGCCTTTTCCCAGACCTCAATCTCCTATTTGGGGTTTATTTTGTATTACCAAGGTGTTACCATGGATCCTAGAAAGGTAGAAGCCATCCTGGCGTGGCCGACTCCCACCTCAGTCAAGGACATCCAAAGATTCCTTGGATTAGCAAATTTCTATCGAGAGTTTATACCAGAATTCTCCAAGCTAGTGTTGCCTATTACTTCCTTGTTAAAAAAAATCCTCTTCTCCGTATTATTGGTCAAGAGAAGCTGAAGAAAGCTTCTCCCAGCTCAAACAGAGATTCTGCTCTGCTCCCATATTGAGACATCCAGACCAACATCAACCCTTTATATTGGAGACGGATGCATCTGCAGCAGCAGTGGGAGCTGTTCTATTTCATTCCAACAAGGACATCGAGCACCCAATCGCTTATTTTTCCAAAACTTTAAGCCCTAGTCAAAGGAATTATTCGGTAATTGAACGCGAGTTATTGGCCATGAAACTAGCCTGCCTAGAGTGGAGGCATTTGCTCCAAGGAGGTTTACATCCCTTTCTTATACGTACCGACCACAAGAATCTGCAAGTGCTAAGACAACTGGAACGTTACAACACCCGCCAGGCCAGATGGGCTCACATTTTTGCCCAGTTTCATTTCAGCATCAGGTACATTCCTGGTTCCGAAAACCAGATAGATGACGCCTTGTCTCGTCGTGTTGACCATGATACTAATCCTACTCAGGAGAAGGAACTTAAGTTTCCCCATACTAAGATCATCTCTACGGTATCTACTTTCTTGCAGCAAGTCCGGGAAGCTTCTCTTGGCCCTGAAGAACCTACATTTACCCATAAGAAACTTCCTACTGAAATGAAGGAAGGGCTTTACTTTGTACAAGGGAAGTTGTACTTACCCACTCTGGGGCTCAGACAAGAGGCTCTCACGTGGTGTCATGACTCTAAGGTCGCCGGACACCGCGGTTTAAGAGGTACACTGGATCTTCTCAGACGATCTTTCTATTGGCCTAACATGACTGCTGAGACTCTTGAGTATATTCAAACTTGTATGGTTTGCCTACGAAGTAAGCACCAAACACAGAAGCCATTGGGACTTCTTCAACAGAGCCCGACTCCACCAGGACCTTGGATGCATATCTCTACAGACTTTATAGTGGACTTGCCTATCTCATAAGGCTGCTCATGCATTATGGTAATGGTGGATTTGTTCACCAAGTTAGCCCACTCTCCCCCTTGGCTGGAGTTCCACCAGCCTCTGTTATGGCAGAAGTCGTTCTGAAGGATATTTTTAGATGACATGGTCTTCCCCAGAAGATAGTATCCGATCGGGGCAGCCAATACACTTCAAGGTTTTGGAAGGTCTTATGTGAAAGACTAGGTATCGAAATAGCACTCTCCTCTGGGTTCCATCCCCAGACCAACGGACAGAAGGAAAGACTCAATGGAACTTTAGAACAATACCTCTGTTGTTTCATCAACCAGCAACAGGATAATTCGGTTTCTCTGCTTCCCACAGCAGATTTCGCATATAACAACTCAATACACACAGCTCTAGGGATTGGCCCTTTTTATTGTACCTATGGTATACATCCTCTATCCATATAACCTTCATTTTCGGTAGGATCTAACATTCCTTCCATTGAAACCACTCTTAGTCAAATCCAGGAGGCCCAGAGCACTGCTAGAAAGAGTCTTCAAGAGGCTTATGATCGTTACAAGGGTCAAGTCGATAAGCACCGAAGGCAGGTACAAAGATGGGACATAGGTTCAAAGGTCATGCTTTCCACCAAGTATTTACATTGCTGGGTCCACCCTTCCAAGTTGTCTCCCCGCTACATAGGTCCTGTGGCCTTTCGTCTTATACTCCCTAAGAGTCTACGATGAATTCATCCTGTTTTTCATACTTTCTTGTTGTCACCTTTCTTACCAGAGACTAGGGCTCAGTCTACTTCCCGATTGCAATTACCTCCGAATCCCACTCTAGAAGAATACGAGGTGTCCAAGATCCGAGATTCCAGATGTCACAGAGGTCGTTTGGAGTATTTGGTACATTGGAAGGGGTACTCGGATTCTGAGGATTCCTGGGAACCCTGGTCCAACATTCAAGCCCCTCTTTTGTTAAGAAAGTTCCAGAGGTTCCACCCAGGCAAGCCAGGAGGATGAGGCCTTCGAAGGGGGCATACTGTCATGAACCTGGGTAACTGGCGTTTATGGAGGAAATGGAGACTTGGCCTCCATTAGAATGTGCCGTTACGTTTTCTGTAGAGCTTACTTCAGCGGTATAGTTTGTTTGCAACATGGCCACCACCGAGTACCATTTATTCATTCTGCAGTCGGCTTTCGGCGCGTTGCAACATACTGGATTTTTCTCCTTTGTTGTGTGCGCTCCCGAGTTATTTCTCTTGGAGGTGATCCGCCCTACCTTCATGTATTTTTCCCTTTTCTACCGTTCGCTTTCTCTCTCTTCCTAGACTCCTCCCACTTCCTTTCCTCCTCGTAGCCCTCCGCCACTATTTCTTTCTTGGTATTCTTTCCCCATGATTTCTGCTTGCTTTCTCCTGTTGGATATTGACATTCAGATTACTTACCTTCTTGATCCTTTCAACTCTTGAGCTCCAGTGAGCCTTCGGGTTCATACTTGTCCAGCTGCCTCCTCCCTCCGGTGTTGATTCTTGCTGTTACGTTCCCACGAGGAATCCTTGTATTTCTCTGGTGTGCTGACTTTGTTACTTACTGCGTTTGCCAGGTTTGGGACATTTATCCACTCCTCGCAGCCCTGTGATCAAATCATCAGAGCCCATCCTATCTTTGGGTTTTTTTTCAGCCAGAGGCTTTTTCCCCCACAACGTTTCCCGGATGCTTTGGGAGAGAGGTCACTGGATTGCCAAATATTTGGGTCACGTTGGCTTCCTCTCGAGGCAGACCCTATCTTCATAAAAAAAACGAAGGATACTCCATGAAGAAGAAGAAAGAAGGAAGTGGACATTTCACCAATTCCCTCAGGTGAGGACGAGGGGAAGAAAAGGGAGACCTTACTCTCAGGAGAGGAGGAGGACATCAACGATAATTCTGATAATACATCTTGGACGGTTGAAGGTCGCTACTTAGGTTGACCAGAACAACGAAATGAGAGATCTGAATTTCCTTCTGTTGGCTCGACAAGTCGATCGCTATACTTGTAGGGTGTTGGAGGTTTCTGGCTGTTCATTTTCTGTGATTTTTCTATCCACCTTGTCTACTGCTCCCACTGGCTTCCATGGTGGTTTCACTGGACAGTTTCATAAGTGATGACTCGCTGAGCCACAATAGAGACATAAATTCTGCTGTCTTCTTCTGTCACGTTCTTCTTTAGAGATGGGACCTCGAACACCCCCAACTGCATGGGCTAAGGGTGCCTATCAGTCATTGAACAAGTTCCAAAGTCTCTTGAATGAACATAAAATGATTTAACCTCTGATTTAGCCCGATACGAGCACCAGTTCTGTAATCGGTGATCCAACTGGATGATCAGGCTTATAAATTCGGCACAACCCGTAGGAGAATTCACGACTTGCGCTAAAATAGCCTAAAGTTCTCCTCTCAGTCCTCAATGAAAGAGTGTGGTACTCTTCTCCTCAGGCCAATTTGTTTCTGCTACTAATCAATTGAAAGAGGCTATATAAGCCAACAATTCTTGGTTACCTTGGCATAAAGAATGTAACTTGCTGTCTAAGGCCTGATCCTGAGCAGGATGAGCAAAACGTTTTTCTAACTCCTGCAGAAAACCAGGATAATTCCTTAGTAATGGATCATCTCTATTCACTAAGGGTATGGACCAATCTGCAGCATGACCCCCAAATAAGACAACACAAATGCCACCTTGGCCTGATCTGAAGGAAAGACCCCAGGTCTACATAGAAAGTGTAAATTACATTGGTTTATAAATACTGCAAAACCCTGTGGGTCCCCTGTAAATCTCTCTGGGGCAGCTAGGGGAATATTTCTGGATAAAACTACTTGTAGAGGAGGGCTGCAAGCAGAAATTTGACCCTGTGAAACCCCACCAGGAAGTGGTGCTTGCCCTGTTTGAACTGTAGCAACTGGCGACCCAATTCCTCAGTGCGCTCTCTGTTAACCACCAACTCTCTACTAAGAGAGTTGGTTTCAGACCTAGCTGCATGGACCTCTGCCCTTAACTCTCCAAGAAGCTGGGATAAATGATCTATTCCTGTGTCCTCCATTACACTCAGGTGGAGTAGTTAAGTATGGCTTTGCGTTCTGTAACGCTTACCTTGGGACTCTGCAGGAGGGTAATGCCTTTTCAGCTTGAGGGCCTGTCCCTGGGCTCTTATTCTTATTCTCTTATTTATAAAACAATTATAACAATAGAACTACTGTAATTCCCTTTTGCAAACAAAAACTGTGGTGCAGTGTACCTTTGAATAAAATCTCCCTTCTCACTTGTGCTTATGTTTTGTGGAGCTCTCCATCCTGTATTCTACAAGGGTGCTTTGGTTGGTAACTTTTAATCTGAGGGGGCTGTATTGTTGGCAGAGTCTTTACTGAATGATGTCCTATCCTCTTCTAGAGGTATCTTGGGTGAGAATATAATTATGTACAGTTCATCAGATTTCCCAGATGTCCCTATGTTGGAGAGATCGCTCTTACTAAAATTCTTTTTTTTGTAGGGCAGATGCTGCAGTATGGCTGCAACTATACATGGTTTGAGGAATCGGTAAATGACGTAAATTCGTCGAAACTGAGTAATAGCTGCCTTCAGTGACAACAGCTGTAATAAATAAGCAAAGAAAAGCCTTGCTGAGACTTCAGGTAAGCACATATGTAATCTCTTCTTTCTTTTCAAAATTTCATTCATTCACTAAGTACCTTTGTTTTGCAGGTCTTCGGAAAAAACTGCTGATGAAAATACCTTCGAACGATGAGGAGGCTGCCGAGGAAAACTTTTGAATGAAGGCACTGTAACCGCAAACAAAGGCTGCTGAGAGAAGAAATGCTGCAGCTACGACTGACAGAAGATGCATAGACTACGAAAATAACAGCGGACTGAGGAAAATCTTCCAAAAAACGTTGGTTCGGTCAGTCTTTACAATTATACTGGTATTCTGTTGATTTGCTGCGGAAATTAATACCTTTTAACTATTTTTTTTATATTGACAGGTTCTGTTAGGAGATCGCTGGTAGCTTTACCCACTGTCAGCGGAGAAGACGCGAAGCGAGCGCTCCAGTGGAGGTGGGGCTTAAGTAGCTCCCTCTGCAACAGGTGTAGCATGCACTGCAAGTTAACTATGGACTTAGCGGCAGCCATGTTGATTGAAGGAAAAACCAATGTAAGCGCAATGAGCCTATGGGTGCAATGCTAAGAGTGAGGCAAATGCCTTTTTGCGCCAGGCTTGAAGCCACTGCTGACCCACTGATTGATATGAAGTTCCTTGCTTCCCTAGTGTTTCTGAATAGGATCTGTATTTCTTTGCTGGGATCATGACACAAGCTGAGGATGGTTGGCGAGGCAGCTCATTGGCTTCTGGTTGCCCATGTCTTGATGGGGCCAGACAGGGTAAGTCCAGGTCTAGTGATGCGGTGATGCACCGAGGCAGTGGCCTGTGATGGCGGCTAGGTGTGACTTTTAAGAACAGGTGGGCGGGCTTCTGTGTGTAGAATGGGGTTTTGGAGATGCACGTTTAAACGCAATTGTCAGGCACACACATCTAAATGCAAATAATCAGCGGTACAAGTCTATTGCTATAAATTAAAATATCTCTACCACTTTCAGGCATTGAAAGCCTGGAAGAACTTCATCTAAGCAGCACAGCTTTATTTATTTATTTATTTATTCGTTCATTTTAATCTTTATAATGCACCACACGCCCATGGGCCTCAAGACGTGTTTATGTGATCATGTCCCATCATCACATACCAGGAACACCTTCCTACACCGTGTTTCAGCCTTCACATTTCAATGCTCGGCCAGTATATGCAAAATACAGCTTGATTCCCTCAGGGTCAGCCATGACTGTTCAATCATTGTTACTAAAGGCCTCATTGCAGGGATTGTGATAACCGTGAAAAATACATGGGGCCTTTTTTTAATTTTGCCCACAAGTCATACCGTTACTGCACGCAGTAAGCATGTGTTAGGTATGCGGGTCCTCATTATTACAAGTCAACTTGACCCAAATCTTATTCCCCATTTTGGAGTGCAAGAGGATGTCTAGGACGGGTTGATCGGTATTCCGTTATACATGCAGATGTTCTGCAATGGCCAGCAAGACGGGCTCGGTCACTTGTAAGGTGCTGAAAATTGCTTGAAGGTTTGTTTTTTTATTTTTTTATTGTGTATTTAGTTTAGTTACAAAACTTTAAGCACATATCTTTATCACATCAACGATAGCAATTTAAAACATATACACTTTTTACCATAAAAATAATAAAAGAAATAAATGAGCATAACTTCAAACGTATATAAAAATTGCATTCATTTCTACATGATCTCCTTGTGAGAAATTGGTAAAAATATAATTGTGACACAGACTCAATTTTCTTTATTGCAATGTTACACAACAGCAGTAATCACAACAGAATGAGCCCCAAAGAGTGTAGACCAGAATTGATCATTACGTATATTATCTAATCAGCTAACAAACCCCCTTTAACCCTTCAAATAACACTCATCCATGGATGGGCAGGCAGTAAGAACATGTAGACTCGTATCAATGTCAGCCAGACAAAGTCTACAAAGGAGGTTTTGTGGTGGAGAGACATACCACGAGCTACTATATCCTTTCGCAGGCAGAATATTTAATCCAAGATGCATAATGAAGCGCTTCAATTCAACACTGCAACCTTTAGTTAGATAGCTGCATACTTTGCCGGTCCGGATACAACGGTACCGGCAAGCTTACCAGTACCGTTGTATCCAGACAGGCAAGCTCGTAATGAGACCCTATGTTTGGAACACCATCGGGGCCAGGAGCCCGAGAAGCTTTACTTTTGCCTACTAGTCTGATAAGATTTTCTTCCTGAAAATCGAAATTGGAGTAGCACTGTATCGTGGATGCACTTATCAGTGTAAGACTAAGGCCGTCATTTGAGGAGCGAAGTTCAGGTTTATCCAGGGCGCAATAAAGCTTCCGAATAGGTTTGAACCATGACTCTTGAGGTATAGGATTCAATTCAATAGATCATAGAGCTTAGGAATGTAGAAGATCGTTGGTATCAAATCAGTTCTGGAGTTGCTTCAGGTTAATTTTTCCAAAAACCTGCTGGTATAAGGGAGATTTCTGATGGGGTTGTCTAAAACTGTAAATGAACGAGTGAAGCTTCTTAATAAGCAGCGTTACCTTCCCTGCTTAAGTTGATCCTGCAAGGAGCCCTCCTGCAAGGGATTGTGGGAAATGATAGATAAGGTGTCAAGGGTGCAGCTACTAAGATGGAGGTGAAGGCAGGAGAGGCTCCAGGAGTGGCTCCGCAGAGACTTCTTATTTTAATGGCGTGTAAAAAGTATTCAGGCGGCAAAGGTATGAATTTCAAGAGCTCGATTGCAGAAAAAGAAGGGGGTTCAGATGGAGAAAGTTCAGATAAGGCAAAATGGAGATTTTACACAAGAGTGTGGATCTGTGTGGATCATATGACAATAAGGTTGTTTTACTCTCACAGTGTCTCCCTTTAGGTCTTTTTGATGGGCGTGTCTTGTCAGCTGTTTGGCCAGGTTTTCTCCCTTTGCCCTCTAAATGCCAACCCTCTTTCCTGACATGCTGGTGATCTTTACAGAAGAACATGTTCTGACTGCACATTGAGGGCTTTACAGCTTTAGGTTTCCTAAGGGAGGGGCGGCAAGACAAGTGAGCATTTTGGTAAGGGATGCAACATTTCTACCAACCAGTCCTTCTACCTTTGAGGAGAGTGTAGGGGAATGCATTTGTTGGAAAATGAAGATGGAGTGATGTTTTGCCATAGGCGAATTGCCTTTAGGTCTACATAGATGAGATGTTTTTTATGGGGCTTCAGATATGAAAGGAGGTAATGTGGGGGTCATCCGAGGAGATAGAGAGGGAGTGACCTTGTGAGAATCCCTAGGGGGTACATGAGGTCTAGCGATAGAGAGTGTCAACTGGAATGAGTAGGGCCACATGAGTCGTGATTGCTTTAAAATATGTCATGGATCCGTTCAGGCAAGAAAGTGAATATTTATAGTGTATTAATTCCTTATAATATAAAAATACAATTCTACAACATATACACAGTGGACAAAGACATTCCATAAAAACATTCACAGGCCGATTCATGGAATAAATGTGCGCCGAAAATTCCGGCGCAGAGGGGCCTATACGTGCGCTGCGCCGAAAAATAGCGAAAAGCGCAGGGAAACCAGCGCACGTCGATTCATGGAAGTCCGTGCGTAAGAAAAGCATAGGACGTGCGCTGAAAAAGTGTGCGGCGCACGCCGGCGCACAGGTCAACCAACGGCGTGCGCCACGGCCACTGCGCTATCACTCCGAGCGCAGCGCACAGCTCTAAAGTAGGCAGAACACAGGGCGGGACACTCGGAATGGGGAATAAAATGGGGCACAACACTCGGAATGGGGAAGAATGTGGGCGGCACGGGGAAGTACAGGAGGCAAGTGCGCGGAACGCCCACACGCTCTCCGGCAACACGTATTCATGGATTCGAACAGGGCAAAACAGCGCTCGATCAAACCAGCGCACAGGCCCAAAAACGTACGCCACAAGTAAGCAGGCGGTAGCGTCCCAACGCACTCAACGAAAGTGCGCCAAAACCTGCGCCAACAAATACCACCCACATACAGCAATGGGCCATACCGTGACCCCAAAGGACTAATGATGTGCAAAGGTGTACGCCATTTACACGGACACCCACTGTTCAAAAATTCGCGCGTGTGTGTACAACGGGTTGCGCGAGAAGTCACTCGCGCGATTGCCCTGGGTACGTGTATCCCGGGGTGCGGGGAAGTCCCACACGCGATTGCCCTGGCCACGTCGATACCAGGGGTGCGTGTGAAGTTCCACACGCGAAAAGCCAGGGTACGTCATTTACAGGGGTGCGCGGGAAGTTTCACACGCGAAAAGCTAGGCTACGGGAATTCCAGGGGTGCGCGTGAAATCCTACACGCGAAAAACTAGGGTACGTCATTTACAGGGGTGCGCGGGAAGTCCCACACGCGATTACAGCAGGGCAGGCTACGTGTATTTCAGGGGTGCGCGGGAAGTTACACACGCGAATAGACTGGCTGCATTTATTTCAGGGGTGCGCGGGAAGTTCCACACGCGAATAGCCTGGGCGCGTGTATTTCAGGGGTGCGCGGGGAGTTCCACACGCGAATAGCCTGGGCGCGTGTATTTCAGGGGTGCGCGGGAATTTCCACACGCGAATAGGCTGGGCGCGTGCATTACAGGGGTGCGCGGGAAGTCCCACACGCGATTACAGCAGGGTACGTGTATTTCAGGGGTGCGCGGGAATTTCCACACGCGAATAGCCTGGGCGCGTGTATTTCAGGGGTGCGCGGGAATTATCACACGCGATTTGGCTTGGTACGTGTATTACAGGGGTGCGCGCGAAGTCCCACACGCGATTACAGCAGGGTACGTGTATTTCAGGGGTGCGCGGGAAGTTCCACACGCGAATAGCCTGGCCGCGTGTATTTCAGGGGTGCGCGGGAAGTTCCACACGCGAATAGCCTGGGCGCGTGTATTTCAGGGGTGCGCGGGAAGTTCCACACGCGAATAGGCTGGGCGCGTGTATTTCAGGGGTGCGCGGGAATTTCCACACGCGAATAGGCTGGGCGCGTGTATTTCAGGGGTGCGCGGGAAGTTCCACACGCGAAAAGCCTGGGCGCGTGTATTTCAGGGGTGCGCGGGAAGTTCCACACGCGAATAGCCTGGGCGCGTGTATTTCAGAGGTGCGCGGGAATTTCCACACGCTATTGGACTGGGAACTGGATTCCAGGGGTGCGCGGGTCACACGCTGTATCCCATGGTGTGTGTGAATTTCCACACGCTATTGGACTGGGAACTGGATTCCAGGGGTGCGCGGGTCACACGCTCGCCTAGAACACGCGCAAAGCATAAAATTGCGGACTTTAACAATAACAAGCTCAGACGCCAGGATGAACATACCGTTCCTAGCAGCAGTGGCAGTGGGCTACCAAAGGAGGAGGAGGAGGATAGTCAGGGCCAGAATATTCACACCCAGAACCAGCCTTTTCGGGATGCCTGATGACCAGGTGTATGGGAGGTACAGGTTTCCACCACACATCATACTGGACCTGGTGACTGAGTGGGAGGATGACCTCACATCACCCACCCTGTGCTCCCAAGCACTCAGCCCCCTGGAGAAGGTCCTCAATGTACTGCACTTCTTAGCCACTGGATCATTTCAGCGGACAAGTGCCATAGTGGGTGGGGTGTCACAGGCCACCCAGTCACGCTGCCTACACCAGGTCTTGAACATCATGACTGCACGCCCATCAGTCCGCAGGCACATATACCTGCCCAGAACACCTGCAGAAAGGCATGCTGCCGCCCTGGATTTTTACCGAGTGGCACGATTCCCCAAAGTGCTAGGTGCCATCGACTGCACCCATGTGGCTCTACGTCCCCCCAGGGCATCAGAGCACATCTATAGGAACCGCAAGCACTGGCATTCCATCAACGTGCAGGTAGTATGTAATGCCAAGGGAATCATCACCTCAGTATATGCCAACTATCCCGGGTCCACCCACGACAGCTTCATTTACCGAATGTCCACCCTATGCCGGGACATAGATGCTGGGCGGCATGGCGATACATGGCTGCTTGGTGAGTATGTATGCCACTGCACATGCATGCATGTTGGATACTGAGCAAGGTCACAACCCCACCAATGATACCAATCACCACCTCCACAGGGGACAGTGCCTACCCTCTCAGCCCCCACATGATGACGCCAATTCGGAACCCCACCACGCCACCCCAGGTAAGATATAACACAGCCCACATTACAACCAGGGGCATAGTGGAGCGCACATTCGGAGTGCTAAAGTCACGCTTTCGCTCCCTTGACCGTTCTGGCGGGCAGCTGTTATACGCTCCCACAGTAGTGTGCAGGATCATAGTGGCAGCATGTGTCCTGCACAACGTTGCAACACGCCGGGGCCTGGCCGTGGACATGGTGGTGGCCCCACATCCCCAACCACATGCACAGCCGCTGCGCATGGGAGGGGAAAGGGCACGGGGGGAGGCAGCCCCTGGTGGCGGGGGGTTGGGGGTGGTGGGAGGCATGGGTGGGGGCCTGGTGGAGGCTGCCCCTGGTGGCGGGAGGGTGGGGGTGGTGGGAGACATGGGTGGGGGCCTGGTGGAGAGTGCCCCTGGTGGCGGGGGGGTGGGGGTGGTGGGAGACATGGGTGGGGGCCTGGTGGAGGGTGCCCCTGGTGGCGGGGGGGTGGGGGTGGTGGGAGACATGGGTGGGGGCGTGGTGGAGGCTGCCCCTGCACTGCTGGGGGTTGGGGGTGGTGGGAGGCATGGGTGGGGGCCTGGTGGAGGCTGCCCCTGCACTGCTGGGGGTTGGGGGTGGTGGGAGGCATGGGTGGGGGCCTGGTGGAGGCTGCCCCTGGTGGCGGGAGGGTGGGGGTGGTGGGAGACATGGGTGGGGGCCTGGTGGAGAGTGCCCCTGGTGGCGGGGGGGTGGGGGTGGTGGGAGACATGGGTGGGGGCCTGGTGGAGGGTGCCCCTGGTGGCGGGGGGGTGGGAGACATGGGTGGGGGCGTGGTGGAGGCTGCCCCTGCACTGCTGGGGGTTGGGGGTGGTGGGAGGCATGGGTGGGGGCCTGGTGGAGGCTGCCCCTGCACTGCTGGGGGTTGGGGGTGGTGGGAGGCATGGGTGGGGGCCTGGTGGAGGCTGCCCCTGGTGGCGGGAGGGTGGGGGTGGTGGGAGACATGGGTGGGGGCCTGGTGGAGAGTGCCCCTGGTGGCGGGGGGGTGGGGGTGGTGGGAGACATGGGTGGGGGCCTGGTGGAGGCTGCCCCTGCACTGCTGGGGGTTGGGGGTGGTGGGAGGCATGGGTGGGGGCCTGATGGAGGCTGCCCCTGCACTGCTGGGGGTTGGGGGTGGTGGGAGGCATGGGTGGGGGCCTGGTGGAGGCTGCCCCTGGTGGCGGGGGGGTGGGGGTGGTGGGAGACATGGGTGGGGGCCTGGTGGAGGCTGCCCCTGGTGGCGGAGGGGTGGGGGTGGTTGTAGACATGGGTGGGGGCGTGGTGGAGGCTGCCCCTGCACTGCTGGGGGTTGGGGGTGGTGGGAGGCATGGGTGGGGGCCTGGTGGAGGCTGCCCCTGCACTGTTGGGGGTTGGGGGTGGTGGGAGGCATGGGTGGGGGCCTGGTGGAGGCTGCCCCTGCACTGCTGGGGGGTGGGGGTGCAGGGGGACATGAGCAGGTGTACAGGGTAGTCCCCTGTTTTGTAGGCTGCCTGCAGGGGCCGTGGAGGGTGTACAGGGAACACCTGTGAGGACCCACCCAGCCTAATCGCGTGTGACTTCCCACGCACCCCTGTAATACACGTACCCAGCCAAATCGCGTGTGATGATTCCCACGCACCCCTGTAATACACGTACCCAGCCAAATCGCGTGTGATAATTCCTGCGCACCCCTGTAATACACGTACCCTGGCTAATCGCGTGTTAAACTTCCCGCATACCCCTGTAATACACGTACCCTGGCTAATCGCATGTTAAACTTCCCGCATACCCCTGTAATACACGTACCCTGGCTAATCGCGTGTTGAACTTCCCGGGTACCCCTGTAATACACGTACCCTGGCTAATCGCATGTTAAACTTACCGCATACCCCTGTAATACACGTACCCTGGCTAATCGCGTGTTATACTTCCCGCGTACCCCTGTAATACACGTACCCTGGCTAATCGCGTGTATAACTTCACGCGTACCCCTGATATGCACGTTACCCGCTTTGCGTTCCTTGTTTGGCAGCCCTGTAAACTGGTCCAGGGTTAGCGCAGCCCTTTGCGATGATTTAGCGATTTTGATGGCTTTTCCTTGCGCGAGGGCGTTCTTGGGGGCGTTACTGGCGCTGCTGCAGGGTCGCTGCGATACTCTGCGCCACGGCTGGTTTGGGAGCCTAAAATCCATGAATACGCTGTGCGCCGGATTCGGTTTTGGCGCACGCGGCTGGCGCAGACTATCGCATGCGCACGCTGTGCGCCAGCCGCGTGCGCTACTTGTGCGCTGAATTCTATGAATTACCCTGTCAATTGTAAACATCAGTACTGAATACATCACCTGGATATTGTGTAAAAACATGCAAAAAGTGCAAAAACAACTAGTAGTTCTACTGTAAACACTTTTCTTTTTTTTTTTTAGAAAATTTTGACTAATACAATATTCTTTCTTATTGCACATATCCCTCTTTAAAACGTAAAAATGACAGGTTGTGCCTCTTATGCTTATGTATTCCCCCTCTTGCCAGGAGCAACTTCACGTAGCCAGGTTCTGTCTTACAAGCCCATGTATTGTCATCAAATGCCGTAAACAGATGAATATACCCAAGTTTCTAATTTACAAGCCCATGTTTGCCACCAATAGCCGAGAACAACTTTACATTCCGAAGCTATCCCTTGCATATCCTTGTTTTGCACTCAAATGCCGGGAAATGTTTGGTGACTCCAGAGCAGGTGCCTGGACTACATGGCCTTCCTTAGGTTAGGGGTGCATTTCCGAACCGGTCAAAGGGCCGCAGACCTCAGAACAGATTCTGCTATCTGGTCCACACGTCCCCCTTTCCTTTGCCAGGGCATCAACTGAAGATGATTGCCCTAAGGTGTGATCCACACTTGCACACTTATCTGACCAGGATCGCCAGGAATCAGACACTGTCAGCTTGTTTGCTTTCCTGTTTATGCCAGTTTTGGCAGCCTGAATGTGGGTGTAGGGCAGAGCAGCATCCATGCCCCGGCTCTACCCATGCCACCACATTGGGCACGTCATGCTTGGATGCATCACAACCAAGCAGCTATTCCATCGTTTCCAACCTCCCATCTCAGACAACGATCCTCGAAAGTGTGGCGACATCAATATCCCAAAGTTACATTGAACATTATAACCAGCTGTGCTTGGGGTCTTTGTTTTTCCCGCCTCCACGTGTAGTAGTGACAGCAACCTGGGATGCTCCAAAGGTGGAGGCTGCCAATGGGAATGTATAGGCATTTAATCAATATCTTTTGCGTTCTTTGGAGATAGTGTGGCTCTATGCGCTGCATCCGACACACATGTCAATGGGAAATCCCATCTGGCACGAGTACCTACAAACTATATAAATTCCATCAAATGTCTGGCATCCAGGTAAAGTGAGCACCTGCCATCACAAAACCACGCAAGGCCGGCTCATTACGAGTGTGCCGGTCTGATAAAAATGGCAGAAAAAATGCGGGTCAGAAAATAATTGCCGCAATTGTCGGCACCGGTAGCACCGGTGCCTGTGATTGCGGCAAACCCATTCCGTGGAGTCCTTTTAAACTCAATAGAATGGGAACTTACTGCTGTTGCCAGCACCAGTAAAATCCTGGTAATACCATGGTATCAGGTGCTGGTAATGGTAAGGCAAGTTACACAGTAACCCACCGGAATTACCGGCGCATTACCGGCAAACCCGATCCATTTGACCCAGAGGTAAAGAACCTCCATTACTGTATCCCAGAGCAAGTATTGTCAAGAGTCTAATAGGCTATCTTTTGATGAGTAATACAAAGCATACTTTCCATCTTTGGTAAAACAATATCCCATATGCGCCTTTCTGTGATATTGAACCCGATATTTAATAGCAGTTTAAAAACATTGTGCCGAGATAGGAGACCAGAGTGGCGTACGTCATCTACTCTCTTTATTAGGAAGGCAGTAACATTAAAACCAGGCAGTTTTTGAAAAACTGTATTTACCTAATGGGGATTTCCAGAATAGTGTAAGCCGCAAAAACTGCATGATTAGAAGCTGGAATGGCGCACTTGAATTCCAGAGTCTCTTCATGCAGTCACAGTAGTGTGAGGGCCATCATGGATCCACACAGAGAAAGGTCAAATGGCAAAGCCCTGGAGGCACCGACATACCAGGCCACTTTTCCGGCCCCCACAGATCTCAACCTGCATGTTCCACATTCACACATGGCACTTTTGAGGTGACGCTGGGGCTGGTTCATCCACAAGGGACCACAGCCCCTCCTTCTGTAAATGCTCTAGTGCTGGGCACGAGTCTAACACGAGACTATCCATTTTCACACGAAGAAGCCTCCCAGGCACGCGGGGGTCAGTGAGCGCATTTGCAGTGACAAGCCATAAAGAGCTCTTCCTTCCAAAAGTGTTTTTAGTTTTGCTTTAAATTCGGCTCAAGCGCAACCAATAATCCAAAATGATTACATTGGAATACTAGGGAAGAGATGCCATGTGAGGAGGGCACACAGCTTGCCGGTATTGTTTGGTTATTTATCCACCTATTGACTGCCCATGGCCATACTAATCCCTATGGCCATTCCCAGTCCCTACCTGCACCTCCCTACCAAAACAAAAACGCCCTCCTGGTATCTCTTTGGGTTGACTCTATCAAGCAGTGACATTGGCCTGCAGGTGTTAGTTCTAAGCAGTCTGCTGGGAGTTAAAGGGTTAAATTGCACTTGTAGGTGTGCTAATGTGTTGGTTGCTTGTACTAAAGTCCTGTTAAAAACCAGCATTAAACAAGCCAACAGTTTTGGCTTGTGCATAGATATTAGATGGCAGTGCTAGGCAAATCCTTACCATATGCCCAGGTAGTTATATTATGGCTAGGTATTACCATTATGGCAGTGCCTGGAAAATGCACATCCCATGCCTACACAAAAGTCAAAACTGTTGGCTTTGCCAATGTTTGTTTATATTCCCCTGCATAGCCTTTCCATGAGACCAGACTTAGGGGAAAGAGGAGCAGACCTGCTGAAGATCACAGAGCCTTCCATTGTAGATCGGGGTGTGTTGTGATGTGCTTCACTCCTCTCCACTCAGCCACTTAATTGTTTCCCAAAAGTACATCTTTTGCAGAGACAGATTCACTTTTGGGACTCATCCCGAGAGCAGAAGGCAGGATGCTCTGCACACGCACAAGGTTAGAAAACTCATTTTTGAATCTGCCCCATAGTAACAGTGAAGTCAAAGAACCTCGGTTTGCAGACTTGGTGTACACATGATTATGAAAGATGAGCTATGGTATGCTTCACCATACAAACTAAACACAAAAAACTCATGAACTGAAGGGACATGCCCTTTAAAATTACATTAAAATGCAAATCATTCGAATTCAAATGAGGGCATCCTAATCCTGTCAAAAGTAAGGAACAGGCGTGGCCCAATTCAAACCCCTAGAAATTGAGCGGCGTCGACCATGTGTCTGTGGCTAGAGACATTGAGAGCTTGGCATGTGGTTGCCAATGTCATTCAATTAGAAACTCAACATAGTCCGTGCTTGGCATTAGACGAGAGGGGGGCAGTGATTCCTTGGCGCTCCTGTTAGTTCGAGAGGGATTTTCGTAGCTATAGGGTGGAAGCGTATTGGTTAATCCCTGCTCCTGTCCGCCCAAAAAAATATATTCTTAGGATCCCTTTCCCCTAACTTTGTCAAGCAACAACATAAAACTGTGTGCTGTGTGTGCATGCCAGTTTCATTTCAAACCAGTCTTCTGAGAGTTAATGGCTTAATTGCAGTCCTAAATGTGGTACTGGTGTCAACAAACATCTTAATCAAGGCGCCTACCACCATTTTATTTATAAGCAGTATGCATGTCCCTGCAACGAAAGTCCTGTTAAGAACAACCACTGGCAAAGCCAACAGTCTTTGCTTGAGTTAGCTATTAGATAGGCATTTGCCAGACACGACTACTATACGCCCAGGTTATCAAAACATTTACAGCTGTTACCATATTATTGCATGCTGGTGCCATTACAGCAGTGCCCCCCAAATGCCTATCCAATGCCTACACAAATGCCAAAACTGTTGACTTTTCCAATGCTTGTTTGCAGGTGGGGGAGAACGCCAAGTCATTGAGAGCTCCACATGAATTATGTTGGTGGAGCAGGACAAAGCAGTGCAAACCCACGTGTATTTTGTAGGCATTGGAAACTGCCAAAGCAGTGAGAACCACATATGTATTTTGGAGGCAGAGAAGAAAGCCAAAGCAGTGAGAATACCATGTTGTAGGAGACTGCCAAAACAGTGTTATACACACATGCATTTTATAGGCAGAGGAGAATGACAAAGCAGAGGAAAACACATATTCATTTTGAAAATATCAAAGAATGGAGAACAACACATGTTTTGTAGGTGGAGGAGAACTGCAAGACAATGCATTGTGTATTTGGGAATCGAATAACAAATGAGAAGGGACACCACATGCATTTATTACAGAGAGCAGGAGGCCAAAGGAGTGTGGACCCTACATGCATTTTGCAGACAGAGTAGAAGCCCAGAGCAAAGAGATCACTGTGTACATTGTGTAGGGGAGAAGCGGGTCAGGCCATTAAGAAACCCACATAGATTTTGTAGGTGGAGGAGATGGCAATGTTAAGCGCTTGGGAAATTTGTTGGTCTGGAGGATACTAAAGCAAGGCAGACCCTGTGTGCATACTGTATTCAATGAATGGCAAAGCAAGGAGAACCCCATGTGCATTTTGTAGATGCAGGAGAAGTCAAAAGTAGTAGCAATCCCATGTGCATTTTGCAGGCAGAGAAGGAGGGCAACACAGTGGGAATCCCACATTTTGTAGGCAAGGGAAAACACCTAAGCAGTGCTAGGTACACATACATTTTTTCAGGAGAAGGGAAGGACAAAGTAATGAGACCCCCCTCGTGCACTTTGTAGGAGGAGAACCAAAATAAATGTTAGGGACATGTTATGTTATGCTACATGTGCATTTTGCAGATGGAGAAGTCCCAAGCCGCGTTACACACATGTACATTTTGTAGTTAGGGGAAAGCAAAAGGTGAAGGAGAAGGCCAAAACAGTGGCAACCCACATGTATTTTGTAGGAAGACAAGAACTGCAAATGTGTTCTAGGTAAGGTGGAAGGGTACAGCGAAAGCCAATAGAAGCACACATTTTCTAGGCAGAGGAGAACATCAAGACAGTGTAAGGCACACATGACCTTC
Organism: Ambystoma mexicanum; assembly: GCF_040938575.1. Taxonomy (NCBI): domain Eukaryota; kingdom Metazoa; phylum Chordata; class Amphibia; order Caudata; family Ambystomatidae; genus Ambystoma; species Ambystoma mexicanum. The sequence goes on from NC_090921.1 coordinate 1,261,809,310, forward strand.
CTAAGCCAATGGGGAGGCAAATGCCGCGGGAACCCCGTTGTGCATTTCGTCAGAGGGGAGATCACCAAAGGATAACCAGATATGCGTTTTGTAGAAAGAAGAGGATACCAAAGCAGTGAGAAACACACATGAGTTTTGCAGGTTGAGAACACCAACGCAGAGACAAGCACAGATGCATTATGAAGGTGGGGGAGAATGCCAAAGCAGTGAGAACCACGAGTCTATTTTGTAGCCGGAAAATGCCAAAACAGTGAAAGTCAGACTGAGGGAATGCCAGTGCAATGTTAACCACATCAGCATTTTGTAAGCGGGGCAACTCCAAATCAGGGAGAACCGCACATGCATTTTGTAGGTGAAAGAGAAAACCACATCAGTGAGAATCCCACATACATTTTGTAGGCTGAGCCAAAGCAGGGAAAACAATATGAACATTGTGAAGGGGAAAGAGAAAGCCAAAGTAGTGTGAACCCCATATGCATATTATAAGCAGAAGAGAACAACAAAGCAGTGACAGGCACACATGACTTTTGAAGTTAGAAGGAAATCGCCAAAGCAGTAAGAACTGCATGTGCCTTTTTTAGGCATTGAACGCCAACGCAGTATCAGACACAAATATTTTGTAGGTGGAGAAGAAGACCAAAGGAATGAGAACCCCACATGCATTTTGCAGGCAGACATGATGCCAAAGCAGTGTTCAGCATATACAATTTGCAGGCAGAGGAGAAGGCCAAATTAGTGAGAGCCCCACGTGCATTTTGTAGGCAGAGTAGGGACCAAGGCATTGCAAGGCACATATGTATCATTTTGGAGACAGTTTTAAAAAAGTCCAGAGCAGTGTTAGCAAAATATGCATGTTATAGGTGAGAGGACACTGCGGCAGGGAGAACCATACGTGCATTTTTAAGTTAGAGAAAAAGCCAAAGCAGTGGGATCACCACATGCATTTTGTAGGTGGAGCAGAACGCTACGGCAGTTAGAGCCCCGCTTTCATGTTTTAAACAGAAGATAACCCCAAGGCAGTGTTAAACTCACATGCATTTCGTAGGCAAAGGAGACGGCCAAGCTAGTATTAAGAAGACATGCTTTTTGTAGGTGGAGAGAACATCAACGCAAGGAGAACTATATGTGATTTTTGAAAATGGAGGAGAAGGGCAAAACAGTGAGAACCCACAAGAACATAATAGGGGGAGTGGAAGGCCAAAGCATTGTGAATCCTGCATGCATAATGCAGGCAGGGGAGGATGCCAAAGCAGCACTAGCACACCTGCATTTTGAAGTTGGAAAGAGAAGACCAAAGCAATGACATTCACATGTGCATTTTGCAGATGGAGTAGAAGGTGAAGGCAGCGTGAGGAAAACATGTATTTTGTAACGGGAGAAGAAGGATAAAGCAATGAGAACCCCTTGAGCATTTTGTAGTGTAAGGCTGCAGAAGTAGGAGACTGACAAAAGGGTGGTATGTTGATTGCTACAAACTTTCATTGAAAGATAAATGAAAAGCAAAATCTAACTATCCCTAACACTAAGAGGGGGTTCCCTACCTCAATGGAATTACTAAGGGTCGTATCACAATGTCCAAGTAAATAAAGAGTCCACCGTCATGTCAGAGAGCCTATTTCCTTCCCTTACATTCCATTCTAACTCAGGATAAAAAGTCTCTTCAAGGTCCAGAAGAATGACTCCCTTCTTCTGGACAAGGTATCAAAGGTTCTTGGGTAAAATGTTCTGCAAGCAAATAAAGTTCTCCAACTCAAAATGTTCAGACCTGAAATGTCATTCCTTATTGACCATAGATGTTTCTTTATGTTACCCCTAGAGAATGGCTCCCTTCTCGAGGTCTTGAGGTTATTCACTTTTACCACACCAGGGGGAATGACTCCCTCCCCCTGATTTCTTGCAGGCTACACAACACCCGGGGGAATAACTCCCTTCTACTGGTTTTCTGATTTCTTCCAGCTTTACAAAACACAACTCTGAATGCCTGGGGGCATTCTCATCTTCCCCCTGTGCATGTCAGGCTTTTTTCTGCAGATTCAGTGTCTGAGGTATTGGCTGCTTCCGCTAACCTTACTCAGCTCTCATTGCACAGTAGTCCTGGTGTACTCCCCGGCCAGGTACTGTAACTATGAAGAGCAATGAGGATGCTTCTTGATGCTTTTATGGCTCTGCGTCCCAGACTAGCACTTTCTGCTTTCTACTTTTACTTGGTACACTCTCCTGCAATCCTGCAAAGTACTACAGTGCTTCACCCAATAGAAAAAAATGATGTTCTCTCTATTAGGGTCCCAGACCCTCGATTCTCAGCTTTTCTGTCCACTTGTTCGGGGCCCCATCTTCTCCCCTGCCACTCATGCACTTTTCTTGCTGTCCACAGTGGTCCTGGGTTTCTCTAGATGCCTGAGATCTGTCGTGGCACTTCTCCCCTTCACTGAATCTTACTTTGCTCTGCAGCACCTTCGTAGGGGAAACCTTCCTCTGGCTGGCGTGGCTCCTGCTTGCCATGATTTCCAGACTTCAAGGGCACCAGGATCTTCTTCTGCTTGGCACGTCGAGCGGTCCGTCCTCACTGGACCTGGTTAGCACCGGCTTACTCCCATCTCGGCACCCCAGTCTGCCTTCTCTCTCTTCCCTCGAGCGTGCTGGATTTCGCAGTTCCTCCAGGGAGGACTTGACTCTCTTGTGAATCCTTCTTCAGTGTTTATACCTATACAATGCCCCTAAAGACTAGTCCACTCCTGTTGGTTTTGTGGGGTGCTCTTCAGCACTCTGCGCTTCTTCTTCGTTCCAGTTTTGGTCATAGAATTTACATGGGTAGCTCTTATTCTTCCTCATCTCAGTATGAGGCAGCAGGGTGGAATGTTCTACCTTACACATATAGATGGAGGTATAAGGAACTTGGTTACCCTGCATAGAGTAAAAGGGCGAGGGAGGTTGTAAATGGGTGGGGAATATTGCATTCTCCCTATCCTATCATCCCTCATTCCATAAGGTTCCCCCTCCCCATGTGATCCGCGCACAATGTACCTACTTATGTACAGACTATTGGAATGTGGCCCCACTACCCAAGCCCCATGGGAAGGGTACCCCCTGTCCCCCCATGGGAGAAGGGACAACATATAGGGATTCTTCTCAGTAGGCAGAAGAGAACACCAAAGCAGTGTTAGGCAAGATCCATTCTCTAGGCATGGAAGAAAATTAAAGCAAGGAGAACCATACATGCATTTTGAAGATGGAGGAGAAGGTCCAAGCAGTGAGGACCCCACTTAAATTTTCTAGGTGGAGAAGGCCAAAATAGGAAGAAACCCATGTGCATTTTGTAGGGGGATGAAAAAGCCAAAGCAGTGCTAAGGACACGTCAATTATGAAGGTGGAAGGAGGAGGCCAAAGCAGTGAGACCCACATTTGTGCCTTTTGTAGGTGGAGGAGAACCGCGAGCCCATGGCAACCACACAAGCATTTTGCATATGTAACAGAAGGTCAAGGTAGTGTTATACCCACTTGCATTTTGTAAGTGGGGTGTAACACTTAAGTAGGGAGAACCACACAAGCATGTTGTAGGCATAGGAGAGGTCCAAAACAGTGAGAACCCCACATGCATTTTGCAAGTTGAGGAGAACGCGAAAGGAGAAGGACCTCCAGAAGACAGTTGTAGGCAGAAGAGAAGTCCAGAGCAATGAGAGCCCCATATGTATCTTGTAGGCAGGATAGAAGGGCACAGCACTGACAATCACATGTGCATTTTATAGAGGGAGGAGAATCCCAAAGCATCAAGGAATACACATGCATCTTCCTAGAAAGGGTAGAATGCCAAGGCAATTGTACATTTTGTAGGTGGATTAGGAGGCCAATACCATTCTAGGCACGCATGCTTTTGGTAGGCAGAGGAGAAGGCCAAACAGTGAGACCCTCCAGCACATTTTGTAGGTAGAGAAGAACGTCAAGGTAGTGTTAGTTACACATGCATTTTGTAGACGGAGGCGAGAGCCAAGGCAGAGAGAGCCCCACATGTATTTTGTAGGCAGAAGAGAATCAGGAGAGTTCCAAAGCAGTGAGAATCCCTAATGATCTTTGTAGGAAGAGAATGTAACCAAAACAGTGAGTACTCCTCATATACTATGTTGGCTAAGAAGAACCCCAAGGCAGTGTTGGGTACACATGCATTTTGGAGGTGGAGAAGTTCAAAGTAGTGAGAACTCTGCATCAATGTGATAGACAGAGGAGAATCTCAAAGCAGACAGAACCACAAATTCATTTTTAGGCAGTAGTGATAGGTCTATGTGGTTTAGTAAGTGAAGCTAATGGAAAAGTAGGGAGAACCAAGCACGCATTTTATGGGTGGAAGAGATGGGCAAAGCAGTGAGAAACCTAAAGTAATTTTGCAGGGCCACATCAAGGAATGTGGTTTGTAGGCTGAGAAGTACACCAAGGAATTGTTGGGAGCACATGAGACTGTAACAAAATCCTTACATGTGCCTGGGGAACGTGAATGAAGTGGTCAGGGAGCTGGGGGCCGCTGCTCGATGTGTGATGCTGCCCCCGGAAGTGTACATGGTGGATCCCTGCACCACCTCATCTTGCCCCAGCACTAAGGCAGTGGACTGTCACCTGTGTCTGACCTTTGGTGTCTCTGCCGCTTTAAGGAATTCTCAGGACTGTAGAGTGAGGCAGTATGTTAGTGCCCCGTTATATTGTGCCCCCTCAAACCCCTTGCTTTGGCATTCAAAGTTTAGGAAAGAGTAGTAAACCTTTACAAAAAACAGAAAGTGCAGCGTCAGCGCAACGGCAGCAGATGCAGAGCTGAGGCAAGAGAATGAGCATGGGAGCAGTCAGGCCCATCTCCGCATCTGCTGCTGCCAGTGGGTGGAAAAGGTTCCCATTCTTTCTTGAACTTTGAACACCACAAAGGTGGAGGGCTTCACAATATAATGCAGAATTGGCATATTGGCTTTCTCTGCAGTCCTTACAATGTAGGTTACATAGACACCAAAGGTTAGCTGTATTGCCCTACTTCTTTGTTGAAGAAAATGGCTTTGCGCTGCTCTTTGGCCTCATTGATCCGCACCAGGAAGTCAGGACTGCTTCACACGACCTTAAGTGCCACACCTCTATGAGCATGTTCTGGAAGCAGTGGTAAAGACACTGGGCCACTCTGAGAGGAAGAAAGCCTGAACCGGAAATGTGACCTGTGCTAAAGTCTCCGATTTCCTGTGGTCACCTTCTACTATACCTGTATCATCAAAGCCCAGGAAACAGCAGCTTCAGAATGCCATTCGCCAGCAAGCCACCTTGTGTATGGAAGGACTTGACAGAAAGCAAGAAGTTGGTCTCTGGGAGAAAATAAATTCGGTTGTGGCACATTGTCTCACTACCCATGGTTTACAAATGGCCCTTGTGGCAGCTGGCATCAGGTCTAATGTAGTCGCTGCCTTGGAAATATGGCAAACCGTGGATAGGGCACACCATGCACTTGCCCTACTTTGGCCATGTCCTCCATCTTTTGGCAAACCAACTTTCTAAGTCAGTACCCACCACTTGATGGGATTTAAAGCATGGCCCATAAGATCTGCACCCAACTTAACTACAGCTAAAGTGCCCAAAATATGTTCGGAAAACTGAGTTGTGCCACCATCTCCCTTCCAACCAATTGAAAACTGCAATGCCAACCCAGTAAAATGTAACTCTCGTATACTGGCATGATGGCCAGAACAGCTTAATACAGTGACTGACAACTGCACTATCCAGAGGCGTCATTTGGAAGGCGCCTATTAAAGAGGCCACATAGCAGGTTAAGCTGTCAAGTATATCACTCAGTGAGATGCAACCCGTGGTGTATACATTGTATTATTATATTTCAAAATAATAAAAGAAAATTACATATCTGGAAGTGCCAAAACTAGGCAACTCATCAGGAAATGCTCTCAATCCTCTGAGAGCATCTATGCATTTTAGTGCTGAAGGGGATATAGAGTAACTCCTGGCATCTTTCCTTGGCCCAGGGTTTAAAGTCACTTTGGTAGCTTTTAAATGGCATGTGTGTGTGTGAGAATGACAATGAGGGAAACACCGGTGTTGTTGTTTGCCAGAGGACATGCTTTCCATTCGAAGGATGCACCAAAGAGACATTTAAAAGCCTGGATGGAACATGGAGCATGGCCCAGAGGTCAGAGAACAGCAAAACCTCTGGGTTTCAATGTTTGTACACTCATTTTCTGATACTTCTGACACTAGCTCAAGAGTCATCATACTGAAGGTAGTACATACAGAGGAAAAACATAAATGGCTTTAGGACAGACTCTTCTATAGTCTGGCTTGCTGTGTGAATCTGGGTGCACATGAGAACTCAGTGGGTCTACTGCAGACCACATGTGCTCTGCACATGCCAACTGGGTTGTGATGATGATCTACCGCAAGTCTTGCTTGACAGCGGTCAGTGTGGCGTTCTGTGCTTGTTCAATTAGCTGTGGAAAACTTAAGCTTTCCCCGGCTAGTGTGCAGTGTGAAGGAGTTTTTAGTGATCCTGAGGTTTTCGTCTCAGACCACAGGAGACACCTCAATGACAGACATGTGAGAAAGCTCATATAAAAATGAACAAGCATCTTATCACCAAAGACAACAGCAAGAGGAAACCATCAGGCTCATGACTTGGAAAATAACACAATGGGTTCTCTTATGATTGGGCTGGGCAGACAGCACAAGGGCAATAGGCTCCTCTAGGAACAGGATGGTGCCATACAACATGGGTTCCAGTCCTGGTCCAGTGTTTAGAAGCTGAAGAAGTGTGCTAGTAAGCACAATAAAAATGATCAATCATGTTTTGATTTCTGTGCAAGCCAGTTGCTGTCACACACATGAAGCGGCACATGGAAAGATGGCCATTACTTTCAATCGGCTGTAGTAGTAGTTGTCATGCAAACTGCAATGATCATGCACCAACAGTCAACCTTGTTATCTAGGTAGAGGCATTGAATTCATTGAAAAAGTAAATGTATTGTTTTTTCTTGATCCTCAATTTATTTAACCCTTTTGTCCAACAGATCCGCGCTCTAAGGTCTAGTACCAAACACACAACATCATGTGTGATTTCTGTTTCAGTCTGTTTGCCTCTACCAACCAGCAGTGTCAATCCCTAAGGCCTAGAAACGTGCTCATAAAATTGAGGTTTTCCCTCAATTTATCTGGCTCTACTGGCCTGCGGAGCAACTCGCTATCCCTTAGTATCTCACTCTCAACATCCTCCCCATTGTGTTGCATTTTCGCCTTCTTCATTGTCGTGAATCTGCCTTGATCTATTTGTCGTTACATACCAATGTTGCCACTCCCTAAGTCCTAGCCATGCCCACAAACTCAATGTTCTGCTTGATGTATTTGTCTCTTCCTATCAACAGAGCCAGTCCTGCATTGTTTGGAACTCCCCTTGTTGTCCACGCCTCTCACAAGTTGTAGTGAAAAGTAAAAGTAATTGTCTCCATGGTCATTTCTGGGAATTGTAAAGGTGTCAAGGAAGATGTTTCAATGGGAAGAGGTGGGACGGCTGAGCGAGCCTAGGGATCCGAGGGAGCAGAAAGCTCTAAGACAGCTGAGAGATTAAGAATCCCGGAAGTGTTGACAGAGCTTAGTGACCAGATACACAGATACCCAAGTGGCCTGGAGAAGCTTCAGAGGAACCCAGGAGACCGTGGGCACCTAAGAGAGAGCACAATGATAGAGAGCCTGGCCCATGAGGGCAAGCCTGGCAAAGGATGGGAATATTTGACTGGGAAAGAAACCCTGGTTGGAGTTGGAGTTTTTAAACACAGAAAAATAAGGTAGCAGCGCAAGGGGAAATCCTTTCAGGGGCAGCTCCTGTACAATGGGTGATGGGACGCTCCTGGGTCAGCTTGAACCGTTTTCTTACTGTGGCAGAGAATGATCTACTGGCATTCAAGTTAAAGTCAACGAGATGAGTGTTCTTACATGGCCGTACTGGCATACATTGATGCAGACAGTCTAAGCATGTTTTCATTTAGTGAAATGTACTTTGTCACTTGCAAAGCCAACAGTGGTATTTACTTAAATGTGGGATAGAGTAATATACTGGCAACACCGGCATGGACAGGTTTTCTTCCAGTATCATTAGTGGAATGATGGGCAAAGCAAACGTGAGTATGCTTTGGCACAGTCGGCATGCCATTTTCTTTATGCTGGCATGAATAGGGGGCAAAGGCAGCATACAAATGCATTGGAAAATGAACCTGTGAAAGTTGTGAACCCCCCCTGTACCCTCTCCTATTGCCCCACACCTACCTGAAGTGATCATGCCAGTGGCTTACTGAAATTTAACAGCACTCCCCCTGTTCTCGAGAAGGGCTTCCAAGTTCCAAGCTGCTGCGCCCCTCCACGCTGTGTGCCCACCCTGCAGCTTCTCTTATTGCCTGAGACATACCTGTAGACATCCTGTCAGCAGTAGCTTGGATCTTGGCAGCTCTACAAGAGAAGTCCTGTGCCTGCTGGGCCTAGAGACCCAAGCTTTTGTGTAGTCTTTTGTGTTCTTTTGTTTTGCTGTGGTCACCCCGAGTGTGACAGGTATGCCCAGACCTGGGTCCAGGGCCTGCTGTGACTAGAGACGCAAGCTACTCCTCGCTAATGAGGCCTAACAAGGCCGAAACAGGTTTGGGGATGCTTGTGGTCTCGTGCAGAAGGGATGTGACCAAGCAGTTCCCGCTGGACTGCCCATTTTGGGGTGGGACCAAGCCTGTTTTGCATATAGCCTTTCTCCTTTTGTAATGGCTTTCTAGGTGAAGAGCGATGGTCTGAAGGGTTGCCCAGACAACGACAGAGGTTAAGATTCATTCTAAACCTTCCAGCCATCACCTTTTTTTATTTTGCTGAAGTTCCAGCCAGCTGCTTGCGCGCCCATCCACACTGTGTACCCACCGTGCGGCCTTCTCTTATTGCCGCAGACATCCCTGCAGCCATCCTGACAACAATAGCTTGGATCTTGGCAGCTCTCCCTGAGAGGACAGGGGATAAGGGGGCAGTTGGGGGTTTGCTGCAGTGCATCCCTCAGCCCTTCCAGCACTCCGACAGCAGCTCACGACTTCACCTTGGCTACATCTGTCATACGCTGGCTGGCAATTAAAATTCACATCCTATCATCTTCCTGGGCCTGCTTCTGCCACTAGAGCACCAATAGGATGCTAGTCCTCTGCACCAATCCGCTTCCCGCCATGATTTGGCAGCGGTACCGTTTGGTCTTGACACCTGATTCACTGCCAGATTCAGCTTCCATGAGCACCATGGATCCCCTCAGCATGTTCCTCACAAGAGTCGTATCTAAACATCACCAGCTCCAGGAGCACGAGGACACACTGCCAGGGCACAGCACATCAAGCCGGCATTCTTTTCATTTTTACATTGGTAAAGTGTGAACTTTATGGTTTATTTGAGGTCTTGCAGCAGTCTAGAGTAGGGGTTTTGTACCTACATATATTTTTACTTTTTATTTAGGTTCAGTGGACTGTGGTAATGCGTTGTGGAATTGCACTGTGGGCTCTGTAATACCCTTTAGTGTTAATATGTGTTTTGTATAGAAAAGGTATTGTGTTCGTTTCCTGTGTTGCTTTGCCCTTCTACACCCTGGGCAAAGCCAGTGACCATGATGCCAGCAAGAATGCTGCTGATCTCATTGTGGTCCGGATGATTACTGGCAGGTGTCTGTATCATGCCCATTTAGTTTGCACTGATGTATGTATTATATTTATATAAATATTTCACATTTCATCCGGTGGATCTGGGGACTTTCCTTCCTAGTCATATTATCGTACTTCCCTACCTTCCTGCACCTGCCCTGCTGGGCAACTCCTGGGTGATCCTCGTACTCAGGACCTTCAGGACCAGGTCAGACAGGTAAGAGGCATGGCAGGGTTAGTAGAGGGACACTCATGTTGTCCTCCGACAAGGGTATGGCTGCTACAGTGTCACTTGCATCCCTGTGCATGTCTCTGCCCCCTGCATGTGCCCAGGCACATCATTGCTGTCCCTGGTAGAATGGGACAGTGTCAGAGTAGTCAGGACACTATATCCCCGAGAGCAACGTGAGCTGGGATCAATAAAAAGTGAGCAAGGGAGAAAAAGTGACCCAGGCATTCCTCGACTCTATGAATTATTGATAGCAAATTGGATGCTGCATCACCAAAACTGTTTTTGAAGCAAGAAGCGTGCCCAACTCTATATCCACAAGACTGTGTTTCAAAGTCAAGACACGTGCTGGCTGCTATATCCACGAGACTGTGTTGCAAAGGCAAGAAGCATGCTGGCCGCTACATCCATGAGACTGTGTTGCAAAGGCAAGAAGCATGCTGGCCATTATATACAGGAGACTGTGTTTCAAAGGCAAGAAGAGTGCTGGCCTCTATATCCAGGAGACTGTGTTTCAAAGGCAACAAGCCTGCTGGCCATTATTTCCACAAGACTGTGTTTCAAAGTCAAGATACGTGCTGGCCTCTATATCCAGGAGACTGTGTTTCAAAGGCAACAAGCGTACTGGCCATTATTTCCACAAGACTGTGTTTCAAAGTCAAGATACGTGCTGGCCTCTATATCCAGGAGACTGTGTTTCAAAGGCAACAAGCGTGCTGGCCATTATTTCCACAAGACTGTGTTTCAAAGTCAAGATACGTGCTGGCCTCTATATCCAGGAGACTGTGTTTCAAAGGCAACAAGCGTGCTGGCCATTATTTCCACAAGACTGTGTTTCAAAGTCAAGATACGTGCTGGCCTCTATATCCAGGAGACTCTGTTTCAAAGGCAACAAGCGTGCTGGCCATTATTTCCACAAGACTGTGTTTCAAAGGCAAGAAGCATGCTAGCCGCTATATCCACAAGACTGTGTTTCAAAGGCAACAAGCATGCCGGCCGTTATATCTGCAAGACTGTGGGCCTCATTACACGGTAGGCGGTGAGCCATGGCGCTGTTAGCGCCATGGCTCATGCCGGTAAAATACCGGCACCGCCTTGGCGGAAAGGGGATTTACCGCCCCATTCCAAGGTTGGAGGGACGGTTAATCCCCCTTCCACCATTGCCCTTCCCCATTCCCATATCTGCCCCAGAGGGCTCTATGGGAATGGGGAAGGCGCTAATTACGGCACCGCAATTTTGTGGTGCCGTAATTAGCTCTGAGGTCCCTTAGCGGGTTGGATTTTAACGCCTGCAAAAAGCAGGCGTTAAATCCCCCAACCCGCAAAGGGACCTCGTAGTAAGGCGGTAAGGATTTACCGGTACCGGTATTTTACCGGTACCGGTAAATCCCTACCGCCATCCGTGTAATGAGGCCTTGTGTTTCAAAGGCGAGAAGCATGCTGGAAGCTTTATCCAAGAGATTGTGTCAAAGGCAAGAAGTGTGCCATAAGGCAAGAAGCGTGCTGGCTGCTATATCTATGAGACAGTGTTTCAAAGTCAATAACCGTGCTGGCACGTATATCCACACGACTGTGTTTCAAAGGCAAGAAGTGTGCTGGCCACTATATCCATGAGACTGTGTTTCAAAGGCAAGAACCGTGCTGGCACCTATATCCACAAGACTGTGTTTCAAAAGCAAGAAACGCACTGGCTGCTGTATCCAGGAGACTGTGTTTCAAAGGCAAGAACCGTGCTGGAGGTTATATCCACGAGACTGTGTTTCAAAGGCAAGAAGTATGCTGGAAGCTTAATCCAAGAGATTGTGTCAAAGGCAAGAAGTGTGTCATATCCACAAGACCGTGGCTCAAAGGCAAGGAGCGGGCTGGCCACTATTGCCACAAGAATGTGCTTCAAAAGCGAGAAACATGCTAGGCACTGCATCTGTGACACTGTGGTTGGTGGACCATGCAAAAGTGTTCTGGGTATTGTATCCCTGAGACTGTTTAGTATATTAGGCATCCAGAGGGGGACCCATGATTTCTTTGACCCATCGTGACACTGCTGGTGTAGATTGTTCAGGCCAGGATCACCTTTAGTTTTAGGTAAACCCCTACTGCTCAGTGCCCCAGATAAGACTTTGAGGTGGCAGTATTTTACTCCCTATTTTGAAACTTTCAGAGTACATGCGATTTCAAAGGAGTAAAAATGATTGTTGTCCTCCACAAGCAAGTAAAAAGAATGTGAGAATCCTCCCAACTCATCCAAAGAGTTAAAACTTTATGGAAACCATTATGCAGCCGCATTATGCAGCAGCAATCCACATCATGACAGAAAAGCAGGTGTCTCTCGAAATTAACAGATAGCACGGTGTGCAGTAGAACACACACCCTTTCACTAATGGAACAGATAAGCACTAACACTGTGGGCTTCCCCTGCATGCAAAGAATAGCTGCAAGAGCAGCATAAAGCTTTTCACGTTTTGCTCACACAGAAGAGGTAATCTTGAGTAGGAGCCAATCAGGCTTCCCTCACCCAAACAGAAGAGGCAAATCAGGGCAACACAGTGCACGCTTCCATCATTTAGAAAAGGTGGAGTGGATCAGTGCAAGTTATGCAAGGGTAGAAGATACCCACATAAAGAACAGATAAGGAATGGGTAAATAGAACAGGCGCAACATAGGCTTCAGGAGTGCACATTCCCTCCTACTATAGAAAAGGTATCCTATGGACCTCAGTATAGCATTCTTTCCTCACATGCAAAAGGAATTTCATGGGTCTCAACAGTACAACATTACCACAGAGAGGTCGGGCACAGCAATAGAGGTACCACGCACATAGAGAAGAAACTGCATGGGATAGAGGAGTGCAAGCACCTCCACGCTTAACAGGTAAATGAAGGGCATCAGAAATGCAATCTAGAGGCTTAGCAGTCAATATTCCCCTCATAAAGAACGTGCCCAGCAGCAGGTAAGTGATCCACGCTCCCCTTGCATAGAATAGGAATAGCATAACAGCAGTGGGAGCGCCACCCACATACGACAGGAATTGGTACTTGCCTCTGCCGTTCAAGCTCCTCACAGGTAGAACTAATATAGCCTTGATAGCAACTAGCTCAAATGAGAAAGGCTAATTTTGCTTCCGGAATCAGAAAAACTTCACATAGTAGTAATTAAATAAGCTGTCGTTAGAAGGACTTCAACCTCAAAACAACAAGCAATTTGTGTACCATTTCCCAGCCACTCTTCAGCTGGCCCACTTCCTAAAGCATGTTGCAGAAGGGGATCTTAATATTACAGGAGGCTAAAACACTCAATATGCCCTTCATTTTTCCTGCACATTTGATCTCTTCTGTCTGTATATATTTTAGTTTTTAAGAGCAAACCAGCCTGGCCAGCTAAACAATAATGCAAACATAACTTGTATTTTGAGGTTTGGTAGCAGAATTGTCCCTCGATGAGTCATGAAAGTCCTAATTTACTGGAACTGGTAGTGGTCAATAGTATGCCGGTGCTGTTATAGGATTGCGCAGAGAGGCAAGTGCTCAATGCTAACATCTACATCCAATCTCATGGTCAAATATTGACTGGCCCGATTTAGCCTTGCATCCTTCAGATGTCAGTAACCTGACTCTTGACTGATCTCATAATAATCACACGGATTAAAAGTTGGATGAATTCTGCATGAAGCGCTGCATAACAATTGGAATACCTCTCTGGATTACCACTACATGTATATTTTTTGATGAGTTTCTATTTAATTTGCAAATGCAACCATTTCATTGTTGTATTGTAACAGAGCTTGCACTGGCTGGAGAGGCAGGTTTTGAAAGTTTTTTAAGTGTAGTCTTGAAGATTTGAAAGAGGCTCTGACCCTTATTTTTGGTGTAATGACAATCAGTCACCATTGAGCAAGGGCCCTGATTATGCTGACCTTTCATAGTGCCGTTTACCACATTGACTCAAAGTTAAGGTTTAATGGACCTTTAAACTACCAGCCTCATTACAAGTATGGCAGTGCAATAAAACATGGTGCTAAATGAGCGGTAACTGTTACCGCCACATTGCAGCACCACCATACTAAATATTAGGTGGTGAAGTGGAGGATTCAACTCCAGCAGAAAGCTGGAGGTAAATACGCCACTTTACTGCTGAAAGTCGGCATAATCGTTAGAATTACCGTCAGCAGTAATTCTGCTGAAATCCCCACTTGTAATCCAGCTGTAATTCTGCCGGGTCAAGTGGTGGTAACGTTTATTCGGTTTGGTGGTATTGTGGCAGATTTACCTCTGAAAGACCACCAAACTTGTAATGAGGCCCACTCCATGTCTCACATAATATTTTAAGGTGGGAAGTATTTTGCATACTCTTTTAACAAAATTAAATCGTAAGAGTAAAAATAATTGGCCTCATCAAGAGTGTAAATAGTAAGTGTTAAGCAACCAGAACTTTACATAAAAATGAATAGAACACATAACCAAAAGAGTTGCGTACAGTGGCAGAGTGGTGGAGTTTTGGAGGGATGTTCGCAGATATGGACCTGGCAAAAATGTCTCCCCGACTCTCAGATCTGGGAAAAGTTTAAATTCCAGATATAAATTGGTTTATTATTTTAGGATTTTCAGACTTTAAAGAGTGCTGAAACAGAGACTCGAAGCCAGGTTGTTAGGCCCAGGGGTAAAACAGTTAGACACAAGTCCACTAGAATGTCTACAACGTTTTAGGTTTAAAAGGTGAGATTCTTTTGTACTTTCCAGCAACATTAAAGGAAACACTACTCTCTTGGGTTATTTTCCAGGTATTCATGATTAATCTTTTGTGAGGCAAATGCTTATGGGGTTGTGTGGGTAGCAGGAAGAAATCCCAACCCCTCTCTCTTCACCCCCCGCCCATCGCTGGTTGAATCCCAGAAGTATATTATTTCCATTTCTAGCTCTGAAATCATGGGTGAAAACGGTGCATTTTACTGTACAAAATATCTCTGGAAAACGGACTGTCAACATATGAACATTACCGGGTTGGACACAGAATTATTTGGGGAAAATAATGAAAATCACATGTAATGTTTGTTTATATGTACCTCTGTCTGCAGGTCAGACCAGAATGGCAATACTTCGACAATGACTCTGCCCATAGTTGGTAACACCTCTGCCCATGCGCGTGTCGTGAGATTAGCTCCTGATCTACGTGACAACAAGTCATTTGTCTTAAATTACATCTTGTGTATTCTTCCCCTGTTTCCTGAACGTACGTCTAGGAAATGCGTGTACCAATGAATATAAGGTAGGTGGGTATATATTTCTTTTGCGGTCCTCGGTGCTGGGCTAGATAGTACAGAGAAGAAGTAGACTGCGGATATATGCTTCAGCAGACGGCCCATACCGCATCACGTGGGGGTGACCCTTACGCTGCATGTATTGCATCACTTACCATCCCCACGTGTTCTGCTCGCTACTGAAAACCACTGCACTCCACTGAAAGGGGGACACGGGGGAAACACGAAGCCTCTGGGGATATTTAAGGGGGCAGGGAAGGTTCGAGCACAAGCGGCAATTGGGACGAGCGTTCTGTCCTGGTGTGTGCTCCCGACCCATCCCTGCGTGGGCCTAAGAGTTTTGTCAGGTTATCGGAGGCGAGGCAGGGCTTTCGGTTAGCATTGAGGTATGGGCGGGCGGGTAGGCATAGCAGCAGGAGTTTCTATTTTGTGGTTTATTTTTCAGGAAACATAGTCGGGTGTACCGTAGATATGGTAAACCTATCCTTACCATTTGTTTGAGCGGCTCCCCAGGCGGCTAGATTGTTCAGAGTTTGGGTCTTCTCTGCGGGGCAGCAGGGGTGTAGGGAGCGCCAACCCGGTCTCTTTGGCGCCTCGAGGTGGCGCAGGAGTAATTGTATCGGCTGTCAGTCCCCGTTGTGTTGCAGCACGAGGGGCAAAGTGCAGCCGAGGAGTTGGGGACGCAACAGGCATATTTTGCCCCGTTACTAGGACGTGGCAGGAGCCAGGGTGCATTGCCACGATATCCCTGGAAGCCGGTGCCGGTCTGCTTTACCGGGGGTTGAGGGCGCTTCAGCGCGGTGCTGTAGTGTGACCCCCGGGGGGCAGTGCAGAGCCCTTAAAGGGGAAGCACGCGTTCTAAAGGACTCTGGTAGCATTGCATATCAAGCTTCTTTGACGGGCACAGCAGTGCGGTGCCTTCATTACGCCACCATAGGGCAGTTTCAGTTAGGTTGAGCTGAGCAGGGGCAGCAAGCAGCTGGGGGGACAATTATCTGTTGGGTTTTTTTAAAAAAAAAATTCAAACATTAAAAAGGAAGAAGAAAAGAGAGCAGAAGTAGTAAGAAGTTTACCCATGTAGTGCCTTCTGTTTTTTTTTGTTTACAGGTTTGAGTTAAGAATCCTGTTTACTGTCAGCACTCATTTTATGGCAGGCCATGCAAAGGGAACATTTATTTGAGCCGGGGCCAGCTTAGTTGGGAAGGCAAGGGGCGGTTACACGCATTGGTAGCATTGCTGCTGCAGCAGGATGGTGAGGAAAGGAGCAAAGAGGAAGGGTTGGTCGATGCCCAGGCTCTGAGCGAGGCTCTGAATATTATCAGCAGGGCAACCAAAGCCCAGCTTGAAGGGGTAGTGGGGGAAGTTACGGGGGAAAAAGGGGACGGTGGGGGGAGGCCACAGCGGAGAGCAGCGGCAGATGGGGCTCTCATTGCAGTGGTGGCATGTAGCCCTGCGGCTGGTAGAGGGGAGGTTTGGATAAAGGGGTCAGGAGGAGCAAGAAGGAGATTCCCAAGAGAGCATCAGGGAGGGGGTTGGGAGAAAAGGAGCCAGCGGAGGACTTGGGTGGAAGGGGACTGCAAGGGGGTGCCAGGCAGGCTGGGAGTGAGGCTAGGGGTGCTGGGACCAGAGAGGTTCAGCAGTGAGGAGGGGTAGGGGAGTAAAATTCCTGCAGAAGAGTGCAGATGGAAGGAGGAGGGAGCAGTCACCAGGGAGTAGTGAGGAAAGGGAGAGGTGCGGGACGACTTTCCCGCATGGTAGGTCTTTGGGTGGAGGGCATAGTACAGCCCCCGCGGTTCTGGAGGAGGAAACAGGAGAGGGCTTAAGAAGAGCTCCTCTGCAGGACTTACGAGGACAGGATGGAGGGCGCAGCACGGCCCCTAGCACGGAGGACCAAAGGGTGGAGGAGAGGACCCCTCACCCGAGAAGGGTTGACCAGGCAGGGGTTTCTACGGCCCCGCCGAGAAGACACTGAAGGAGCGGCGGGACGGATGCCCCGGGCTCACCCGAGGAGGAGCTGCCCAGCCTGAGCATGCGCTCGCAACAGACATGGGGGGTCATTACGAGGTTGGCGGTAACCATGGTGCTATTAGCGCCATGGCTGCCTCCAAAACCTCACCGACTCTGCCCTGGTGAATGGAGCTATTGCTGCCCCATTCCAAGGTTGGCGGGGGCGGTAATTCCCCATTCACCAGGGCCCTCCCCATTCCCATTTGAGCCCCCATAGGGCTCAATGGGAATGGGGAAGGCGCTAATAACGGTACCGCAAATTGCGGTAACGTTATTAGCTCTAAGGTCACTTTGCGGGTCCTCTCCTTAACGCCTGGTAAAACCAGGCATTAAAGAAGGACCCGCAAAGGGAACTCATAGTAGGTCGGTAAGGGATTACCGGTACCGGTGCCCTTACCAGTACCAGTAATCCCTTACTGCCCGGGTCGTAATGAGGCCCATGGTATTGCATTGGGGATGACGAAGGGGAGGAGGGGTATGTGGGACAGTGGGAGAATGAGGGTTACAGTGGTTTAAGGGTCAGGGAAAGGGCGAGAGGGGGTTTAAGGTGGGAAGAGGAAGGCCAAGAGCGGGGAGGCAGGTGTGCAGGGGGACGGCGGGGAAGTTGGTTAGGTGAGACTGCTGATATGTTTTCTCCCCGCAGCAGGAGCCTTGTGAGGAAGGAGATGAGGAGTGTTGCAGTGGAGGCCAGGCTGCGGCTGGGCGACTGCAGGGCAGAAAGAGGTGAGAGGGAAGGGGAGTGGTCAGCAGCATGGCTCCAGGTGGGGGGCAGGAGGGGAAGGGTTTGTGGCACAGCGGATGGGGGAGAGAAGGGCTTATGAGCTGGGGGGGGCGTGGAGATGGAGAGGAGGGTATCCTCAGTGGAGATGCAGACAGAAAAGGTGGATGATCCCGTGGCACCCATGGTAATACAGGCCCCGAAGGAGAAGGCTGTGATGGGTACCGGGAAGGATAAAAGGTTGCTATATATCGGCATTATAAAGCCATTGGGCGCGCATTTGATGGGGTCAACAAAGGATAAGATATGGGCAGGGGAATTTGTGGAAATGTTAAGGCTCCTGTATAGGGAAGTGAGAGTGAAGGAGGGGTCTAAGGAAGAGGAGAAGAAGTTGGCCTCACATCCAAAGGTGCCAGTAACGGTTGAGAATTGGACGTCAGCTTTTATTATTTACACGAGCGTTTACTGCAAGAAGTTCCCAGAGAGGTGTGTAGCACTGTTGAAGTACGTGGATGTGATAAGGTAGGCATTCACGAGTTTTGGGGGATTCGTGTGGGTGCGATATGAGGAGTTCAGGGCAAGGATGGCAGAGGACAGCCAGGCAGTGTGGGGCGAGATCGACATGGATCTCTGGCTGCAATGGATGGCGCAGACGAGGCCAGCTCCTATGTTACAAACAGCAAGCAGTTTACCCGTGCCTTACCGGCCCTTTCTTGGTCGCCGCCGACCCAGAAGGGGCGGGAGGAGGAGGCAGAGGTCAGCCCTCAGCAGCATATTGGGCCTTCAATAAAGAAGGCTGCACGAGAACGATGTGCAAATTTAAGCATGAGTGCAGCAGATGCGCGGGTTGGCATCCGATTATGCAATGTTTTCAAGCAGGGGACAGAGGGAAAGGGTGACGAGTAGGGCAAGGACTCGTGGGGGAAGGCCTGTACGCCAGTTAATGTTGTAGCTCGGGAGGTGTGCCTCAGTTTACCGAAAAGGGGGGGCAAAGGTTTGGGGAGAGGTTTCGTGTGGGTTTTAAGCAAGTTAGCAAAGTCCTGGGATGAGGTGGATGAAGTTAAGTGGATAAAGAGTTGCCTAAGGGCTGGGCATTTTTGCAGGGGCAGGGTTGCGCATTTTAGCATTGTGGGCGCAGCAAAGTTTTTATTGGCAATTTGGGCTAGGTGGGGGGGGCAATAGCGGGTTGATCCCTAGGGAGCGGGCGAGAACAGGGATGTGGGAGCCGTAGAGGTCAGCAGACATTATGGCAGGAATGGGGAATGCCGGGGTGGCGAGATATAACGGAAGAGAGGCAGTGGGGGGATTGACTGTTATAGGGAGGGAGTTGAAGGCTGTGGCAGGGCCCACACGCTTGCCGCAAGACAAGGTGAGTAGGGTTGTGGGGGTGGCTTGAGAGGGTTATAGCAGCACAGAAAATAATATGGAGAGACGGACAGAGGTTAAGTGGGTATGCAATTAGAGTGTCCGGTCATGGTTCGCATGTTGGAAGAGGACATGGCGCGCGCTATGGCAGGAACTCAGTACTCACATCAAAGTTGAAGTTGGCAGACGCGGTCAAAGAAAATTGCAAATTTGGCTTGGATTATTTGAAGTATTTACTGGGGGCGAAAGGGGTTATATCAGTTGGGGCTCGAGGAAGGAGCAGAGGAAGAGCAGCACTCAAGGGGTTAAGTGCCCCAAGAGGCTACGTGAAGTGGCAGGTTAGGGGTATTGGACTGCATGGACGGGGGTGCGCGTTTACCCCTGTGCAGAAAGGGAGACCAGCGATGAGTGCAGTGGCATGGACGGGGGTGCAGGTTGGCCCCTGGTTCACTAGGGGGGAACAGCGATGAGATGGGACTGCATGGACGGGGTGGTCGAGGGCCACTGGTGCAGTGGGGGAAACATGGTGATATGGACGTAAGGTGCTGGAGGGTTGGACACGCGAGAACAGGATAGCAGAGGAAGGGGTTCTAAGGTGGGAAATGGGCATTTATTAGAATTAGGTGGATAAAGATGCTCAGATCAAAAGGCAGACCAGGAAGAAAAGGGCCGTGGGGTGCTCCTGGGGGAGTAGTAAGGAGTTGTGCCCAGTGAGGTTGGATTTATCTTGGGGGGGATAGATATGAGAGGAAAAGATAGTCCTTGCAGCACGAGGATGGGTTGCAGAGTGGCAGCACAAGTTGTGGGAGTTATGAGGAGGGCTTTGGTGGCCTTTGCAGAGAGAGCAGAGGTTTGGGAACTCATTCTTTCAGGAAGTGGCGGGCGGCATCGGAAGTTAGCAGGATGGGCCGAGCTGAGAAGAGGGAAAAGGTGGGGGGCGCAGGAGTGAAAGGGGAAAGGAGCGGGGGGGTTGGCAGTGGCAAAGAGAACCTCATAACAATTTTCTTTTCCAGATGGCGGCACAGAGGAGTAGTGAGTTCCCGCAGACATGGAATTGTGGCCATTCAATTGTAAATGGGCACAGTAGGAGGGAGAAAACGGATTGTTGGGACACAACTGGGAGGCAGTTATGTGGTGCCTCAGTGAGATAGTGGGTGATAGGAGGGCTTGACTGGGACCAATTGCTGCCCAGGGTAACGGGAGGGAGCATCATTGGGTTTCCTGAGGGAATAATAGTACTCTGTGGGAAGAATCACTTAGTATATGAATTGGGAGTACCATTGTTAAGCAAAATAAAAGGGGACTTTAGCTGGTTTGGGAGATATGGATCCAGGTATAGGGTTTGGACAATGTTATTGCCGAGGAGGTTTTGGAAGTTGTGGTGAATGAAGGGGCAGGGGGAAGGACAAGGGAGAGGTTTAACGGGTAGATGGGGACGTTTTGTAGTGTGGTGGGGGTGCAACTGCTGGAGCATAGGTAAATAACTTATGTGGAGTTTCGGTATTAGAGAGGATGGAGTACATCTATTGGTATCGGGAAACAGCTATTACTTAATGGATGCGACGTTGGCGGTGCAGGACATATGGAAAAGTTGGAAGTAAGGGAACGGCTAGGTTAGGTGGGGTAGAAAGAAAACCTCAGGGGTGGGATTTTCTGGTGACAGAGACATGGCCCTTTGGAGGAGGGGTAGGGGATAGCACAATGGGGTACTAGCATGGTAAAGGAAGGGGGTGGTGCTGTTTGCACGTACGGGCTACACCAGGGGTACAAAGAAGGGGAACAGGTATTGAAGAAGGAGGGGCGTGGCCTCGTGGAGAAAGTGGGAATGAAGGTTGAGAGGATTTTAAGGAGCAGGAAGGGAACAAGAGATAGGAAGGGAGGACTTTGAAATGCTTTAATTATTTAATTGTGGGGAAGGAAATTGTTTATTTATTTAATTGTTTGGCAATTGTTAAAACAGTTATTTAGTCTGTAAGGCCAGGAAGCCAGGGTAGCGTTTCTTTGTGAGCTGTGGCCTGTCACATTAAAGCAACCTTTTCCACTTTAAAGCGAGTCTGGGTGTTTCTGTGCAGTAAGCACAAAGAGGGTCCCAGGGGGAACGCGAAGCGTTTCCCTCCAGGATATTTTTGGGCACTGCACAAGCCAGCGAGCTGGCCTGCATGCAGAGCACCTCTAGAGGTATTTAAGGGGGCAGGGAAGGATCGGGGGCAAGCGACAGTTGGGACAAGCGTTTGTCCCTGCCCTCCCACCCCTTTGTTTATGTCAGGTATTAGATTAAGGGGCTGGTGTCGGACTTTAATTAGAATTTTTGTTTTACCCGCCATTTTCAGGGCTGGGGTTTGGTGAAAGGTTGAGACAAGGACAGCAGGTATGGTGGTTATTTGTGTTACAGGCTGGGGCATTAGACAGGGCAATGTGATGTAAGGTTCATTGGTGCTGATGTGGCAGGTCAGCCTGGCTGAAGGTCAAGGAAGGATTGGTGTAGAGTGGAGTTATAGAGGTAAGGAGTTGCTGGATGCCGGGCATATGGCCCTTTGGAGGAGGGGTGGGGGATTGCACAATGGGATACTAGCGTAGTAAAGGAAGGGGGTGGTGCTGTTTGCATGAACGGGCTACCCCGGGGGTACAAAGAAGGGGAACAGGTATTGAAGAAGGAGGGGCGTGGCCTCGGGGAGAAAGCGGGAATGAAGGTTGAGAGGATTTTAAGGAGACGGAAGGGAGCAAGGGATACGAGGAGGGAATTTGAAATGATTTAATTATTTAATTGTGGGTAAAGGGTAATCGTTCATTTATTTAATTGTTTGGTAATTGTTAAAACGTTTTTTTAGTCTGTAAGGCCAGGGTAGCATTTCTTTGTGAGCTGTGGCCTGTCACATTAAAGCAACCTTTTCCACTTTAAAGCGAGTCTGGGTGTTTCTGTGCAGTAAGCCAAAGTATTGGCTGGCCTGCTCCTCTATTATCGTTAAGACCTGCCCGCCTACGCTAGTCCAGTGCATTTGTAAATGTATGAATTCTTCCATGACAACTGGGGTGGTCCCTAATGACCTGAAATAAGCAAGGGTCACACCGTTACTTAAAAAAACAGGGTTGGACCAAAGCATCCTGGCTAACTATAGGCTGATAACCAACACTCCCTTCCTGCTTAAGATCTTGGATCGAGTGGCCTACTCGCAGATTGCCCAACATCTTAATCTGTACCCCATCCTAAACTCCTTGCAATCAGGTTTCAGACAAGGCTTTGGGACTAAAACCTTGCTTTTGGATCTTAAATCTGAATTATTGAAGAGAATGGGCAAAGGTCTTGCCTCCATGCTTATTTCATTGGATCAATCTGCGGCTTTCGATCTTGTTGATCATACCATCTTGGCTGAGCGGCTTAAGGTAGTAGCTAACTTTTCAGCAGCAGCTACTCAATGGATGTTATCTTCTTTATCCAATAGAACTAGCAGAGTTGGTGGAGAGGACGCAATGGCTCTGCCCATCCCAGTGTTGTTAGGAGGTCCGCAGGGGGCTTGCACCTCGCTGTGTATCTATAACATCTTTATGGTTCTGTTCTTTGTGCATCTTGAACTGGAAGGGGTTCTTTTCTCCAACTATGCGGATGACACGCAATGTGTCATCCCGCTTTCAGGTTCTCATAACCAGGACGAAATAGAGGTAAATAGAATATGTAGTACAAAAAAGAAGGTGGGTGAGGCGCGCACTCCCGGTCCTGGTCAATTGAACCTGTTGCAAAAAATAAGTAGCTGGGTCACATCCCAAAATGGACAAATATTCACAGGGTTAGATCCCTTCTGCTGCAAATCAGGTACTCAGTATTAACAGGGTTAGATCCCTTGCTGCAAATTAGGTACTCAGTAATAACAGGGTTAGATCCCTCAGCTGCAGTTCTGTGGTCTGTAGTTGTTCTCCTCCTAGCGCTTTCTTATCTCAAATAATCATCAGGGAGGCTGTTGAGCAGGTGTGTCTAATTAGACTCAAAGGATTCTGGTAGCTGTAGTGAAAACGTTTTTTTTGTTCAGGTGACCAGCAACCGACACCCCTCCAAAGCACAAGTCCTTCCCAAATTTGGGGGAGGGGAGAGAACCATCTTTATGATTCTCCAAAGTGGGGCACAGTCACCCCGTGGCGCTGCCTCTGGAGCCCGGGACTCCCATAGCATTCAGTACAAAAAAGAAGGTGGGTGAGGCGCGCACTCCCGGTCCTGGTCAATTGAACCTGTTGCAAAAAATAAGTAGCTGGGTCACATCCCAAAATGGACAAATATTCACAGGGTTAGAACCCTTCTGCTGCAAATCAGGTACTCAGTATTAACAGGGTTAGATCCCTTGCTGCAAATCAGGTACTCAGTAATAACAGGGTTAGATCCCTCAGCTGCAGTTCTGTGGTCTGTAGTTGTTCTCCTCCTAGTGCTTTCTTATCTCAAATAATCATCAGGGAGGCTGTTGAGCAGGTGTGTCTAATTAGACTCAAAGGATTCTGGTAGCTGTAGTGAAAACGTTTTTTTTGTTCAGGTGACCAGCAACCGACACCCCTCCAAAGCACAAGTCCTTCCCAAATTTGGGGGAGGGGAGAGAACCATCTTTATGATTCTCCAAAGTGGGGCACAGTCACCCCGTGGCGCTGCCTCTGGAGCCCGGGACTCCCATAGCATTCAGTACAAAAAAGAAGGTGGGTGAGGCGCGCACTCCCGGTCCTGGTCAATTGAACCTGTTGCAAAAAATAAGTAGCTGGGTCACATCCCAAAATGGACAAATATTCACAGGGTTAGATCCCTTCTGCTGGTCTGTAGTTGTTCTCCTCCTAGCGCTTTCACTACAGCTACCAGAATCCTTTGAGTCTAATTAGACACACCTGCTCAACAGCCTCCCTGATGATTATTTGAGATAAGAAAGCGCTAGGAGGAGAACAACTACAGACCACAGAACTGCAGCTGAGGGATCTAACCCTGTTATTACTGAGTACCTGATTTGCAGCAAGGGATCTAACCCTGTTAATACTGAGTACCTGATTTGCAGCAGAAGGGATCTAACCCTGTGAATATTTGTCCATTTTGGGATGTGACCCAGCTACTTATTTTTTGCAACAGGTTAAATTGACCAGGACCGGGAGTGCGCGCCTCACCCACCTTCTTTTTTGTAGTAAATAGAATATTTGCCATAATTGAGCGCTGGATGATGCAGAACAATTTGGCACTTAATCGATGCAAGACGGAACTTATGGTTGTCGGCACAGTAGGCACCCTGTCCAAATTGGACCCTGAGTATAAACACTTCCTGTTGGGGGATGTAGAAATCCTCACTCTCCCGAAGGTTAAAATCTTGGGAGTCACTCTCAACCAGGTTTTGGATATGAAACCATATGTAGGTTGTACGGTTGCCTCAGCAACTTACTACATTAAACTATTAGCCCATCTGAGACCTTATATCTCTCAAGAAAATGCGGAAGGAATTGTGCGATCAATAACAGGCGTGAAGATCGAATATTGCTGTAGCCTCCTGGCAGGAGCCAGCAAAACTTCTATCAATAAGCTTCAAGTTTTCAAAATGGTGCTGTGCGAGTGGTTTCAGGTCTTGCCGCATGCGCCCATGTAACAGAGTCTCGCTGCGCAACTTCACTGGCTTCCTGTGGAGGCACGTATCTCATTTAGGCTACTGGTTATCACATTTAAATGCTGAACGGGTACGATGCCGATCTACCTACAAGATCATATCAAGGAATAACCCAACTAAAGAATCTTAAGATCAAGCAATCAAAACCTTCTATTTCTGCCTAGATGCAAGACTACGAAAGTGCACGGCGGAGCCTTTTTCGGCATAGCCCCCTCCCTGTGGAATGCATTACCAGTCTCCTTCAGAGACCACTGGTCTTTTGTGCCTGTTGAAAAAAGAACTTAAAAACTGGTTGTTTCGATAATTAGCTAGTCTCCCTTTTCTCCTGCTTCCCTCTGTCTGGTGAGACATGGCTCTACCCTTATGCCTGGACCTTTTTTGTTACTTGTCATGTTACTGTCTTGTCCGCGCCCTCACACCTACGGGTTAATGGATGCGCATTATAAATATACTAAAGTAAAGTAAAAGTAAAAATACAGTCCTGACTCATGGCTTACTCATGGAATGTGAACTTATTATTTTGCGCTCATCATTTAATGTTCTAGCACTGTCCACTATGCAAGAGGTTGATTATTGAGTTACGTGTTTCTGTGACCCGTGGATGGAATCCAACATATTTTCTGCCACTAGCTCTTCCCGATAACTGGGCTATGCCCAAGAAACTTTTTTTGCGCTATTTCAAGCTTGCACATGTTCGGGCTGGGGGCAGCAAATGGGGTCCGTCATTCACCACACACTCCATCCACATTAATAATGGTATGCCTCGGCTGGCCAAAAGCTTTGAATGCTAATTGTGAGAGACAAGACTTCTCTCTCACACAATTAAGAATGCGGTCAGGAAGCTCACTTAAACTCCGTTACGCTCCTGGTTATTACAATTTCCTGGAAGCCGCAGCAGATAGGGAAAACGGTTCGGACGGAGCTACCCCGTGCTGTTTGGATTTCCCCCCATGATACCACAAGGCTGACTCTGTCCGTCCAAAGTCACGTGTATTGGGACGGATGTTTTACTTAATGTGTTCGAAGAGTGCCCGGCCTGGGTAATGAGGCTCAATATGGGGGCACAGGTGGGAAGTTAGTCTTGATGGAGGACAGAGATTTGGGGGAGAAACATCTTGAACTGGAAGGGGTTCTTTTCTCCAACTATGCGGATGACACGCAATGTGTCATCCCGCTTTCAGGTTCTCATCACCAGGACGAAATAGAGGTAAATAGAATATTTGCCATAATTGAGCGCTGGATGATGCAGAACAATTTGGCGCTTAATCGATGCAAGACGGAACTTATGGTTGTCGGCACAGTAGGCACTCTGTCCAAATTGGACCCTGAGTATAAACACTTCCTGTTGGGGGATGTAGAAATCCTCACTCTCCCGAAGTTTAAAAGTCTTGGTGGAGGACAGAGATTTGGGGGAGAAACAGAAAAAGAAATGGGCAAATGAGTGCATACCAGCACATTTCTCGTCTCTTGTAATTCTTCTTCCTGCTCTTTACATAAAGTTTTCCTGTCTTTGGACTTCTGGAACTTTTCCATCCAGGTCAGTCCTGCACGATGTGGGGAGGAGTTGGCTTCTCCTTCAGCTGACGTCACGAGTAGAGGGGAAGTACAGGCGAGACCGGATAGCCAAATCCCACCTCGGCCCTTGCTCAGCTGTAATACCTTCTTGACCCCGCCCACCATCCTATCCCTACAAAGGCTGAGGGTGAGTCAAAAGGACACTGAGACCCCGCAGGCTGTGTGACTGGCATGCTAGATGGTAAGGTTAGGGCTTTGGGGGCATTTCAATATTAGTGCCTGCAGGCAGCTATTTGAGACCGTCTAGGGAGCCTTTTCTCCCCACCGAAACTCAACTGAGCATGTGCAGTGGGGATGGCTGAAAAGAGGGCTCCCCACAGCAAATTATACTGCAGCCGACATAAAAACCACCAGCTCCCATGAGTGGGGCAAAGTACTGCCTGCCACTCCTGGAATTAGGAGGAGGAGCACCGCTCCTAGCACTCCCACACACGAGCCGTTCCTAGTTGTGTTTCAAATATATCTGGTTTCAAACAGATCATTACATTTGTGGACCATGTTATCCAACACATGGTGTATGAACACATCACATACATACAACCTTATGATAAATTCACACAACACAGGAACTCTGAAAAATCTTTGTGTGCAGTGCAAGTAAGCATTGACTGAAACAGCATCACTTGTTTGTTAAAAGGATACTTCCCAATTGTACATCTTATTACTGCTACAATCCTAAAAAGCTAGAAAACCAAATATGCATGCATAATGAACCCTCTCCAGACTCCAAAACACAGCAGCAGTTAAAAAGAAATAAACCATTCTGACCTCTTTCTGACAGTCTCAGAAAAAACAGTTTAGAGAAAAATAAATCTCTGTAGCACTCCCCTTCATAGGCTGCATTTTCATACATGAAGATAAGTATCAAAACATGTGTTCTGGCTTCTGTCAAGGCACCTGCACTTTGCAATGACCTCTGCTCTCAAATGGCACGTAAATGTACGCATAGAAACATAAAAGGTGTCGTATTTGTGATATTGTATTGCGTAAAAAGGCCTGCTATTACCTGTGCGTATCTCGTACCCCATCCTGACATCGCTAAAAACTGCTTAAAACATACTTCTGCCTGACTTACGTGTGCCGTGCCTCCACCACAGAAGGGAATGCCTAAATTGTTCGTCTTAGCGTAACGTACACACACACGCCTCAATAATACATTCTTTTGTGAATTGTAATTACTTTTGTGACTACCACTCTTTCCAGGCCTACATATCTCTTACTCCTGGCAAAAGGTTTCGTGAACCAGCCCCTAAGTCATCAAAATAGTCCACATTGTCCTAAAACCAGTACACGCTGGCTCGTTGCGCTAACCCTTTGGGCACTGTCCTTTTGCCATGTTGTCACGTTTGATCATGGGTGGGTATATACATTTGGATAAATGGAGTTACTGTGGCGTAATCACATATAAGGAGGGCTCTACAATCTTGCCTATGTTAATAGGCCCGAGCTAAATTGCGCATTTATCAAGGACTGGCAGAATCATTACTGACTGGTATCGCCCTCCACACCAGTGATTATTGCCATTGGCACTAGCATGCTGCTCAACCATCCATTGGTGCGCTGTTCGGGTAACAAAACAAATAGACTAAGCCGGGGTGTGTGCACCATTCCCTATCTGAAAAAGGAAGGGAACTATATTGATAGTCCCTTCTCAGTTTTCATTGCACACAATGAGCTCTGAGTGGTGCACAGGGAGTAATGAAATATGACAAAAGACTAACAGTCGTGTTTTCTTTTTTTCTTTCTTTTTTTAGTCATAGTCCTTTGGCATTTCTAAAAACAATGACAAAACAAAGTTTTCCTACAATAGGATGCCCAGACAATAAGAGAGCTAGGGAGAGAATGTGAGAAGAAGAATTGGAGTGAAAAGAAACAAGCACATAGAGACGCTGTGGCAGTACAACACAGAGAACGCAGTAGGTCATGCACAGGGCACATTCTCTGCATTCTGATACGACGCACAGCAAAATCATGAACATTGCATAACCTTTTAAGAGGGTTGGTACTCAGGTGTTTGATGATTGTTTGTATGTATTGTATCGTATCGTCTTTTTTCCAAAATTGTTTCTGACTCTGCTGTGCTCTTTCACATTTCATGAAGAGTATTGTGTTAAAATAATTATGAAATATAATGAACCAGTGACAATCTTTAGACTCGTTCATGCAGCCTGGATTCAAGAAACGTATTCATGTTGGTTCTTTTTTTGTAAGCAGTTCCCGCCTCAATGCAGTGGTGAAAAACCTTGAATGAATTCTACCTGCTTTAGTGATATTGAATGTTGGCATGTCATTGTACGTTTAAGGGGCTCATTATGAGTTCCCTGGTATCCCGCTGGTAATTCTGGTGGGATACTGGGGAACTACTCTACCGCCTCTGCTGCCGGATATCCCGGTGTTACCGGGATATTATGGGCCATGGAGACGCCAGTAAACTACCCATTCCATGGTGTCCCATAGCGCTCTATGCGATGGGGTTGCCCAAATCACTGGCACCATTAGCAACGTTGCTGGTGATTCAGGCATTTATCTGCCGGTAGGGGCCTGATCTACATACAGGTCAGGCCTGCCAGCAGATCAGAGCCCCTTCCGGCAGACTTGTAGTTTGCCGGTCCGCAAGGGTGTCTTTATGCATTGTTACCCGCACCTTATTTCCGGTCTGGTAACCCTATTATGAGCCTGTTGGACTATCACTTAGACCATCATATTAAGTTTGGCAATAAGAGTAAAAACAAGCAGTATTTCAAATATTGCTTGCTTATGGAGTGATAAAGTATTTAACTGGTGCAGATTATCCAAACTTTTTTGGGGCACAAGTGAGGATCCTCACTTGCACCAAAAAAAGAAGTAGGCCGATTCTCAAAGGGTATCTGAATGAGCTCTTCTTTGATGAGCTCATTGAGATGCATCTATTCACCACTTTGCGCTTTTATTGCGCAAATCAGGGGAGGTTTTCCACGCATTTAGAATGTGAATCCCCAATTCACACCCGGGAGGCACTTTTAGATGTGCAGAAATGAGGGACATTCCCCTGCACCTATTGGCAGCAGGCACAGGGGTTGGCGCAAATCACGATCGAATCATTTCTGACCTTTTCCTAATTTATTCAGTGTGACAGCCGCAGTATTGACCACGGCTGTCACACTTGCATTTCTATTCACCAAACAAGGTTAGACATGCTTTGTCTTGTTTCGATCATCTCAGGGCCCGTTGCGGTGAAATACGCTTCCAGAAACCACAGCGCACTCCTGATACTAATGCATGGAAGGGGGCTGGACAGAGCATTTTCACGCCACTATCCAGCCCCACCAAAAATCAACAGATCACTTTTGAGAATAAGGTAACCATCCCTTTTCTGAAGCTAGCACAACTGAAACAAGGGCATTCTCTGCGTATCGTTCATGTGTGCTACTTTATGAGAATTTGGCCCAAAATGGACGAAACATGAATGTGTACGATTCACAGAGACACACATCTCTGAAATGCACAAGCACACAAAGTGCAAAAGGAGCACAAAAGTTGTTTAAAGTTGGAAGAAAACATTTAAATCACTGATGGAAGAGGGGTGTTTCCATCAAAACAGTGCACTAATGACCCAAATCCCTGCTTCTCAAAACCAGAGTACACCATTTGCTCCGAATAAATTCACTTCTGGGATTGTTCCAATTCATAACAAAACTGGATCTCACCAGATACAACTGGCTCTCACCAAATACTCTCCCTCCAGATCTTTGCGCTTTTCCGTCGACAACTCTCTGCATGTCAAGCACTTCTCTAAACAGCGAGCTGGTGGACAATCTCTTTCCTTGGCTGGTTCCCTCCTCTGGAACAGCCTTCCCCTTCCTGTCCATCTTGAGCCGTATCTCCTGAAATTCTGGAAGCTCCTCAAGACTTTTATTTTCACCTCCTTCTTCCCCCTTTCCCTCCCTTGCTAAATCCAACAGCCGCTGATATTGGTGACCAGGGCCCTTATGTGTCCTTCCGGGTCCTAGCCTCCCCCCAATAGCCTCAGCCTCTGTCCACTCCCAGCACTTGCCTTTGGGTGCCCACTGGCCTGTGCTGTCTCACAGGCCTGGACTTATTGTGTTGGCAGTTGACCGCTCTAAGCAAGTGATCTCTGCCAGGCACTTTAACATGCTGCTTGCTACCTACCCCCTAGCACTTCCCTGCGTGGAACTCCTAGCACTTACCCCCTTCCCTCATCCCTTGTCTCTCTCTGCACTTGCACGTTCTGAATGCTCACAAGGCCTAGTAGGACCGCCTCTCTCTTTCTCTTCAGTGTTATTATATTTGCCTGGAATTCCCATGTTCCCTCCCCATTTCCCTGTGCACAATAAATAAATAAAAGTGGAGTAAGTGGCTGCATACGAGAGGGCAACTGATCCATCTAGGCAAAATACAGACTAAGGGCACTCCAAACACAACAGACCTCACAGTATAAAACACTGCCACATTGAGGAACATGCACATCTTCAAAATGGCGGATCCAGTGGGCTTCATGCTGCTACAGTGCCTAATGAGGAGAAGGCAGCAGAGGAGGGAAATAATATATAGAAAGAGGGTAATTATTTTTCTAAATGTCCGATGAGGCGGTCACCCTGAGGTACCGTTTCCCAATCCTTGAGATGACACAACAAAGGAAGGGGGGGGGGTCTCACCTCTTCAACAATGCAAGGGCACACATTAACACCATTAGTAACAATTGTGAGTGCCAGCCATTTTTCCTCCACTTGCTCTTTTCAGAGAACCATTGGCATAATGTCTGAGCTCTCCCAGACATCACAGTAAAGGACATTACATCAGGTTTTCAATTTGCTCCTCTCATCTCCTTTTGCTGCTCGTGTATGACTATAATGGTACAATTGTAGATTGACAAATGTGACTATGTCAAGTAGGGACGGTCCTATTTTCGAAATCTTTATGGTGTTCATATGGTCTAGTATGTGCCGCAAATTCCAAAAATTGAAGCAGACAATAATTGAGATATGCCTCCCAAAAGCCTTTTTTCTTTAATGACTATGGAAATCCCAATGCAAAAAAACAACCTATTTTTCCAAAAGGTTTCTCTGCATGAAATTGTCAATGAAACATAATCCAATTTTCCATGTCTGTTTGGATGGGGTCTGAGCAGTTGCTCGCCAAATCTGGTGACCCTTCATGGATGAGGAACAGGTGTATTATTGTCCTAAATTAAGTGCCTTGTCACCTGAACTATGGTGTGGCTACAGCAACACGATCCTTCCAAGATCGGCCCAGTATGTATATCTGCATTCAAAGGCAATATGAATTTCTTGTCAGCAGGCGGCACATGATTGAATCAATGCAATCTTAAACTTGATAATATCTCTGCATATTGGCAGATCCACACATTGTTTCATTGCTTTTCTTCAACATGAAGCAAACGTTGACTCCTATATTTACCATTTTTAATATAATACCGTTTCTATCTTCGTTCAATCCCACCATGTCGCCCCCATCCGATTCTCACCAGTCCCCATCCCCCAATCTTCTTACCGGATCTGAGCCGCTCACTTACCACCGCTGCTTCGTATTGCAGCATACCCTTCACTTAACCACTCCTCTGCAATGTTCAAATTGGAGAAAATAGCAGGCTCTTTTTTTAATTAACAAATATGGCAAAATGACATTTATTCCAAATAAAGAACTGTTTACCAAAGACCAGTAGAATTTATTTTCACATTTTAAATAAAATAAAAATGCAACAATGAGCTTCTGTTAGAGACTAACTGCCACAGGGTTAAACCCCATAAGTGAAACTTGCTTCTTTTCACATACTGACAAATAGGACAATTTTGATGGTGATCCTATTTCTCAAATCAATCTTTTTTTTTAAAAAAAAAGGGAGGGCTTTGCACCCCAATGGATCCTTTTGCTTACCCACCACCAAATAAGGAACATTATCTGTCCAGGTTCACCATTGCATTTCATTAAGGAAATGTCCTCATGGGCCTTACTCACTTTTTTGTTTTATTGAAGGAGCTCCTCCAAAGGGACCCCATGGATCAAGAATACTGTGTGTCAATATTAACCTGATCAGATCAGAGAGGTCCCAGATCAGAGAGGTCCCACCCTATTAAAATCTGACAAGGACTATCGCCAGGGAACATTGTAACATTTTAGAAATGGATGAAACCATTAATGGCTCTTTTAACGCGAATATGTCTAAACGTTTTAGGGACATTCTTTTAATTTGTTGCGAGAAATCTTGAATCGCAAACAGTGTTCCTAATGTGGAACAATGCACTTGGCTATATTTGAGTAGTCACTACTGTCCTAGTTTCGCTTAAGGAGCTTGTTTCGTCAACATAACGGTCGGCCAATCAAGATGAAGCATTTAACTTTAGGGGTCATTTTATATGAAGCGCTACTTGCATGGAGAGGTCCACCAACGTTTGCCCTTACAAACAGGAAAAACCGACTTGATGCTTTATTTTTGCACCCTGTCTTGTAAATACCGCCTCCCATTTACTCACAGCAGGCAGCATTTGCAATGGATTGCCAGGGATTCCGCTGGTATTAAGTGAAATAATAGACTGCTCTGTGACCGCACAGAGCGGTCTTTCTGAATCGAAATGTCATCCCCTGCGACGCACACGAATGCGCGCAGGGGCTGACGGGCACAGCGAGACCCAGAGGAGGAGTCGCAGGAGTGTCAGGTGAGTGTCTGTCTGTGTGTTTGTGTGTATGAGAAAAGGAATGTTTCAGAAGGGGAGGGCAGGGGGAAATGAAACTGGTTGTGTGTTTGTGTGTGTATGTGGTGGGGCAGCAGGGAGCAAGGAGGAAAGAGGTACTGGGGGTTGAACCCCCCCTAATAAAAAAAAAAAACTCTGCCATGTGCTTTGGGGCTTTTTGAGGGCTGCACAAAATTGACCAAAATAACTCCATCTTTTTTATATGGTGCCTTAAAAAAGCGGAAATATGACAAAAGTAGGTGCTCGTAAAAGGCAGATACAATGGGACTCCATCTGCTTTTACATCAACATGTGATGCTGGTCCAAAACATGAGGCAAAGAGGGAATGCATGGTGGCAAAGTTTATACCATTCCATACAACTATCAGCCTTGAAATGGCTTCAAAACCTAAGGGTGTAAACGTAAGGCATAACCCACTTACGCTCTCGCTTTTTGACTTACTTTTAAACTTTGGGGCTTAGAAAATGACCAATGTCCTTGCAGCCTCAGCAATCAAGCTGCGAAGTTCAAACTCGGAGGAGCAAGCATGAATCCGAAATGTTACGATCTCATTATAGATTTGACGTTATTCTGCCAATGATTTTCATACATAGTAACTGTTGTTACCAAACACATCAGGCCTCATCACGAGTCCGGCAGAATTTTGGACGCAATTTCCACAAAGCAGAATTACCGTTACCACCGGGCACAACCTGCAATGAATGTGCGCCCCACTCCAGAGGTAATGCTAATACCGTCCGGTGGAAATTGTGCAGAAATAAGGCCCACTGCCAAAATATCACCGTTAATAGCACTACCACCGGTGTCCCCGGTGCTATTAGCGCCAGCGTAAATTGCGGCACCGCAGGAACGGGAAGCATGGCGGCGCCCATCTTCAAAAACTCAATCCAACCAGGAACACCCTCTTCCTGCAGCCATCCGGACATGAAAATCATCAAACATGTAACAGGAGAGGATCCGAGGCAAGGTGCCTGAAAATCTCCTACCCAAATCAAAATTTTGTGAGGGAGAACTGGTGGTCCGCAATGATGATGTTGTGGCCCACTGTTGTGGCCCACTGAGAAGAACTTAACAGCAGCAGGCAGAGAAAAACATCAGCATGCCATCAGCAAGAAGGTGACTGCAGTGTCCAGCATTCCCCGCGATGTGGATGACTGCAGAAAGCGGTGGAACGACCGAAGGGTCAGGGTGCGGATACTCCTGTCCCAAATCCGCAGGAGTCCCTGGCAACAGGAGGTGGAGCAGTCAAACCACTGGTCCTGACAGCCTGGGAGGAAAAGTGCAGCTTTGTCCTTGATATGGAGGGCATTGAGTTGGAGGTTCAGAGACGGGTGCCAGCAGCCAGGAGATGAGTCAACCCCCCCACCACAAAGCAAAATACAATGCACAAATGTCAGCCTAGCACAATATGCCACAGTAGACAGGGCCACATGACCCAGAAGCTGGGCAGGTCAATCAGGGTGAAGTGATGGTGTGCTGCACCAGCCACCCACCACAGCGGCCAGGGTGGTGGGCACCAAGTGCATCTCTGAGTGTTACAGCAGTGTGATGGGGTGTCAAGTGATCAATCCAAGAGCCATGCATGCCACACCCCTGCTGGTGCACCCTGTGCCAGCGGGATTGTGGTGCGTCAGTAATCACGACACTGTGCAGCAGTCACACCAATATGTTGCAGACCCAGTTGGCCTGCCCCATGTTGGAATGGCAGATGAGCCCCATGGAGGTACATGTCCACCTACACCAACATGGGCGCAGCTAGCCAATCACTGAACACCACAGCACAACACTGCTGGCGGCACAGCATCACCCTATAGAGCCCTGGCAGTTCCATAGAAGAAGCCACACCCACTCCCACAAGGCATGCACCACACGGGGAGGGGACGTGGGGGCATGAAGGACCAGAAGCATGGATGCCAAACATCAGATGCCCCAGCATGGACACCCTACCCTCCCCACCCACAAAGGCCACCAAAGGCCAAAGGCCACCTGGCCATGTGTCACACACAAATGGCGGTAACCATCCTCACAATGCTGTGCCCACATGCAAGGTCCCCTGACCAACCATGCCAAACTGCCCAAATGTGTGGGGTGCCACTCTACCATAGCAAATGTGTCTTGCATGCCAACACACGTGAAAGAATCATGAAGAGTATGGTTGGACACCACTTAAAATAATTCTGTAGTTTGAGTTAATGTAGTTGAAGTAATCGAAGCATGCCTTGAAGCCTTGGCACGAGATTACGAAGAACTGTAGAAGAAGAACTAGAAAAAATGTAGTATACGGTATGCTCTCGTCTTGCTCTCAAAAAGAGCTGCTGTCAATTGTCTTATCAATTCATGCTTATCTCTCATATACGAGAATAGAAAAGATTTTAGTATATTTTCAGTTTTAATTGCTTGAAGGCAAAAGTGCATCAAAGATAGTCAGGGCCACTATTTGGGTTGCCAATGCATTTCGGACAAAGTCCGTCTTCAGGGCTAGGGCACTGTGTGTTTTAACAGTGAATGATAACATTTTGATTGTTCCATTTCCCCAAAACATCACCAAGTGAGTATAATCGCACAGAACAAAAACCATTGTACACCAGTCATAAAACCAATTATATTGTCATCATATAAATTCATCCCAAACATCAGATAAGGTAAATAAATGTTCATATACCAGGTCCAATCCAATCGGTGGGTCAAAAAAACATAAAACAAAATAGAAATGGAATGAGTAATTATGCATTAACAGCCCTTTGCAAGTTAAATGTGCAAGGAAAGAGTTCCCGAGGCACCATCTGCTTTAAACACTTGTTGCCTGATTGGTCGGCCATCAGGCAGATATATGCACAGTTATCTGTGAAAATCAAGAATGAAACAAAGTTACAGAGTGTTTGCGGTATATAGCCTATGGCATTGTGATCGATATTCAAAACTGAAAGAATGTACCTGTAGGCACGTTCTCCGCGCGTGGACATTAGCCTAAAATGAAAGAATTGCTAAGTATATTCTTGTTGCGGTATAATCATAGTTCTATCTGGTAGACAGAGACCTGTCTGCTGTCAGGATCTTACCTTTTTTGAGTGTGAATGGGCGGTGACTGGATGGAATCCAGCGTGCACTTGTCTGTGGTCTAGTTATAGCGTTTATGGATCACCATTGCTAGGCAACGTAAAAATAAACATTTGGAGGTGTGGCAGCATCGCGTACGCCTCGTGTTCCGCTGGCTCTGTATCCAGGGGCAACGGGATGGCGGCCGTACTGTTTACATGCCGATCATTCATACTAATGAGATCTATTACGTATGTATGTAGTTGTGATAATTGTTGAAACAAATGTTAAATCAGTTGCACATAAGCATGTATGTATGTATGCTCTCACCCAAGCCATTGAAACAATTGCCCCTCTAGAAGATAAAAAAGAAAAAAAAATCTATGCACTCTAACTCCTGGTTCACAGAAGACCTATCTGCCCTTCGCACCAAGAAACGAAAATCTCTATCCAGATGACAAACAGCGCCTAACCAATCTTCTCTCAATGATTTCAAAGAGATCTCACTGACCTACAAAAAAGCCATATTCCAAGCTAAATCAGAATCCTATAACCAGAGAATCACTAAAGCCAGTTCCAAATCAAGAGAAATATTCTCTATGTTCAAAGAATTTACCACACCCGCTTCTAGCCCGGATGAAATCATCAAGGATGAAGCATGGTGCACAAGCATCCAGACTGCCCTCCTCAATAAAGTTAAAATACTCCAAGACAAAATAGCCTCCCAACGCAAAGCTCTCAATACCCCCACTAGTCCTCCCTCACCTCCCACTCACAATACTCACATGCAAACACCCCTCTTCGCCTTCAGAGAAGTCTGACCTCCTCAAAAACATCAAACCTTCCACTTGCAAAGGGGATATCTGTCCACCCTCCATCATCAAAGAGTGTACAGAATCGCTCACCCCCATCATCACAGCATTCATCAATGCTTCATTCTCCTCCGGAACCGTACCACAATGCCTAAAAGAAGCCTGGGTTCGCCCGCTCCCGAAAAAACCTTCTTGATCCCTCCTCTCACAATAACTATCGCCCCATCACCACCGCCCCCTTCCTACTCAAAATCTTAGACAATGTTGCCCATAACCAAATGCAACACTACCTGGAAACCCACACCATTTTAGGAAAATGACAATCGGGCTTCCACAAAGGCCATGGGACTGAAACTGCCCTCCTAGATTTAAAGAATCAAATCACCAAAATAATGGACACAGGCAAACCTGCTCACCTTTTACTGCTCGATCTATCAGCAGCATTTGACCTAGTGGACCAGAGCATCCCCACCTCTCACCTATTCAAAGCAGCACACTTCTCTCACAAGGCAACCACATGGATCACCTCCTTCTTAGAAGGTAGGGCCATGAAAGTGTACTCAGACCAGGCCAACGCTCCCCCCACCACCATCAGTTGTGGAGTTCCACAAGGGTCATGCACAGCACCGACCCTCTACAACCTATTCACCAAACCGCTCTTTGACTTACTGGACTCTCTCGGCATAGCTTACACAAACTATGCTGATGACACACAAGTTCTCCTCCCCCTCTCCGGAGATTATGACCAAGACACAGAAGCTCTCCTTAAGATTTATACCACTATCCAAATCTGGATGGCTATTAATGGTCTTTGCTTAAACCGCGATAAAACCGAGATCATCATCCTAACCCCCAGCGAAACTTTAACTAAACTCAGCCCCGAATACTCACACATGACCATCGACAATACCAGCATACCTGTCTCCGCAGGTGTGAAGACCTTAGGAGTCTACCTAGACGCCACATTCTCCATGACTAGACAAGTCAGCGCCATCTCCGCCGCATCTGCACTGACCACCAAACAAATTTTTGCCATAAAACCCTACCTTACCGCACCCAACTGCCTCTCCATAGCCAGAGCTACTATAGGAGCCAGACTGGACTACTGCAACGCCCTTCTAGCAGGCACATCAACCAAAAACTTAAACAGACTCCAAATAGTGCAAAATAATGCCCTCCGCGCTGCACTGCACATCCCCAAATTCGACCATATATCACAGGCCAGAAGACTCGTACACTGGCTCTCAGTCAAGGAAAGAATCAATTTCAGAAATACTGACCCTCACACACAAATGCATCAATCACACAGCACCCCCCTACTTATCAGAAACCATAACCAAGAATTCTTCCATCCGTCCTAGAAGAAGCCACCATGCTAACCAACTCCCAGTGCCCACTGTAAGAAGAGCCAAAGCCAGCGGCATTGGCTTCCCCCACATAGCACCTACGCTTTGGAATGCTCTCCCTAACTCACTCAGAGCAGAACCCTCGCTATACTCCTTTCGCAAATCTCTCAAAACTACACTATTCAATTAACCATTACCTTTCCTTCACCTTCACCTGCCCTCAACCCTACTGTTACGACATGTGTCTGTAATACCAGTATATGCATACATTACCCGATAATGAAAACTGCCTTTTAACCATTTGCCTTCCACTGTAACCAGCTTGATGTCATTATCTGTAACAGTGTCACGATGCCCAGGGCTGATGTGCACTTTAAAAATTCGAATAAATAAATAAATAAACAAATGTACTATGATCAACGTGTCTGAATGGTGAGAGGACTCAATGTTCTCAGAGGAGTTACAGATTCTGGCAACATGCAGCTCTGTGATGCGAACTTAAAGTATTTGACACTCCATGCTGTGGGCCCGGGCCATGTCGATAGCACAATTTTTAAATTGGTTGCAAATATGATTGTACTGTGATGGATGTATCTGAATGATGAGGGGACTCGATGTGCTCAGAGAAATTACGGGTGCTGGCAATGTGCAGCTTCGTAATGCAAACTTAAAGTGTGTGACGCTCCATGCTATGGGCACGGGCCTTGTCAATAGATCCTCTGCTAGCGGACAGCTAAGGGTTACAGTGTCTACTAGCAAATCATTACTAGTGTCCCAAGGTTGTAGGGAAGGTTGCCAAAAGTAGTTAAAATCAAAAACATTCAACAAGGAAAATGTTCAGATAGAACAGCACTATTACAGTTATATCAATAACTGGTTTATGGGGCCGCTGTGAATCAGACAGCCATGTTAGAGGATCAGAGGTAACAGATATAGTTAATTTCTTCATTGATGCCCCCCGGGAATAGGGAGTCAAGATGGTCTATCCAGTAGGTCTCCCTCTGGTCCTGGCGTCTACTGAGATTTTCATGTGTGTTGTGTCTCATAATGACATCTACTATTTGAAACCATATTTGGTTGATGTTGTGCTTCTTCTCGTTCCAGTGTCTTGCTACTGCTGAGTTGGTGTTGTTCATCCTGATGCATGACCTATGTTCGTTCCATCGTGCATTACCTTGGCGTTTGGATTGCCCAACGTAGTATATGCCACAAGGGCATTTGATGGTGTAAATTATATTGGATGTATCGCATGTGGCATAGCTATTGATTCTGATCCTCTTGTCTGAGCGTGGGTGGTTGATTGTGTCACCTTTTGTGACAAAGCTGCAATTGTTGCAGTGCAGACAAGGGAAAGTGCCCTTTCTTGATGTGAGTGGTTGTTTGATGCTGGGTCTTGTTTTTACCAAACGGTCTCTGAAGTTTGCACTCCTTTTATAGGCGAATATCGGTAGTTCTGTGAATAAATGTTCCACCCTCGAATTGCTGGTCAGAGTCCTACAATTCTTCTCAATTGCTTATATAATCCGGTTGGTCTGAATTGAGTAGCAGAATCATACACTAGTGGTGTGCGGAGGTTGTTGGTTGTAGGCTAAGAACTATTTCTCCCATCATCTTTATCTCTTTCTCATATTCCACTGGGTCACACACAATTCTCTTTACCCGCAACATTTGGCTAAAAGGTAGATTGTGTATCAAGCTAGGCTGATGCAAGCTTAGTCTATGCAGGAGATTGTTCCTGTCTGGTTCTTTCCGAAAAATGTTGGTTCGGGATTTATCTTGATGTAGCTTTATTGATACATCCAGGAAGTGTATCTCAACAATGGAAGATTTTTGGGTAAATTGGATCCTAGGGTCTATTGTGTTGAGGTATGTGAAAAATCCCTGAAGGCTATCTTGGGTTCCTATCCAGATACCAAAGATGTCGTCAATGTAGCAAACCCATAGTGCAATGTAATTCCTCCATACTCCATGGTCTAGAATATGCTCCTTCTCGAATTAGGGCATAAACAGTTTGCATATGGCCATAACACATAGGCCTCACTGGTGTCCAAGTAGCGATTAGTTTTACAACAGGGCCAGACTGCTGGAACGGGAACAAGTATGAAGAAAAATATTGTAATGCTCCTGCTGGTTTCTAGATTTAGAACATTGAAAAATGTGCTTTACCTTGTATCTGTTTAGGCTCACTGAAAAGTCTGATGTTCCACGGTTGAAATCCCAGGCACGTGGCAAACATAGTCATGGTATTTGGAACACTTAAACATGAGACGCAGTGTTTCATCGCTGTGAAACCGCTGTATGCGGCATTGCAAGAAGCGTGTCGTTGGGCATGTCGTGCTTTGTTTACACGTTCCCTTGGTAACCCTGTTGCATTTGGTGTTAAGTGAACACCCTTAGAAATGGCACAATGTAAAAAACCGTTGTTGCAAATACCGATGTAACGAGATGGCGCTAAACAATGTAGACCCCAATATACAATTCACGATGGAATTTAGTAAAGCAGACATGCAACACGAATCAGGCACTTTAAAATGCAACCTATTTCAGAAACCAAGTGACAGAAACACTTTATTACACTTGATCACCTTGAACACTTACGAGAGAATTTACCATATGGCCAGTTCCTCCACATTTGGAGGAACTGTACCAAACTGGCTGATTTTTACAACCATGCAAATGATCTGGATTTGAGGTTAGCCCAAAGGTGACACCTGAAGACACTTATCAACATATACAAACAACGAGCATGATTCACTAACAGAGATTCTCCATTAACTTCCAAAACATCGGACAGCCAAGAAACGAGGGAACAAAGGATGACCTGTGTCATCAACCATGTTTCGCACAGATTTCAGGTTAGAAAATTAATTGCCAAATATTGGACATTAATAAGACTAAACATTCCTGAAGAGCCGATGCCCAGGTTGCTTTTAAATGTGTGAAAAATCTGCGAGATACGTTGGTGCATTCTAAATTCTCAAAACCCACACCTCCCACAGGTCTTTGGGACCTGCAAGCTACCACTGGACACTATCCATGTGGGAACTGCACAGCGTGCAGTTTCACTAAGAAAATGAAGCAATTTCACATTGGCCTCCGGACTTGGACACTACCCAATCTAACCAACTGATAATCTAAGCAAGTTGTCTACTGCATTGAATGCCCTGTGGCCTAAGATATGTGGGCCAAACTGCGACACTAGTACACATAAGGATCTGCAAGCACAGGTCGCGAATACGGTGCAAAAACCTTTCTGCACCCCTGGTTCACCACTATATTGAGTATCAACATAAAGTGGATGACATCATTTGGTGGGTCCCTGATGTGGTCAAAGAATCCTCTAATGTTCTGAGGTGTCTTCTAAGAACGGAAGCACGCTGGATACACAGACTGGATACCTATCAACATGGTTTAAATGAAGAGTTTCTCCCTCCAATATAATCTAATTCAGCCTCACGATAGGTTTATCTACCATTATTCTATACCCCTGCAGCCAGGACTGTGACCCATCAGGATTCACCTTAACACCAGAGTTTGACTCCTTTTAGGTTCACTGATTTGCCAGCCAGCCATGGGCCACACAGCACCGTAACATCAGCCACCACTATGGCCATCTGCCAAGATATGTGACTGTTTGAATTACTGTGTTATCAGTCACAGTTAAAGACTTATGTGACCTCAGATTTACATGCATCATAAATAGCCAAATATGCCATTGCAATAGCTTTCTCACACCTATTTGTTCCACATAGGTGTATTTCTACAACCACCACTGTGACCCTGAGGGCTCAAACGAGCACCACGTGTTTAACTTCATTTATGCCACCTCTATGGCTATATGCGTAGATATGTGAGTGAATGAACTACTGTGTCATTAGTCACAGCTCAAGATTGTTTGTGACCTTGGATTTTCATGCATCATTCAAAGCCAAACATCGTAACAAACGTGATTGGTTGAACTAGATTGTCAACAACCACAGTTACGAATCATGGGATCCTACATATATGTGCATTTCTTCAAACCCAAAAATGCTGCTGTCACACCTACTTGTTTTCAAGGAGCTCTCAGACCTACAAGTTTTTATTATTATTATATTTTTGCACACACTCTCAGCAGACCGCGCGGGTCAGAACCCGTCTCGCATTCATGTGGTTGGCGCCATGTCTTCACATCGGTATTTGCGATGAAGGCTTTTTACATCATGCCGTTCCCAAAGGTGTTCATGCAACACCACACGAAACAGGGTTACCAAGGGAACATGTCAACAAAGCACGACACACCTCTTGCCATGCCACATAAATTGGTTTCATGGTAACGAAACACAGCGGGCCTCATTACGACCTCGGCGGTAGCGCTACCGCCAACATCGGGTCCGGGTCCACAGAATGAGGAATTACCGGGCCATTCCGAGTTCGGAAGGCCCGGTAATTCCTCCCTCCAAGAACCCGGTCCTTCCCCATTCCCATTTCAGCCCCCCTAGGGCTGAATGGGAATGGGAGAGGGAACAAACAACGGGCCATTACGAGTTGGCTCGTTGTTTGCTCCCTCTTCCCCTCGCGGGACCCGGTAAACTCGCCTGGTTTGACCAGGCGTTACTTCCTGGGTCCCGTGAGCGGACCTCGTAATGAGGCGGTACGGGGTAAACGGCGCCGGCACCTTTTACGGCGCCGTTAACCCCGTACCGCCAGGGTCGTAATGAGGCCCAGCGTCTCAGGTTTAAGCATTCATATCACCATGACTGAGCTTGCCAAGCGCCTGAGATTTCAACCGAGGAACTTCAGACTTTTTTCAGTCCGCCTAAATAGGTCCAAGGTAAAGCGCGTTTTTTCATTTTCTAAATCTAGCTACCAGCAGGAGCCATGCCAAACGGCATTACACTATTTTTCTTCATACTTGTTTCTGTTCCAGCAGTCCAGCCCCATTGTGAAACTAATCACTGCTAGAACACCAGTGAGGCTCTTAAACAGTAATCCAGTAAACCACTGCAGTGCCTCACGGGGATTTAGTCCTTTCTCAGCATTTCGAGTCCACGTATACCGTTTCCTACAGAAACTTCGCCAAGATATTAACGAGGTACGCATCTGCGATCCTAACAATTTTACTACTTCTCGAGTTTGCTCATTTAGACAGACACTGCACTACTTCTTACCCTGACGGCAAGCAACATACCTTATTTGTTATTTTATGCAGGATTGCATGCCCACTCTGAAGTGCTGGCCTCCCACAGAAAAACCATCAGCCATGTGTTCTTAATTAAAAAAAAAGGTATCATTTGCCTATTTCATTTGAAAGGTCACAGCTCCTAAGCTTTAGTTTCAACTCATGACTATCGCAGTACCTTTAGAATTAATTTCATTCCTCTGCAGTAATCGCTAATTGAGTCTGACAGACTGTCTCTCCATTCTTGGAGACAAGTGGGGAGAGAGGTGGTGGAGAGAAAGGACCCAAGTTGGACCTGGGAGGGTCGGTACTGGAGGAAGGAGGTCAGCCACTCCAGGGCCTGATCCATGATATCCAAGTTCACGCAGAGTTGGTTGATCAGGATGACATTGCGTCACATTTTCAAATGACATTGAGACACATTTTGCCCTGAGTGGCCATGCTGGGGAGTTGGTGGTGGGATGGGGGAGGGGAGATAGTTTGCTGGGGAGTTGGTGGTGGGAGGAGGGAGGGGGAATAGTGTGTTGGGGAGTTGGTGGTGGCAGGGGGGAGGAGGATAGTTAGAGCACTTAATTTCATTAAAACTGTTGAATTTCATCAATGCGAGGACATTCCTGATTGTGTCACTGTCGCGTTTATTAATGGAAGTGTCTGTCACACAGTGGTGCATGCCTTTTGCCATGTGACTAGGTCAAAAGAAATTGTCCTTGCCGAGCCAGTCGCCCATCCCTCACTTCATCTCTGCCAATGCGTGCAGTTGCCTCTGCCACAGGCACTGCATCCTCATCCTCTGGGGGTGGCATGTTCATGTCAGGGGGTAGCATTACATTTCCCAGTAGCCAGATATTGTGCAGCATGGTATACACAAGCACAATTCTACCCACTTTCTCAGGAGCATACATCAGGGCTCCACCAGTACAGTGGAGGCAGCTTGATGCACCCACTCATCCTGCTGTGACCATGGTTGTAGGCAATATCCTGCAGTGCTTGTGGATCATGCACAGGGGTTATTAGCCAGGGCAACTGTGGGTATAAGGAGTCACCTGCATGGGGGGAGGCACAGCCATGGGTCACACATTTGTGGGGATGGCCTTACACAGTATCAGGGCGATGGACGTCATGTGCATGCATATGTTTCCTCAT
This sequence comes from Ambystoma mexicanum, assembly GCF_040938575.1. Classification (NCBI taxonomy): domain Eukaryota; kingdom Metazoa; phylum Chordata; class Amphibia; order Caudata; family Ambystomatidae; genus Ambystoma; species Ambystoma mexicanum. The sequence continues at coordinate 1,261,853,943 of NC_090921.1, forward strand.
TCCATGGCCTGTGTCTGTACAATGTCTATGCATGCTTTGTCACTTGTACTATGCATTGTTTTTACTTTACATGCACCCTGTTCCCTTGCAGCAGATGTTATGTAATGTGTCTGTCAGTGGCATGTGGAGCTGGCATGGTGGCTGTTTTATGGCAGTGTATTGCTCTTGTGCATGTGGCATGCTGGGTTTCCTATCGGCCCTCCCTAGGCTTCTGGGACCAGCAGGTCAACATTGCAGGCTGGCTCTATATGGGAACATGGCTGTGGTACTGGCACGGTTGCTGTTGTGTGATACAATGTGGCAATTTGTTTGCATTGCTTTGGATTATGCATATTGTGTTGTGCTACCTGTAGTCATGTGTGTGTTTGGAGTTGCCACTGTATGAGTTCATCAGCTTCTCCGTCCAGGTATGTTCGACACGTGCATGCTCGCTGGGCTGTACTTTGACTTTGGTGCGGGAGGTGGTCACTTACAACTTTTGTATTGGCTTGTCATGCCATGCTTTGTGTAGTTATTCACATACCTCCCATTTGGTCAGCTGCTTCGCAGCGTATGCGTGAAGACAGTTTTACTCACCCACTATCCACGTCCATTGTCCTTTGTGCCTCTCCATATATCCTGGCAGTGTGCTGTTCACTAGGACCATGGAATTGTGGGTGGAACCAGGGGAGGGGGCACACCAGTGCGTGATGTACAGGTTGGGGTCGCAGGTCACCTGCACATTCAGGGAGTGGTAGCGCTTCCGGTTATGGAACACTGCTTGGTAGGCCTTGTGGGGTCACCAACGCAATATGGGTACAGACCAGGGCTGCAATCACATTTGGCATTTGGGCAATGGCATGGAACTGTGCCTTCATGGGGTTGAACTGGGCTGGGGTGGTAGGAAGTGAGATGTGGCATTGGGACAGACACTAGCTTCAGCAGCGGGGACACAGCTGTCTGGATGTTAATCATGCTCCTTATGTCATCCTGTTTTGCAGTGAGCAGCTCAGTTATGGTCTCCCTGTTGAGGCGGTACAGGGTGACCAACTAGCTGTCAGTGAGGGTCCAGGGTGCGGGATGACCCTGGGGATCGGTTCTTGCCTTGCTTGGCCTCTCCCCCCCAACCCCCATCCCCTATACTCTCTGTATCCTGGGCTGGTTGTCCTGCATCTCTACTTCCAGACACAGCATGAACAGCTGCATGACCCAGCTCGCAATGGCTAGTGGCAGCAGTGTTGGGAAGGGTGTTTGGGGAAGGGGTGCCATGTGAATTGGTCAAAAGAAATTGTCCTTGCAGAGCCAGTCGCCCATCCCTCACTTCGTCTCTGGCAATCCATGCAGTTGCCTCTGCCACAGGCACTGCATCCTCACCCTCTAGGGGTGGCATGTTCACGTCAGGAGGTAGCAGTACATTTGCCAGTAGCCAGATATTGTGCAGCATGGTATACACAAGCACAATTCTATCCACTTTTTCAGGAGCATACATCAGGGCTCCACCAGTACAGTGGAGGCAGCTTGATGCACACACTCGTCCTGCTGTGAGCATGCTTGTAGGCAATATTCTGCAGTACTTGTGGATCATGCACAGGAGTCATTAGCCAGGGCAGCTGTGGGTATCAGGAGTCACCTGCATGGGGGGAGGCACAGCTATGGGTTACACATTTGTGGGGGTGGCCTTACACAGTATCAGGGCAATGGACGTCATGTGCATGCATATGTTTCCTCATTCCATGGCCTGTGTCTGTACAATGTCTATGCATGCTTTGTCACTTGTATTATGCATTGTTTTTACTTTACATGCACCCTGTTCCCTTGCAGCAGATGTTATGTAATGTGTCTGTCAGTGGCATGTGGAGCTGGCATGGTGGCTGTTTTATGGCAGTGTATTGCTCTTGTGCATGTGGCATGCTGGGTTTCCTATCAGCCCTCCCTAGGCTTCTGGGACCAGCGGGTCAACATTGCAGGCTGGCTCTATATGGGAACATGGCTGTGGTACTGGCAGGGTTGCTGTTGTGTGATACAATGTGGCAATTTGTTTGCATTGCTTTGGATTATGCATATTGTGTTGTGCTACCTGTAGTCATGTGTGTGTTTGGAGTTGCTATGTGTTCATCAGCTTCTCCATCCAGGTATGTTCGACATGTGCATGCTCCCTGAGCTGTACTTTGATGTTGGCGCAGGAGGTGGTCAGGTACAGCTTTTGCATTGGCTTGTCATGCCATGCTTTCTGTAGTTATTCACATCCCCCCCATTTGGTCAGCTGCTTCGTAGCATATGTGTGAAGACAGTTTTACTCACCCACTATCTATGCCCATTGTCCTCTGTGCCTCTCCATGTATCCTGGCAGTGTGCTGTTCACTAGGACCATGGAATTGTGGGTGGAAACAGGGTAGCGGGCACACCAGTGGGTGATGTACAGGTTGGGGTCGCAGGACACCTGCAAATTCAGGGAGTGGTAGCGCTTCCGGTTATGGTACACTGCTTCTTAGGCCTTGTGGGGCCACCAACGCAATATGGGTACAGACCAGGGCTGCAATCACATTTGGTATTTGGGCAATGGCATATAACTGTGCCTTCATGGTGTTGACCTGGGCTGGGGTGGTAGGAAGTGAGATGTGGCATTGGACAGACACTAGCTTCAGCAGCGGGGACACAGCTGTCTGGATGTTAATCATGCTCCTTATGTCATCCTGTTTTGCAGTGAGCAGCTCAGTTATGGTCTCCCTGTTGAGGCGGTGCAGGGTGACCAACTAGCTGTCAGTGAGGGTCCAGGGTGAGGGATGACCCTGGGGATCGGTGCTTGCCTTGCTTGGCCTCTCCCCTCCACAACCCCCCTGTACTCCCTGTATCCTGGGCTGGTTCTCCTGCATCTCTACTTCCAGACACAGCATGATCAGCTGCATGACCCAGCTTGCAATGGCTAGTGGCAGCATAGTGTTGGGAAGAGTGTTTGGGGAAGTGGTGTGCCTTATGTAGCCCTCTTGAGTGGATTGGGATGACCTGTGGCTTAATTTCTGCCACCTGTGTTCATTTACCTTCACCTGGAGGGTGGGGCTAACTGCGCCGTATTTTTGCCGGTATTAGCGCCAGTTTTCTGAGCTAATACTGCCATACATGGACATTTGATGTGGCGGTGATTGCGCTTCATGTTATCAGCGCAGATTGCGCTGGCTGTAATAGCACCTTCTGTCTTTACAGTCAATGGAATTTGTACTGGCTCGTGATCCGGGGGAGCGGTTTTGGCGGCACTAATTCCGTTACTGCCACTTTTAGGGCTTACTGCCAAACTCGTGAGGAGGGCCATAAACCTAAGGCTCTCCAAATGATCATGACTTAACTCTCGCAAAAATATAAAAACACAGAGGTCCCTATTATCAAATATCCATGAACACAAAGCTTCACAATGTCAACAAACAGTCACATACAACATGCACAAATATCACGCAAGGACAATTACTATAGAATGTATATCCATAGAATGAGGCACTGCATATGAGTGGAATATGCATAGACAACATGCACAAACAAAATGCTTAAACAGTATGCAAAGAAAAGCCCTGCAGAATGAGATTGTGCGGAGTAATAGTGTACTTCTACTTTCACATATCTACCACAAATACAGCACAAACATGGCATACATATTCACACTCAAAACCACCACACACACCTGCTCCCACACACGCACACCTGTTCCACACATGCACACTCCACCACACAAGTATCCTCTTGACCATGCGGTTTCACATGCCCAAGATCTGAATACACGTAAGCACATTACACACAGAATATGCATAGCCAGAGTCACCACACGATACATATATATGTTGAATTCAGAATGCACATATACACACGTCACATTCTTCGAATATGTATATGCATATACATGCCTGGAACACAAACACTTGAGACACAACTCATACACACGCAATACACAGAGGACATGCAATAAGCATGTACATTATAAATGCATGTAAGTACAAACAACACACAATCTAAATGTACAGATAAAATAAGCAATACTCTCACATACATCACACTCAGAACACAGGTAAGTACTGTTCAGAGGGTCCAAATATGGATATGCCCATACATGCTTGCAGCACACACAGGGAACGTACAAAGAACACACACATAATATGCATACCTAGAGATTACACGCAATATGCATATGAATTACTGATAGAAAAACCCCGACCACGGAATACATGCTCGAATTACGGAATTCACCTGTAGCATACATAAACAGCCATGATTCACAATGTGCACGTACAACATCCGCGGAATGATGGAATTAACTACTCATGCACCACATGTCCGGAATATGTAATCTGCACTTAATATTCATATGCTGAGACAATATGTAATACCCACAGACATTGGCCAGCAAACTTTTCCGCTCCCACTCCGGTGGCTTTTCTTATCATTTTCATATGCTTATGGGTGCAAATTTAATACATAAATAGTGTTTTACTTGATACGATATGGTATGATATGATATGATACAGAATTTATAACCCGCCTATACACAAGTGTTTCAAGGTGCGACGAGGCACGGGAGGGGAACAGAGGGAAGACAGACACGATACTACTAGGCCAGGTGTCATTCAGATCATGCAAGTGCATGGGAAGCGGGAAAGTGCGAGGGAGGGGGGGGAGTGCAGTGCATGGGATAAAGAATAATAACAATAAGTAAAGTACAGCCAGCTGGTGGCAAGTGCAAGGGTAAGTGCAGACATCCGGTGACAAGTGCTGGTAGTGGGACTGTAGGGATACAGAGACAGTCACGAGTTCGGGGAGAATAGGACTGGAAGTTGGGGCAGAGTGCCACAAGAACAGTATCCCAGGTGTTCTGTGGCACTGTCTTGCTGGAGCTGAATTTGCCTGGTGAGGGCAATCGGAAAGTGTCTGGAGGCAATGCCTGTATCCACAAGGTCCCGTGATGACAGAGTCTGACGACGCTTGTCAACTGTTTGGACGGAGCGCGTCGTGAGGTGCCCTCACATATTGGTAACACGTTTTGTTTTTCTCCACAAAACGGGCTCTTTACATAAATAAAGCCCAGAAACTGTTCACTTTGAATGAAAAGGGTACCTTTAGCCACTTTCTGAGCTGCACATTGATATTTCATTCCTTAATTAAAAAGTATTCATGATTGTCTACTAAAGGTTGATGTATACCCATATAAAAGATATTTCTCTGGAGGGAAATACAAAATACTAAACACAAGATCTATTTACTACTGAAGGTGTAGCACTCTGAAGGTCATTTGCTGCTGTGATTTATCTAAAAGAGCATTGCCTGAGCATATACGCTGCTCCTCTATCACTTAAAGCTTAGTTATTTGACCGGTCTTTGAACAAGGTATTCACAAAATAATGCTTTAAGGCCCTTCAGCTGACTATATAATTGCACATTACTACTACACTACGTGCGCAGCTCTCCTATTGTTAAATGGATACATATTTCTAGTCGTACTATCCAATACATCATGAGATCTAAAGAAGGCCAAATCAAATTAATAACCTCATCTCTGTCCAACACCCTCAAAAGGCAGAAAAGTGAATCACCCACGCTAAAGGAGGATATTCTGGACCCTTCCATGCAAACTATCCTGACAGAAATTAGGGTCCTGGAACCATTAATGGAAGCCACAAATACAAAACTTCAACAGCTCAACTATAAATGGTCTGCCTTTGAGTCAAGAATAAGGGCAGTTGAGGGACGAATAAGTTATGCTGAGAATGTTACTGGTAGAGTACAAATGCTGGAAAACACAGTCAAATCTCTATAAAAAAAACAACCTGCCAACCTCGAAAATCTAAACAGAAGGAATAACTTGTGGATTTTGGGCCTTCCAGAAGGTATTGAAAGGGATAACAGCAATATTTCATACAAGAAAAATGTTATGTTGAAGGTACTTTTGGATTGTGAAATATATGTGGGTCTCCTCTTTTATGTATTGTATTTTATATGGATATAATGAACTTTGTAGTAGAATTCAATGTATTATTATGAGTTTTCTAATTTTGTAATTTGTGAAAAGTCTAATTTTGACTGTACCACTTATAAAAAATGGGATAATACTATTATGTTCTTAAATACTATGCTTCCTAAGCTCCTTCACCTACCAACCTCTGTGTAACTAAATATCCAAAGGGCTCATCAAATAGCTCCTCCAATGACATTTTGGATTTTTTTGGGGATAGAAGGTCTAGTGTGTAGTTCAAAAATAGCAAATCTCATTCACAATTTACAAATTTGTGTCATAAGTAGGTCTTATCGATGCTTGGTGCATAACTCATCCCTCTGATTTGGAATTTACTTTTTTCTCTAATCCCCACAACTCCTTCTCAAGATTAGATTATGTATTCATCTCTAATCTATGGCTAGTCTTCTTCTGGTTGCCCAAATTAAATGTATAGCTCTTTCGGACCAAACGCCAGTTCATATCCAACTGACATCATCACAAAATACTCACAGATCCAATAGATGGAGATTTAATGCAGCCCTTTTGAAGGATTAGTATCTTTACACCCTTCATCACTCAGCAACATAATTTCTTTTCCGAGAACAAAAGTCAAGCTATGTCTGTTGCCAATAATTGGGATTGCTATAAGGCGTTACATAGAGGTCATATTATATCCTTTGCTGCTAATAAAAAGAAAAAACTCAAACAAGAATCAGATAATATTCTCAAACAACTCAAATCCCTTGAATCCCAATATACATGTACCAACTCTATGTCTATTCTTAATGATATTATTGAATTAAGATTGCAATATAACACAATTGTTACACAATACACATGAGCTTATCTTTTAAAATATAAGCAAAAATATATAGATTCTCCAACAAATCAAGTTAACCACTTGCCTCATAGCTCAAACTCAAAAAAGAGAAAGCCACAATTGCGGTTCTCAAAGATAAAACTGGACCTTTTCAGATAATTAAATCGTCCAAGTTTTTTCATACTTTTACCAGAAAGTATACCTGTTTGATGCTCCTCCTTACAGTGCACGTTTCCAAGATTTTGTTCAACACGTACCTCATGTTACTTATCCAGGGGTTGGCATATAAACATTGAATGTTCCTATCTCTCCCAGTGAAATGTATAAAGCTATAAAAGAGCTAAAAAAGGTAAAGCCCCTGGTCCCGATGGCTTTCCTATTGATTTGTTTGCTCAGTTTCATAATCTCTTAGTTCCTAAGCTTAATTAACTCTTCTCTCATTTCACTATGGAAAACAATGCACAGGGTTCCTTTTTAGAAGCTATGCTAATAGTTTTTTCCAAGACCAATAAAGATCCTGCACTTCCCCAGAGTCATAGGTCTATCTCCCTTATCAACACAGACTGTATGTTTTTCACCAAAGCTTTAACAAACACACTCCTTCCTTTTCTACCTAACTTACGTAAAGATGATCAGGTGGAATATGTCAAAGGTAGATGGTCTTCCTCTAATATTAGGCTATTATTAGATATTTTATGCACTATCCATAACTTTAATGATCCCTGTGCAGCTGTACCCCTTGACACAGAAAAAGTGTTCAATAGGGTTGAATGGGACTATATGATTGAAGCCCTCAAATGGCATGGTATTGGCACCCCTTTTCTCTCCATGATAAGAGTACTATAATCTAACCCTAAAACAGCCGTCTTCATTCATTGACAAATGTCCTCATACTTAAACATTTTCGGTTACAAGCTTTTTAGCATACATTTGCGTGTTATTTATTACTGTCTCCCCCCACTTCCCCCACTTTAACTCGAACTTCCACCTCAGTTCTTTGGGCTTCCCTTCTCTTGGGATTAATCCCCTTCGCCGTTATCGGGCATGTCACATTCAATGGAATTGGCGTGGGAGGATCCCTACAATTTGCTACCATTTGTCTCCATGCTATCAGAGGTCCCACTTCATTATCCTCCCCTCCGTTGGCTGCCTCATACCATACTACTGTCTCAGCGTCTGCCCATTTCAGGAGATCGTTCCACCATACCTCTAATCTGGGTCTATGGGCTGGTTTCCAGCTCATGGCTATTCTCCTTTTAGCTAGAATGTAGACCAGGTCCTTGAGTTTACATATATGTTTCAAGTTGTGTGGTCTGGTAAATCCCCCATCATGCATGCCCACACAGATTCCACATCTAGCCTGATTCCCTTTTCAGATAGTCGTAGCTTGATTTCTTCCCAGAATTTTCCCACCTCCGGGCACGCCCAGAACATATGGATCATCCTGGCATCCACCTCCCCGCACTTGAGGCATTTTTGTACTTCTGTACTCCCAAATCTGGTGATCTTTCGGGGGGTCAAGTACGCCCTGTGGGTGATATGTAGCTGAATCTGCTGCAGCCTCGTATTCCTAGACACCTTTTTATGATATCTCTGAGCTCTTTCCCATTGCCCGTCTTGCATAAGTTCTCCCGCTTCCTCCTCCCAGTCCTGTCTTAATTGGAGTAGCTCCTTACCCACTCTAGACATCACCAGTTCGTAAATCCGGGATATTTCGTGCCCTCCCTCCGAGATATCATACATTGTTTTTATGGCAGTATCACGTTGTTCTGCTAGTGCTATTTCAGACCACGTTTCCTTCACCTGTTTATCCTAGTATATGTGATATATTGGCCCGTATGTATCCCAGTTTCATTCACTATTTTTTGGAAGTCCAGTGCCTTCCCCTTTGCCATATATCTCCCAAGGTCGCTAGGCCTACCGTCTCCCAGTTTTTGCAGATCCCTTTCCTCAGTTGCTCATCCACCCCGCATAGCGCCACGAGTGGCACCTGCGGGGAGCATGGGGTCGGGTTTCCCATAGCTCGACATGCTTTGTGCCATGCCTTCCAGCCCAGTTCCAGCAATCTCGATCGTCCATGCATCTCTGGTTTGGGTAGCCATATTAGTTCTTTTAGGAAATAAGGGTCGCATTCACCCCTCAGCAATCTAGATTCTGCTGTCTCGTCTTCTGACAGCCACCTAGCGACATATTGTAACTGCCCTGCCAAGTGGTATATCTCAAAGTTCGGCAGGTTTATACCCCCTCTGTCATACGTATTCTGCAATTTCCATAGGGCCACTCTGTTTCTGGAGTTGTGCCACAGGAAACCTCTGCATAAACTCTAGAGTTTAATAAAAAAGTGTTTGGGCAACATGTGTAGAATATTTGCGAAAAAATTTAGTACCCTTGGCAGGACCACCATCTTGAGCAAGGCCGCCCTCCCCAGCATGGCTAGGGGGAGCTTTGCCTAGAATCCCATGCTGTTCTTGATTCCTTCTACTGCCCTTTCCGTGTTATATTTGTGCTTGTCTACAATCGTGTGATATATGTTAATCCCCAGGTATCTGAATGTTCTGGTCTGCCAGGCTATCTGTAAGATGGGTAAGTTCTCCTGTGGGACTCCTCTATACCTCCCCAAGGGGAACATGCACGATTCTTTGGGGTTCACCGCTATGCCCGAGAGAGTTGCATAGCGCTCCATCACCTCCAAGATGTATTGCAAGTTTTCCTCTGGGTACTGCAGGTATAGTAGCATATCATTCGCATACAATGCTTTCAAGTGCGGTCCCCCCTTAGTGTAAACCCCTATTTCCTCATACTGCTGTCTCAGACAGATCGCTAGTGGTTCTAGTGCAAGGATGTACATTATTGGGGACCATGGACAGCCCTGTCTCATGCCTCTGCTAAGTTGTCATTTATCTGAAATTATCGCTCCCGTTTTGACCCTGGCTGTTGGGGAGCTATACACCATTTTCACCCACCGCAGATACCCTGGTCACATACAGTATTTTTGCAAGGCTGCCATCATCCAAGGCCACCTTACGGAGTCGAAGGCTTTCACTGCATCTAGCAAGACTAAAGCTTTTTCACTTGGTTCGCCCTCTGCCTGTTCTATGATATGGTGGAGTCTCCTGTGGTTATCGGATATGCTTCTACCTGGGACATATCCAGTTTGATCGGGGTGTATGAGTTTATTTATTACCCGCTTAAGTCTATTCACCAGCACAGCCGGGGGAATTTTACTGTCCTGGTTTAGCATGGATAGTGGTCTATACGAACCACAGTCTGTGCTTGGCTTGTCAGGTTTAAGGAGTGGAATAATTACCGCCTCCCTCAGAGATTCCGGCTGTCTCCCTTTCACAAAGGCCTCGTTTAGCATTGCCAGTAGCGGGGGGAGCACTTCTTGTCTATACGTTTTATAGAATTTGCTGGGGAGCCCGTCTGTCCCAGGGGCTTTGCTCGTGGGCAGATGTATTACCACTGTCTCTAATTCCTCTATTGTGATTGGGGCATCCAGGTTCTCCCTGTCTTCCTCACTCAATTTAGGTAATCCTATGTCTTCTAGCGTCTCCTGAGTCTGCTGCTCTGCCGTCTCTCTTGCATCTTCATAGAGGTGTTTGTAGAATCTAAGGAATCCCTCGTTCACACTCTCCTGGGTGTTCCAGACTTGGCCCGCTTCTCCTGTTATCTCTCTAATTGCTGATCTTGGTGTCTCGTTCTTGTATAGCCATGCAAGCAGCCTACCTGGTTTGTCTCCCCTTGTGTGTTGTCTTTCAATATTTTTTTTGTAATTCAGGTTGCAAAACCTTTCCCAGAGCCCACCACATGCCTGTTGTAATTGGCTCACATGTTCGGCGTCCTCCTGTGAGGTGCCCCCTCTTTTCATAATTACTTCTAATTTATTTTCTGTCTCCTGTAACTCTCGCACTATACCCCCTTGGAGCCCTCTAGATTTGGATATGGCCGCCTCCCTTACTACCACCTTAAAGGCCTCCCATAGGGTACCCTCTGACTCCACGCTTCCAGTAATTTTTTCGAAATACCCAATTATCTCCTCCCTTAGGTCCTCTCGGAATGCAGTATCCTTCAATGCCTCGGCTCTAAGCCTCCATGTTGGGATCCTGGCTCTGTGGGGCTGATGTCGCCATGCCAGGACCAGAGGGGAGTGGTCTGATAATATTCTCGCCTTATATTCTGAATCTGTCATTTCCCCAACTAGTTCCGGACTGGCGAACATGTAGTCCAGTCTCGTGTACAGGTTGTGTGGGGCGGCATAGTGTGAGTAGTGCCTATCATTCGGGTGTTGCTGCCTCCATATGTCTTCCAACCTAAAGTCTCTCAGCAGGGCTTGTAGCGTTTTCACTGCGGGGTGGGATTATCTAGTTTCATGTCTGATCTGTCCATTTTGGGGTTCAGGGTGCAATTGAAGTCCCGACCCATATAACCGCGCCTCCTATGTGGGGACTGATTTTATTATATAGTGTCTTGAAATAGGCCCCTGTATCTTGGTTGGGGGTATATGTATTTATGATGCATAGTTCTCTGTTCTCTAGCAGCTCCCGAATCACTACCATCCTCCCATCCGGCACCACCATGGCCTGTTGCATCTGGAAGGGCACATGAGGCACCACCCAAATGATTACTCCCCTGGCGTATACAGAATACGTTGCTCCTATGGTGATCTCTCTCCACTTTTTTTACCACCTCTTGTTTCTCTTTGGTGAGGTAGGTTTCTTGCAATAAGGCTATGTCCACTTTTTGCCTTCTCAGGTACATCATTACCTTATTTCTCTTCAGGTAGCTGTTGAGTCCTCTGCCATTCCAGGTTACTATTCTAAGGTCTCCCATTATCATCTGTATCCCGTCCCTTCTCCCCCCTCCTTGTCCTTCTCTCCAAGTGTGCTTGGCATGGATGTGAGCTTTCTCCCTGTCTAATTTCACCTCAAACCCCCCAACAAAACAACCCCACTCCTCCCTCCCTAACCCCAACTGTTGCCCCCCTCGCGCCCCCTCTCCAACTTCCCTTAACTGTTGCCGAGCTCCATCTCTGGATCTCAGGCTATCCCGCATCTAGCCCGTCTCTCGTTATAACTGGTACTCAGTAGCCAGCGTGGGGATGTCTTTCTAAAGATATCTCAACTAAACTTCTTCACTTCTGGGGGGATTGGTGTTGCCTCCTGCTGTATGCTGACAGCTTATCGTAGCATGAGCTCTGCGCTGTGCGCCAACAATTCTATGTGCAATTGCTATAATCTAGTCCCAGTATCGGCATATTTGTTGTACTTATCACTGTGAATAGTCATCTGGTGTCTTCTGCAGTGTCTACAAGGTTCCGGGTCACATCTCTGTCCCACTGTCCTTCTGATCTGTCGCTCCCGTCGGACAATTCTTCGAGTCCAGCCACGTCGTCACTTCCTCTGGTGAGTCAAGGAATAGAGCTTTGTTCTTCAGGAGCACCTTCATTTTCGCTGGGTATACAAGCAAATATCTGTATCCTGCCTCACGCATCCTCCTTTTCACTGCCACATAGTTAAGGCGTTGTCTTTGTACCATGAGTGTGTAGTCTGAGTAAACACTGACCGTCACTGATGCACTATTTATCGTTCCTCCCTTACGGAAGTGTTCCAGGACCTTTTCCCTGTCTTTATAGTTCAGGATTTTAGCGATAATCGGCTGAGGTGGGGCTCCCGGGCGGCGATTTCCTTGTTAGGGCTCTATGTGCTCTTTCTACTGCGAACCCTTGGCTTAATGTTCCACCTGTTATTTCCTGCAGCAACATGTTCTCAATGTAGTTTGTCGGGTCCGATCCCTCCTCTCCGTCCGGGAGGTCCACTCTACGCACGTTGTTTCTGCGGGCCTGTCCTTCTGCCTCTTCCGCCCTACTTTCAAGGTTTTGCACCTGCCGTTGCAACACGTGGACGTCCGTTGTGTTGGCTTTGCTTGAGCTTGTGACATCTTTGATTTCCTTTTCCAGGGTCCCTGTTCGTTCGGCCAGCACCCGTACATCTTGACATAGTAGATTCATATCAATACTCATAGCGTCAATTTTCGATTCCAGTGCAGTCCTGAGGTCCGAAATGGCTGTGGCCATCCTACTTCCCATCGATGTCTTTAGTTCTGCTATGGCGTATAGTATCCGTTGATTGTTAAGCGACGTTTTATCACCTTCTGTAGTGCTTTGTCCTTTCCCACTGGCCCCCACCACTGTCTGCAGTGATTTAGCATACTCCTCAGTGGTAGGTTGTTTCCCTTTGCTTTTGGGCAGTTTGGACGCCATCCTCTTTTTGTGTGCAGGCTGCAGGCGGGAACTGCCTTTGGCCTTACCACACTCCGGTATCCAAGGCCTTTCCTACTCACTCTAGGGCCGCCTCCATTCAATTGTTGCCTCTTCTGTCGCTGAAGTGTCACTGGTTTCCTTCAACTCTGGGGTATGTGCGCCTCCAGGGTCCACCAAGTCTCAAGTGTTCTTCAGGTCCAATTCCACTCATTTGGTTGGTGTGTGTACCCCTGAATCAAAGGTCTGGGTGACTTTTTTCAGTAGTACGTCTAGCTTGGCCCCTGGACTTCTTTGTGTGGACTTGGTCTTATGCCAGTTCAGCCGCACTCTGCTCCGGTCACTTTGGCTGGTTATTTGGGCATAATATGTTCCTTTGGGTGGGCCGCAGTGAAGGCCAGTACTTGGTGGCCTTTTTACTTAATCTATGCCCATTCAGTCATTGGCACCGCTGTCTTGCTGGCAATCCTTACTGGGGGCCCCGTCTGCATGCCATTCAGTGCTTCTCAGTGGCCCTCCCAGTTGGGAGCAGATCACCAGGCTCCAGTGGAAGCTGCTACTGCAGCTATTCTGTCCGGGTATGTCTGGCGCTGTTTCGGGTAATCAGACTCCAGCGCAAAGCTCTCTGGCTCAGAGGGTACAGGGCGTGAATCCAGCCCGTAGCTCTGTTTTGGATCCGTATGAGGGCCTAACCAGGGTCATTAGTGTGTTCTTCACTGGTCTCTCAATGGTAAAATCACCTGCCACCAATAATCCAGGGACCTCCAGCAGCCCTGTGTACAAGTTAATGTCTCTCGGTGCAGACAGCTTCCATGCACTGAGTTCTCCCATGCCTTCCCTTGGCTCCTGTTTGCAGGCGCTATATGGTGTTGTTGGGTTGGTTGTTGGCCCCTACTGGGCAGTACCCCAATTCCACCAGTGCTTACTGGTCACGATATATGGGCCTCCTGCACCCGTCGTGAGCAGGGCGTTTAGTTGGTTAATGCAGGCACCCTACTTCCCCCATGTCCAGTTTTACCCTCTCATAGCTCGTTCCTGATTGTAAGCACCATAGAGATCAGGCGCCTTCTCTCACCCACTGCTGCAGGTCAGCTGTTGCGGCTCCGCGTAAAGTATCTTGCTGGTAGAAGCCTTGAGTCAATTTCAAGACTCGGCTCCGCAGCCCGCTCACGGTAGTAGTGCAACTTTCTATCTGCTGTAGGGCTCGGCTTCGGTCTGCTCCGGAGCCCACTTCAGTTTTGCCGCAGCTGCAGCAGCCGGTCTCCCTCACCGGGGGACTGCTTCTAGCATTCCCGTCACAGTGTCGGATGCAGTCCCATTACAGCACCGTCCTCAGCCGATGTCTTATTCCGTCCTGGGCACCTTCGGTGCGGGATGCAATGCAGCGGTCCCATCGGCACTCGGTGCGTTCCAACTCTTTGTCACCCTTTGTTTAAGAGGCGGTGGCCATCTTGCTAATGCAGCCTCTGAGTCCCCGAAAACTCTCGTAGCTTCTTATATTGCAGCCGCTCCTCCGTCCAACGCCACAATGCATCACCATTACACGCACTGTCCTCTATTCATAAGGCATTTGCAACAATATTCACGCAGATTTGAGACGGATGCTATGCGGATCAGCAGGAGCTTCAGTGAAGATACGTCCTCTCAGATGGATCCTTAGCCACACCCCCCAACAAATGTCCTCATACTGTTCTTTATTTTACATGTCTTTCGGGCTATGTAACCAGATAAGTGCCACTGTAACCTTGTAACCTACGGTGTGAGACCATTGGGTTTGGGCATATAACAAATGCAATAAATAAATAAAATGATGTATTACTGCTTGTAAATAACCCAGATATTACTGTACCACACCTTTTGGGTATTGTTTCGCAATTCTCTTTAGCTTCTGGCTCTACGTTAAACATGGATAAAAACATTGCACCAAGCATCACACTCAAACTTTAGGCATGAGAAGGTGTCTTAACGGCATTACATATCTAGGCATTCACATTTCTGCTTCCATCAAAGACATTAAACAAAACACTGGGGCTCTATTATCAAGAATAAAAGAGTTAACTAACTCATGGTTCCCCCTTTATCTAACCTGGTGGGGTCGCTTAGAATCTATTAAAATGATAATCAGCCCAAATTATTCTATATTGTCTTTTTATGTTGGCAATTCCTCTTGCCCCTTCTTTCTTTGAATCTATAGGTTCCTCTTTGCTTAAACTCCTATGGGGAAAAAAAGAGACATAGAATATCTCTATGCAAACTTAAAATACCACGTGTTTGCGGTCGATTGGGTTTTTCCGGATTTACAAAAATACCATATGGCCTTTGTTCTAAGGCAAACACAGTTATGGTTTGCTCACGTAGAATCTAATAAAGTACCTAAATGGTTGCATCTGGAGAGAGCTATGGTTTTCCCTCTAACTCTTGCTGACTGCTACATCATCAAGGGAAAAAATAGATTCATAAATTGTACTAGTATTAGCCTATCTTTCCATTGTCTTAGAATGTATATGTTTCCGTCTGTTTCAAAAACCTCTCCATTTATTTCACCATACATTTGGTTTAATTCTCTAGTAAGAATTAATGGAAGGTCTATTTTTTGGAAGCCATGGCTCTCTTTGGACATTCAGTATCTTGATCAGCTATTTGTACAAGGAGGTCCAGTCACCTTGAATGAATTTACTGCTGAATTCCATACACCAGTTTCATATATGCAGAAATATATAACTTACATTGATGCAATTATGGACAACTATGATCCGTTGATATGTAAATCTACTGCTCCCAGTGCAGAAAGAATGCAACATATGCACAATCCCAACATGACTGCCTCATTGTTCTAGAAAACTCTTTTATCGGTTTCTTCCCCGGAAACTATGTGGTATTGTTATCATACATGGCAACAGGATTGCACTCTACTGGATAGCCACCTACCCTGGCCTCTTGTGTGGAATACAATCTCCAAAGTAACCACGCCAGCCAGCCTACTTCCAACGTTATACTTCTTTCATCATAGAGCTTTTATCACCCTGCTTTTACTCTTCAAATGTGGTGCTGCGCAGAGTTGCCGACATGCTCAGGGCACCTCTAAACATATGTTTGTTGAATGTGAATATGTAAATCCTTTTTGGAATACGTGTGGAATACATTTAAGATCATTTTTAACTTGCAACAAGATTTCTGTCTTACATTTCTCTTTTTAGGTAGTGCAATGCTACAGGATGTCTTGGATAGGAATGGATGTTACCTGCTTGATCTTCTTATTTTACTGGCTATTCAAACCTTAACATCTAATCTGAAGAATTTAGATCGACTTCATTATAAAGTGTGGTGGAACTCTATTTGTAACATCATAGATTGGGTAGAAGAAATGCTTCCACTCCTCTTTTACTATTGAAGCACAATCTGAAATGGCAGTCTGTTCTACTATGCTTAGCTCGTGTAGCCCCTCATTAAGGAAACGAAAATCTGTGCATTATTTCTCTGCAACTCTCTCCCCTCCCCTCCCTTCCCTCCGTTGTGTACATGTTTGTTTTGCTTCAGTGTTTGTCATGCTCACTTACTTACCCATAATTCTGAGTTTCATATGCATTGATTTAATCTGCATACGTGGCCTTCATTTATTCTAATGTTCATTCCTGAGTGTAGAATTGTTGCATCATAAATGTGCTTTATAATATTTGTTGTAATAGATATATGCCTTATATGCTTTGTATTTTAAATAAAGGAAATTCAAAAAAAGAAGGTTTCAAACACGTAGGCTATGTTATATGAACGTAAAATAGAAAAACGCAAACAATAGCCACTATACACACATATGTTACGTTTATAATGAATGGAAGAATGGATCACATACAGGAGATGTGCACGCGCTCATACGCACACACACTGCTACCTCCCCATCGGGGTCTACAGCAGGACCTGCCAGTCTGACCTGCTCTGACACAGTCTCCACGGCGCTGTCGTAAGAGTGCTAGGTGGAGCGCTGCCCTCTGTGGCCTTTATGCTCCTAATCGGGGTGACCCAGAAAGGTCTCATGCGTTAGCGCTTGTTTTGTCTGACAGGACTTGTCCAAAACGTTTATGTGGTATATTCCAATGTGGTACCAGATCTAGATTTTGATAGGCCGCCGAGGTTGGCAAGAGAAAGCAAACCTAGTATGTGCAGCAAACTGGTATGCAATTACTGGCTGTATGACCTATTGAATTAGTTCATCCCTTAGATTTGGGTTTTACGTTCTTTGCCTCCCATTTCAATATTATTATAGAATAGACCTCGTACCTGTGGAGCGGGTGCTACGTGGCCATGCACAGCGAGAGCACCTGGTGATTCTGCTTTGTGAACATTGCCCACTACGGTTTACAATACCCTGATCAGTAAAGCCCTCTCGTTGTTGGTGATCAGGGAAGTTTCTAGCCAACTTGGTGCCCAGGGAAAAACAATAATATGCGGCGCCCCGCCCTAAACTGGCACAGTCACTCTCAAACTACACCTCTGTTTCACATGACAAAACCCCTCTTCAATATCAATAAATCATTGCTACACAAATGAATCTGGCTTTATTACACAGTAATTCAAGTCCTTTACAGAAGAAATCTAAAGTTAAAACACAGCTGTTGCTGCCCAAGTAAATAGTTATTCTGTA
Organism: Ambystoma mexicanum; assembly: GCF_040938575.1. Taxonomy (NCBI): domain Eukaryota; kingdom Metazoa; phylum Chordata; class Amphibia; order Caudata; family Ambystomatidae; genus Ambystoma; species Ambystoma mexicanum. The sequence goes on from NC_090921.1 coordinate 1,261,871,608, forward strand.
AACTGGTCTTAGGGAAGTTCTTGCCTGAATGCAGTTTAAAACTGTCCATACTGGCACACTGCGGTCTGGCCAGCCTGTTGGGTCTGAGTGTCCACTGACCACTGGCCCTTTGTTGCAGGTGTTCTGTTCATACCACCTCAATTGTACTTCGCATGGGGCAATACTGGACTAACCATATGAATTATTTTCTGATATCATTCCAAGATGGACAGTCTGGTAGACTCCTATTTTACTCTTTCAAAACACCACTATGAGAGTGGGAAAGGGGACAAATAGCACCAATAAGTTATCCTGTCTGCTTTGCTTTAAATCACAGACCATTTCAGGCATAAAGAAGATCAGAGATCTCTATATTTGATAAACAAGTCTCTGATAAAGGGTTGTATGTGTGAATCTCTAAATTCATAACAGAAGCATGGCTTGGTGCCCACTATGCGGCTCAAAACACCCAACCTAACATTAAAATGGTTGTTACTATGAACCATACATACTCCTTCGGACAGCATACGTTTTTGGGTGAAAGTATAAAATGGCTGCAACATAGCCACTCAAATGGGGTACAAGGGCTCAATTGCTTTTTGTTTCTGGAAATGTTTAGATGAGGAGTGTGAGTATCCCCTGATACAGAAATATCTTCAGGGAATTATATCTAGAGACAGGAAAGGATACCCTACAAGGGACACCCAATAAACAATCCACATAAAGGATACAGAGAAAGAATTGTACCTCTTAGAAACTTTAGCCTGACCAGTAATAAGCTGATAAATCGTTTTAAAAGAAAACAGCTTTTAATGCAAGGTAAATGGTCCACAGTTCCTCAGCCATTACCTCCTCACCATTATGCAGGCCCAGGGGTTATTTCTGCAAAAAAGAGCAGGCACATGCTTCATCTAACAGAGCTGGCATTAGTATCTCTTATTAGTGCCAGCCTGCAGCTAGTGGCCTAGTGGATCTACAACTTGAGGGAACGTGTTTGATTGCTTTATGTTTTTAAGTGTGGGCACAGTATGGCATACTCGTCAGAGCCACATAAAAAAAATGTTCTAGTGTGCTAATGTATGGACATAGGGCACAACAGACAAAAACAGGCACATGTGCTGTTACATAGAGGAGCACCACATAGATGCCATTAACCAACAGGCTGGTGACTTGTGCACAGCACACATAAGTGATGCACAAATATCACTCTATTGATTTGCCATGGACTACTGCCTGCATGGTGGCACACAATGAACCCTGCTTTCCTAATCAAGGTGCCTAGTCACATTGAGCTGCCATCTTGTGTGTGCTAGGCAATGGTTCGGCATTTAAGAAAATGCAAAGACCTTTAATGCTGAGCAAACGCATTTAGTCCATTTCCCAAGCAGCCACTAGAATACTTAAGCAAGAAAATTAGTTAACCTCCCCAGGGATGTATGATATATTACTAAAAATCAATATACAAAAAACGTTTTGGGGTGTCAAATAAAAAGACATGACAATAGAGAGCATTGTTTAAAACATTTTCTGAGTGGCACAATAATTCTCTTGGAAGAGTGCATGTATTTTGTCAGCTTACAGATGCTTTGTGCTGGCTTCAGAATAAAAATGCCCCATGTCCAGTTCTTAACACTGAAATGTTAAGTACACACTGTGTAAAAACAATGGCTTGTTAAATGAGCCATCAGTTACAAATTGCACCAACTTTAAAGGCTGACAACACAAAGAGCATGGGTATAGGGTGTTTGTCTCCAGAGCTGTTACGGAATATGCATTCCTTTGTAACAAAGAAATGCTTATTATTTTCTCTGACAGGGAGCTCATAGACAGCTGTCTGGGGAGACCGGACCCTTCCTGCTGCCCCCACCCCTGCTTGAGTTATTTAGCTCTGTTCCTCGGGCAGCCGCCCGCCACAAGAAACAGGGCTTTTGTTGATGGACAATGGACCGGAAATTGCTGAACCTGAAGGATTTTGTCGACTGTGTTAATCTTGCACTCAATGAGTTCATTAATATTAATGTGTGTGCGACTTCATACTCTTTTCTTTGGAATTCCATAAAGGATTCTCTTCTGGCAATAATTTACTCTCATGCCATCAAGCAGGCGGAGCTAAAACCCAGGCTAAAACAAACTGGTCTCTCTTGTTGAAAAACTCGAGTATAGGCCTGCCTTATGCATTGCTAGCCAGCTACCTTGGAAGGAGGAGTGGAATCAGCTCTGATGTGCTGGGGTCGAGGTAAGAATGCTACACAATAGAGAATTGGCCCTTTATACTCGATCACAAAAAAGGGAACCTAGTACTAGTTGAGCGAAAAGATGGGAACCATCTTGGTCCTTGTTAATAGAAAGAGGTCTACTACGTTGAAAGGCATAGGGGTCCATCTGTATGTGTGGAAGGACGATTTCAGGCTGGAGTTTAGAAAAATCCTGTTCATCTCTTTAATTCATCTCTAAAAAGCCTGTTCATCTCCCAGGAGGATAGCTCAACGGCAGCGTGCGCGTCTTGGAAGCAAGACGACACGAAGCAACAACAGGTTCGATACCCGGGTCCGCGCTTAGAAACCTCTGGGTGTTTAAGCGTGACTAAGACAAAAAACAAAAAAAAAACACAATTAAGCAACTAAGAAAAACAAACATTTCCTGTAACAGCGCCTCGTGAGCGCTTTATAAATGTTAAATAAATAAATAAAAAATTCCAAGAAGGAGAAGAGTGATTTCTTCGGGGGTTGACCTCGAAACTCTTCTTGCAAGAACCAATTATGCTGAGATTGCCATTTGTGAACGAAGACCTTCCTGGAAACATGGGAACTAGACTAGGGGATATTTAGCTTCACGCAATGAAGTCACTAACATTAGACCAAGAAGAGGGGCTCAGGAGAACCTAGGGGGGCCGGCATGACCACTGGCTTCATGTCTATCCGTTGGCGTGGCAGTATATGGTGGATGCCCCAGGACCTACTCCTCCTTCCTGTGGCCTCATCCTTTGCCCTGTGGCCTCACTATGTTAGAGAAAGTAAGGATCCAGGCAGAACATATATGTCTGGGATTCTGGAGGTTGCTCAGAAGCCCATAGACTTGTCAGCCTCTGAGCTGTGCTTCATGCAGAAAGTAAACAGTCTTGCAAGCAAATACCTGCACAGGCACAGTTCACAGGTTAAAATGCAAAGCCTACTCACAGGAGCAAAATGATGCTGGCAGTCAGGACATGGAAGTGGGGACATCCAGCTTAGAGATCCCCCGTGGATCCATGCTGGACATAAACCTGCCTGACTCCAAGATGGCCATCTGCCATTTTATGCACTCTGGCCACAGTGCTGTCTCGGCCCAAGATTCAAACATCAGCAAAGGAGGAATCAATAGTTTGATCCAGTCCAAGCCACTCCAAGCCAATTAGAGGGACTGAGCCCCCAATAACCTTAAGTACAACATGTCCCCCATAAAGGAGGAATGTATTAGTCCATGAAAGAATGTTATTACATTCTTGTAGGCCATAGCATCAAAGTGATACTTAGGACAATAATTGTCTCTAGGAGTCCTTGCTCAATCTTGCTCTACAAATGCTGACAATTGATGCCTGCTAACCTTTTAACAGCATTTTCCGACAGTACTGTGCTCCCTTGCCATTGGTCCACTGGGCAGAGACCTCTTTTCACTAAAATGCCAGGGGTAGCTGAAGTGACATTTCAGGTTCATATTTCTATGCATTACTACTATTGCGCTCTTACAGTTTCCCCTCCTAGGGGCAATGTCTCTCCTCTGCCACCTGGAAGGGCAGCAGGACTTGAAGCCCCTCCGTTCTGGTAAGCCACAAAAGGTCTTTGATCCATGCTCTAATAAGTGGCCCCACCTTGGACCTGCAGGCTCCACGCAAATCTCAGAAGCAGGCCCAGTAACAAGCTGATCTCTCCCATCAATCTAGAATATAAAACTGCGGTCTGCTGAAGGGCCTCCCTATAGGCTTTAATCTCATAACATGTGGTTTGGCAGGAGCGTTTTGAAGGACTAACATATAGTAGGAGGCTCTATATACATACAAGGTAACAGAACAAACAGTTTAAACAGTGCATCCGGGTGCCTTTCATGCTTTTCTAAATTGCATATTGAAATGGCTAACATTGCGCTTTCTTGTTGTAATGAGTCCAAGATATTTGACAGCAGCTCGGTCAGTCTCTCGCTCTCTGGAAGGCAATTTAAACCCACAGAACAAGGGATGCCAACTCCCCAGTGTGCAAAGAAGATATTAGCCCAACCTGCGAGTTTCTTCTCTTGAGCTTTCAGACACGTCTGCTAGAACTACATTTCATCACATATGCTTGTGTTTTCTGGGATTCTGCATTACATTCTGCAAGTCTGGAGAGGATAGCGCAGGGGAAACGAGCTCGCCTTGAGATAAGGTGACACGGAGCAACACAGGATTGATCACCAGGTCCGCGCTTAGAAACCTTTGGGTATTAAAAGCGTTATAAATGACCTATCATACGTGTCAAAACTCACCAGATCATCTGTAAGGTGCTCATCCAGTCCTGATTTTCATCTGCATTCTGGCACTTGTGGCTTTGCTTTTCCATTTTAAATTAGAGACTGCAAGTCGCACATTGCAAAGAAGTATACCCTCAGAATTCAATGAACGTCTCCTGAATAATTTGGATTATGTATGCCCATTGCATCCCTTGATTTCCCTCGGATTTTGCCATATCAGCAAAGCCCCACTTAGGGGTGATGGTATGCGCATGTTCTCTAGGGAGGCACCAGTGTTCCCCAAATAAAAATGTTGTCACCTTTGTACTGAGAGACCCCCGGCTGGCCCATAGAGTTGGGGTTTGCTCTTCAGCACTTTAAGACAAGATAGCTGCACCTCAAGATAGATGGGGGTGCAGGGTCTCTTACTCCAACACCAATCAGTAAGGGCAACTCAATGGTTTGGCAAAGGGGAGTCCGCTTAATGACAAGTACAAAAAACAGGGGAACATGGAAATCGACAGCAGTGCGACAGCCCGTCTCGCTTCAACTCCCTCGGATTTCATACAAAACATAACTTTTATACTCAAAACACGTTATAATCTGACATGTAACACTAAAAAGTTAACATGCAATTCTATTGGTTGGAAAAAGGTAACTTCAATATAGGTGCTATATCTGTATATGTTAACGGAGTGAGGGGATTGGGTAAATACTTTCAGGTGGACATCTAAGCCCTTCCTTCATAAATGACTACTGTAAACGTCACTAAAAGTACAACGTCTCATTGGTTCTACTAACTATAGGACCCTAGATTATTTGATCCACTGTGATTGGGTTGGCATCAACCCCATGCATAACTCTCTACTTTGCCTAGCAGCACACAGAATGGTGAACCAGGTGCAGGGTGCCCCCTCAGCTACCCGGCCTTCCTCCAATTAAGGTTACAATCAATTATCACTTCAACAACTATGTGTCAATTATGTTACTGTGGTTGGCATCGAAACTGCATCTTCTGTCCGGAAAGTTTTGATATCTCTGTCTGGGCGGATGCCAAGCGTAGGTGTGAACTCGTGCCTCCTCTCGCTCAGCTGGTCACGTGCTAGTACACCATGGATTTGCCTCGTTTCTCTAGATTTGTGCATTTGATTTTCGTTTCACCCTGCCACCTGTCTTCACTTTCTTATCTCGATTATTCAGAGGCAGGATATTCTGTTCTTTGCTTTAATTAAAGTAGCTACTCTCCACAGCTTCTATCTATGTGATGTCGGCTTCCCTGGCACGAGCTGCCTCTGCCGAGTTTCGATTCAGCCTTTTTCCTCTTGATGCTAGAATATGGAACTTCTTGCGTTTGGCCTGTAATAACGTGAGTTGGTTCTGCTTTTTATGCAAAGTGGACCCGCACTTATAATATTGTGTGGTAGGGTTTTCTCAATGGGTACCTTACTGCCCATGGTTGTCTGGTTATTGGTACTTCAATAGGTATTTCTCTTCTAATAGGTACTGGGCAGAGCTCTACTGCGGCTCTCTGCTGGTTTATTTGCTCATCATACGTCACATATCTCAGTGGGAACGTTCCTGTTACTTAAAAATGGGCGACTGGAGTGCAGGCTATATTTGGGACCTCCTCTACACCTTAAAGGGACTTTACTTACAGACAGACTTCCCTAAAATTGTTAACCCATCACTGACCTTTTTGAATCTGATTTCAGCTCTTTAAGAAAAACCCTTTGCCGGACGAAAAGCAATGCAACCCAAAGGGACATGTTAAAGTTCATCCAGGACTATTGGGTCCCGACTAAAAAATACTTTTGGATGCTGTAAAAGTTACTCCTTCTGATCAATCAAATGTAAATGCCTGCATGTGTGTCAAAAGGTAAACCATGTGCATGCTCACACTTTAAATGTGGTATATTATACAAAGAACATATATTTACTACACCTCTACTTGTACTGCCTACCCAGATCTCAGTATAAATGTCTATGACCCCCCAACCCTCTTTAACACATTGCCCTAGTCACATAAGGGAGGAAATGGTGAGCACGGGCTGTGTGCGTCGAAGGTGCCGGTGGGGAAGATCTACCTTCCACGTTAGAGCATGGTCAGCTGTCCTGTGCAAAATTACATTTTATGATATAATGGTGAACCATATAATTGGCAGCATTTTGTTGGTGGGCAATTTGATTGTCTAACAATTCAATAATAAATGCACAACTCTAACTTAATTCAAACAAAGCCACTTTTCCTAAAATTAATCTAAGCAGAGTCATTGAAGCATAACAAATTCATCCTGTTCTTTCCGCCTTTTGTAATGGCTGGCCGTACAGTACCAGCAAACGAGCAAACCACAAACTTTGAAGAGGCAGCCATGTCTCACATATATGGCAGTGACCAGATGTTTAAGTAGTTAGGTGCTGCACTGTGCATTTTTAAACACTAATGTAAATTAACTGCACATGTTTTGGGAGAAATGTTATGAATCTAATATTGAAGCATCTTCTGGTAGGTAAAGAGGAAACCATATGGCCGACAATCCAGGCATCCCCCAAAAGGAGTTCCTTTGGAGGAGATTAAACTACATAATAGTGCTTAGCAACCATGATCTTAAACACTTCAGCGCCCACCGCTGAGGCAGCATCAGGGAGCTTGCGTCTTGTTTTAAATAGTTATTTTTTTTCAACAGGAATCCAGTTCCCTGTGGGAAAAAAAAACTATTTTTTGAAAGGTTTAGCTCCAGTACAGTTGCAGGGGAGATGCCAAGGGTCGGTGCTGTGTCCACTGGGGTCGCACTTGCTACCCCTGGCGGCCACCAAATGAAATCTCTGCCACTGCTTACAAAAACAGGATTGGGAGCGGTCTTGCCCTATGATAGATGCAGAAACATGGGCAGCAGGGTAAATATTATCGAAGTTGTATAAGGCAGTGAAAATAATTGTTAAAGTAGAAACTGAAGAACCAGAGCATCAGGATATAGACTATAAGTCAGAGGTGATTGAAAGTGAAAATGAGCAGGAAGAAAGTGACGAGAATTGGGAAACCGAAGAGGATCAGGAAGAGAGGATGCCTTGGGCAAGATGGCTAAGACCTTGCCTCAGAGCAATGGCAGTGGTTAGATGAAGAAAGAAGGCTAGAACACACCGTATCCCAAAATGGGAAAGGCAGTTCCCATTAATACAAAAGGAAGTGGGTAGATCACAATATGTACCATGGCCCCATGGGAGACTAGAAAAAGAAAATAAGAAAAATGTGATTAGGATGCTACCACCTCTTACAGTAGAAAGCAGGTAACTGGATCAGTGCAGTAGAAAAGCATACAACAGGGGCTACCCTAGCAATTGGAGATATGAAAAGCCTATTAGCCAGCATAATTGGCGAGCAGATGAGCACAATTTGGGAACAAGCAGGGTACCCAGGATTTCAGTTAGAAAGGGATGCACATTAAGGGCACTCCATTTCATAACTGTTGACCCCATGTATGGTATGCATTGAGAAGGGCGTTCCCTGACAGACCTTATGTAGGTGGCATAACGGTACACACAATGAACCAAAACACAATGAGGACCCGGCACTGTGTATTCAGTCCATTCAGGATTATGTAGCAAGAATAGACAGGGGAAACATGGGAAAATAACATACCATTTTTCTACCATGTATTACGAAAAAGTCTTCCCACTGAAGTGCAAGCAGAATTAGAATAGTGGGCATGGAAGCGAAAGGATCAGGCGAGATACAGGCACACATAGTGCATTTTAGTAAACGCAAGAGCGAGAATGAGAAGGCAGGAGAACAAAATGCACAGCATGCAGAAGCCAGACCAGTGCAGAAGAAACTAGCTATAGTTAGTATGGATGGAGCAGTATTAACTACCCTACAGATGCACTGCAGTAGTTCAGACCATCAAAGGAATGGGCCAACACTCCAAATAGCAACCAATGAGATAGGGGATGAGTTGAAGAAGCACGGGGTAACTCGCAAAAGATATGAGGATGTGGATTTGGGAATTACTACCTTGTTTTGGAGGGGCATGTTGGACATGTGGGGAAATGGGACACATCTCTAAGGATTGTCGAAGCAGACCCCCAAGCAAAGTCACACAGGGTCACCCCCAGCTCTGTACTATGCACAAGGGCCAACCCAGGCATTTTGTATCCCACATCAAGCCCCAGCCCCCATGTCCCGGGAGGATAGCTCAGGTCCACGCTTAGACACCTCTGGGTATTTAAGCGCGTTATAAATACGCAACTAAGACAAAAATGTAAGCATGCAAATAAAAAACAAACAATTCCTGTAACAGCGCCCCGATGCCCACGGGCTGTGTGAGCGCTTTAAAAATACAAAAATGAATAAATACAAATGTATGCCCCAGGATCTGCACATCCCCAGAACGTAGGCCCAGTACAAATGATTGCACCCACACAGGGACATGCCATACAGTATCCAACCCCATATGTGATGCAGAATGGCACCCTACAGGCTCCAGCACAGCCAACTATAGTACCATGGGAGCAGAGTGCCCTTCCACAAGAGACTGTTACCCATTGCACTAGTGCAAGTGTTTTGGAAGCTATGGTTTCCGGCTAACAGGATCCAATACAAACACACAATAGGACAGCCCACAAGAAACCATGACATGCCCAGTTCTCTCAATTACTCCAGATGCAGACAAGGAACCCAAAGTGGGGATGAAGATAGGGAACAGACTGTTTACCTTCATGGTAGACACTGGAGCCACCCATTCCTGCATAAGGGAAGGACAGTGACTGTGGGCAAACAATAGCATGGACACGCAGGGCTTTTCTGGGGCAATTGTAAAGGTTCCTTTCACAGAAGACGTACACCTCACTATAGGGGCTGAAGAGATAGATCCACCATTACTGTTTAGCACATAGATGCCAGTGAACCTTTTAGGGAGGGATCTCCTTCAGAAGTTAAATATGACAATTTAATTCACAGACAAAGGAATTGTGTGTTCAACACCAGGCATGCCTTACAACATAATAGATGCAGTAATACAGGCACTTTGCAGCATCAACACAATTCAAGCTTTATCATTGCATGTGGCCCTATTTGCATATGCAGTGACTATTTTGATCGGGTGGCTACCAGTTGTAAAAAATATAATATTTTGCCTGCCAGCAGAATTTGTATTCAGACCAGGAGTGCCACCTGAAAGCACCAGGAACAATGTTCACATTAAACAATGATGCAATGATCATGAGAAAATATGCAATCATTTTAACAGGCCCAGATGAGGAGGGGATGGAGTGGAGAACAGTGCTATGCATAGACCCCACATTGCCACTAAAAGAGATCCCAGATGAACAGCTATTTACAAACATGGAGACAGATGGAGAAGTAGTTTTTAAATCAGCAGTAAGCACAGGGAAGTACCACAGATGATACTGAAAGCCAGTGCAAAACCTGCACAACTACATGAGGACTTAGAACAAGTGTCCAGTCGAATATGGAAAAGTAACCCATATGACACAGGGCAACTGGTCAGTATAGAAGTGGTTAAAATCAAACTCAAACCAGGCGCCATAATCATTGTCCTAAGAAGCAAATGAGAGAGTATATGACAAAATCAAAATACTGCTTGACCAAATCATTATAGTGCCTTCAGACTCAAAATGAAACAGGGCCATATAGCCTTTGAAGAAAGCAAAGGGGCAATTATGAAGATTCAATCAGGATTGCCGGCCTCTGAACAACATAGTGGAAGAAGAATATCCGCTAGCACCAAACCCTGTCTCAATATTGTGTAACATACCCACAGATGCAGTCTATCGTATGAACACATTCTTCACAGTACCACTTCATTCAATTCATCCAGACTCACACTACATGGCCACATTTTCATATCACTGAAAAATATTACAGCACACCAATTTGCCCAAATGATACTGTGAATTCCCAGTGTTTTTAACAGAGTCCTCCAGATGGATTTAGGGAACATTAACATGACTTGTGCAGTCCTACAATACGTAGATGACTTATTGGTGTGCAGCAATATAGAGGAACAGTCCAAAAAAGACAGAGTACAACTCTTGACAGTACTTGCAGACAATACGTACAAGGTGGACAAACACAAACTACAATACTGCCAGAAAGAAGTTGTGTACTTGGGACAGATCATATCATTAGCAGGAGGAAGGAGAAGCCCAGACAGAGCCACAGTGATGAGGAACACACCACAACCTAAAACAATAAGAGAAATGCAGCAATTCCTGGGACTGCACAATTATTGCCGCACATGGGTATTTGATTACTCAACATATGTCAGACCCCTATTGCAGGCACTTAAAGAAGAACAAAACATTAAAGGAACACTTAGACAAAAGAGATAGCGGAATGTTTTGAGGATTTAAAAATAGCTATCAGCAGTGCACCAGTATAAGCAACCCCCGTTTACAACTAATCATGTTTCTATTCCAACACTCAAATGGACAGGTCATGACAGCAGTGCTCACACAGCAATCATCACAGAAACACAAGCCTTTAGCATACTGCAGTGGTCTTTTAGATCTAGTAATGCAGGGAAAGTTCCCATGTGAGCAAGCATTAGCCACTGCAGAATTTGCTGTGCAGAAATCCACCACCATATTCATGGAGTGTTCACTTACACCGTGTTTTCAATCTTAGAGAGAAACAAGTCAACAATCACCACACAGAGAGCAAATGGGTATGATGTAATTTTAACAAAATCTAGCTATCACCATAGTCAAATGCCATACAGTTAACCCTGCTACATTTATAGTCAAACCAGTTGAGCCCCAGGACAAAGTTCATGACTGCACAGTATAGGAAGGAGAGCCAGGCGAATACAGCATGGTGAGTGAAGACCCTCTTGACACAGGAGAAAGTGTGTTATGTAGATGGGTCATCTAGTATAGACCAAGAGAGTGGCCAAAGACATAAAGGGGCAGCAGTAGTAAAATATGTGAAGGATCAAGAAGAATAATTTCAAATAGTGATGCAACAGAGATTACCCTCACATTATTCAGAACATGCAGCAGAACTTGTAGCACACACAGAACCCCAAGAAATAGCAGCAGGTAGCCATAATGAGTGCACAGTGAACTGCAAAGGGAAAGATTTAGTTTCATGCGGAAATGCAGCTGTGGATGCAGCCGCAAAACAGGCAGCTTAAATGCCCTTTCCAGAGGAACACCATACTCCTGTTACAGCAGTTCAATAAGGCAGACTACTGGAAGCTTATAGTGCATTATCAAAGGAGCATATCATTCAATTTCAGGAGAGAGTCAAGCAGAGGAAACAGCATTATGGGTAAAAAGAGGATGTACCCTATCACCCACAGACATTATATAGAGACAAAACAGCACAGGTAAAGTAGGGATGCCCACAGAGCTTTTAAACATTGCCCTAGAACAGGTCCATTTGCCTACGCATGCATGCACCTAAGTAGCATATTGCTGCTGACATTAGTGAAGATTTGTTTGTGCCAAATCTGGCAGAAAAAGTCAACAAGTTTGTGGTGAATTGCACCACATGTCACAAATGTCATCCTATACATACACTCAAGACACTAAAGGCAACATTGCCCCTCCCTACAGGAACATTTAAGGAGCTACGTATCAATTATATTGATATAGTGAACAGATGCGGCACATACAGGTATGTACTAGTGGTAGGTAATGGGGCCATACTCCCACTGGATAGAGGCAGGACCTTGTGTCAATGCAGATGCCAAATCTGTCAGGCGATTTCTTGTCAGGGAGGTGTTTCCAAGATGGGACATATGTGACACTTCACGGTCCGATAATGGGCACCATTTTGTAAATGAGTTCCTATGAGAGGTCACCTGGCTGTTAGGAATATGACACAAATTATGTACCACCTCCCACCTGTGGGGAAATGGGCTGGCAGAAAGACTGAACTGTTTACTAAAAATAAAGTTGACCAAGCTGTGTGATACTCTTAAAAGTAGCTCACTGTACTGCCTGCCCTAAGCCCTGTTCAGTTTGCACAATCAGCCAAGCAAGAGACACCACCTGACACCCCATGAAGTGGTGACAGGGAGGAAGATGCATGCCACACGAATAGCGTTTGATGAGGAGATGAGTTTAGTGTCTTTCTTAAGAATACATCAACCAGTGCAAAGTACATTTCTTCACAGAGAAACATCAAAGTGTACAACAGGGCTCCAACTGATCAAGAAGACACAGCAACAGAAGAACCTCTTCAGCTACAACCCAGCGAAAGAGTCTATGCCAGACATCACCTATGATGGTGAACCAACCCAGGTTCGCTGGACCATTTGAAGTTGAACGATCAAACCCAATAGCAGCCAAGTCACAAAATCGATGCGCCTGGATTAACCTAACAGATCTGCATAAAGACACAAGCCCAGCACCACAGCATTGATGAGCAACAGACATTGGGATTCAAACAAGGAATCAGCAATGAAAGTTGAGTATCACTAAGAAACTTTAGAAAGATTCAATAGGAGAGTGAAGCCTTTTGTACACAGCAGAGCAAGTGCAGCAGTCGGTATCCAAGAGGCCAAAGCGAATAACCATAGAAATTTAAAAAATTGATTTATAGGAATTTGTTGTCTGTTTTTTTCTCTCCTTCTTTGCTTTTTATTAATGCAACACTTAAAATTAAGTATTAGAGGTACAAAGCATAATGATACAAAGGTAGAGAATGTACTCACACTTAGAAATAACCTTGTGACCAGGCATAAATTACAGGTGACTGAAGGATGTCAGAAAAACATCATTCAAACGGTACCAATGTAAAGTATGACCTCATGAAGCCCATCAGCAAGGTCCAGGTAAATGAGTCATGTTACAAATGCGGGCTTATCCTGCATGCAGTTGGCACCCCCAAACTGTTCTTATACCAAGAAGTGCCGACTTTAGAGGCACAATGCTTAGCACATTGAATAATTTGTAGAATGCAAGGGCAGTTCCAGGGGCACAAAGTCAGAAAAAGAAGGAAAAGGGATCCAAAGAGGAGTGTGAAGGGATAGGGAGGTACGAAGAAGTACAATGTCCAGCAAAACCACAGATGGTTATAAAAGGTGCAACATTTTAGAATAAGAAATGGGTGAAGGGGCAGGCAGTGTTCAATGCCAAGGGACTAACAGGATTTACAGAAGAATAAATAATGCAAACGGATTTAAGCTGTAGACAAATATGGGCATTGCATGTAAATAAGTTGCCAAGTCTGAACCAACATGAACAAACTATAAAAGTACGGAAACTCACTTGAATTTTGTTTTGTTTCAGAGGTAATGGAAGTGTGCCTGTTGGCACTAACAGCAACTGCAATCAAACGTACATGATGCCAGCATTAAACAAGGGAACAGCAACAATCATGGACATCTTGTTGCAATGCGTAAACAAGGCCTACTTTCACCTGCCACCCTTGTGGTGTGGCCTCTGTTCATTGGTAACTTTGCATGCCCCTGTGATGATGATTCCAGAGAAAAATGTAAAATTGCCAACAGGTCAATCCCAGTTCCCTGCACAGACCCCAGTTAACTCACCAAGAGTGCAAAGAAGAAAATGTACCCATCATTTGTCAACAGAGGCCAACAAAGCCTTGGGAAAGATACCGCACAGTATATATTGTTTTAAAAGACTGAGGTATTCTTTGCCTTGCTTCTAGCTCCAGGGATAGAGACTGCCACCCATTCAAAATGGATGCAGATTACCCGATGGAACCTGATGGAACTTTAAAACACCACAGATAATGGTTTCAATGCAATTCGCGAGGAACTCTGGGCCCTCAGGCTCATGGCACTGCAAAATTGAATGGTGCTTGACCTTCTAACAGCAATGGAGGGTGACGTGTTGTACTTAAGTGCCTCCAAATGATGCGATCAACAGAACTCTGACTCTCGCTGTAGAGGAGCAATTACATGCCTCTGCAGGAAATCCCGCCCCCTGCCTCCTGTATGTTGGAAGTCTGAGATTGTGCCGTGTTTGACACCAGTAGTTGTGCCAATACCACACCATATATTCGAAAGAAGATATCCATAGAGACAACCCTATCAAATGTATCCCCAAACAGACGGCAATCTAAGGGAAGAACTCCCAGAATGAATCTGAAAAAGAGCAAGGAGAGAAGCTAGTGATGACACAAGAGACTTGTGTAACGTTCCAAAATATTGGCTGGAAGGATGCATGGATGCTATAGAAAATAATGACGAAGTAAAGAGACAAGTGAACTTTTTTAACAAGAATTATTTATTTAGTTCTAGAGCACATATATGAATATGGTTACAACAGTCGCAGTATTTTATAGAAACCTTTCATGCCACTTACTGTGTACACATTACTAGCACCTCTAACCGCCGCCATGCTTCCGAAGTTTTTCTACAATACATCCCCAACAGGTATCACTTTACCCTTTCAAACTCCCCCCCCCCAAAGCCCAACTTGTATGGTTTTGTCTTCCTCCTCCAGGTTTAGAGGTTCCCAGTCTGTTCTCTCGAGAGTAGACCTTTGCTTACTTTTCTGTAGCTCAACATACATGAGCATTTTAAAGTATCAACTGTTTGTGAAAGCAGTTTTCTCTGTCTTTTACGTGTTCCTGAAAGGGGGTCCATGCTGCCAAAAATGTCAGATACTGTCCCGCTTTCAGGGCGCATATTTTCTCCATAGCCGTAACTCCCCAGATTGTAACCGACCACCAAGCTATTACTGGGCCCATTTCAGTTTTCAACCCTTGTGCCAGTGTCATTCTTGCTGCCATCAGCAAATGTGTGGTGAGGGTGGCCTTATGCCTGGTTGCTATGTATGTACCTTCTACTTCTGCTCCAAGTAGGACCACCTTTGGTGTCATTGGAAGGTTCACCCCTGCTATCTCTTTTCTATGCCCCAGAATCTCTTTCCAATACATTACTGCTTTCGGGCATGTCCACCACATGTGATAGAGGTCCTCCTTACCTCCAAATTGTCTCCAGCACTCTGGGGGGTACTTTGCATTTATTCTATGTAGGCGATAGAGGGACATATACCATCTGCAACATAGTTTATAGGCTGCCTCTATGATAGCTGTGCATTTAGATGTGCTATGCACCATCATCCAGATCTGTCCCCATTCCTCTTCCATGATCGGTTCCCCCATGACTTTCTCCCAATTATCCTTATACGGGAGCTTATCTCCCATTTGCGCGCTGTCCACTAGTCTATATAGTCTCGACACCCCTCTGGAAGTTGCACCTTCCTGCGTGGTCAATTCCAGCCCCACCGGGGCTCTAGTGCCCGCTTTCTTCACTCTCTTTTGAGAGGTCCAATGTCTAATTTGTATATATTTGCATCTTTCTTTCTCCCCTATGCCAAATTTTTGTTTACATTTCTCAAACAGAAGGGGGGCACCACCCTGATAAATTTCTTTGAGAGTTAAAGTTCCCGCACCCATTGACTCCTCCCAGAATTTCTTTTGTAGGCCCGGGGTGAAGTCTGCATTGTGTGCCAAGGGGGTAAAGGGGCCTAATCCCCATTGTATTTTGTTGCTTCTGGGTGCCCTATCCCAGCTCTGCAGAGGCACCTTAGTGGCTTCCAACAGTTGACCCCCTACTCCTCAGGCTCCAGTGCTGGGGGCGTGTAATGATTTCAGTGGAATGGATGTAAGCGCTTGCTCTATCCTGCACCAGCCGTTTGACATATCTTGCTCAGCCCAGGCAAGTGAACATTTAAATACGAAGAAGAAGATTACACGTGCACAAACAGCTGCAGAGAATCTACCGTTCAATAATTGTACAGGCGCTGAAACGCAAGGTAGACTAAGTCATCATAGAAGCAGACTATATGTTGTGAATAAAATGAATTTGAAGCCACCACTGTATAGAAGCTGGGCATCGTATCATGAATTTTAGTAAGCCAGGACCCATGAAGAAGAAAGGGAGAATTGTGTTGCAGCAAAAATAAGCTGAAATCGTGGAGCTGCATGGCGAGGCTTTCTGGCCAGGTATCAAAACTGAAGCAGCCAAGGTCAGTTATCTATTCTTGAAAGGAATGAATGTGCAAAGGACGAATCATCTTTTGGTAAGGTGCAAGGAAAGAAAACCAAGAGTACCAAGTTTTATTCATTTAAAACATTTAATAACCTGCAAAATGGATCAAATCATGGTCTCCTGTCGCGTGAGCCAATGATAAAAATAGAGTCGAACTTGGAGTTCTAGAACAGCAATAGTAAGTGCTCCCACTCCCATGTATTCCCAGAGACAAGGATACTTTCCAAGGCCAATGTCAAAGACAATCTTCATGGCAGAAGGCTTTGGTGATGAGAGATGTTGGGCTAATTGGGTGGGGATATAGAGTCAGGCCCGTCTCCTTGCAACTGGGTCTGGTCTTACGTTGCTGCTAAGTGAACCTAATGTTCGAGACATGGCACAAGTGTGGCAACCAATTGTAGAGGTCCATATAATGAAGGACCTTATAGTTTGAAGACCAATTGAAAACCGTCTACTTAATGATTTTAAGAATGACATGTTTTAGAGGCAGGCATATATTGTCCACCTGACGGTGGGCAGCCAATCACAATCCTAGTTCTTGTGTAATGTAAACTTAGATGATCCCCTTGAGCCAATCCCAATCCTTAATAGGCTTTTCATTATTGCCATGTAGTATGATGTCACCTCTGATGAATTTTTAGTTTAAAGTCTACGTTTTGTGAAAAAATTGCTGAGAGAATTTGAATGAACGGCCGTTGACGTCCGTTGCAACTCACTGTTTTAGATGATTGATAATAAAACAGTACTTTGCCATCTTCCTAAGATGGTTCGGTTATTTGGACTCAGAGTTATTCTGTGAACCCATCCATTGCATGCACATTACTATAAGGCCCTAGGCTCACTAGGTACTAGTGGGGATGGTTTAAACATCCAAGCCAGTTTGTCTCCAGATTTTCGGACAATCGAGCATCCTCCACCATTAGCTGGAAGATCGTGGGGTTTCCTGTGGAGAGCGGTCAATAGAAATAAACTTGCAAGAAGAACTGAGATGGTGGGCAGGTCCCCCTTTGACGAAATCCCTGCCTGGTTTCCACGGGCGCTCTGCAGATGGGCGAAGTGTCGGATTGAAGGAGGAGTCGATACCAAAGGTCTCAAGTCAATTAATGAATGGTGAGTAGAATAAGGGGATTGGCAAGTAAGGGGATGGGATTGTAATCATGTTTGAGTAACAGGAAATATTTGAAGAAGAGGTAGCTCCTAGAAGCCTTTTATACCTAGAAGGTATAAAGATTATTTAACAATCTGGTAAGTATCGACAGTCAATTGAGACCTGTCATTATGGGGGATACGCCTCTCATGCATCTATGCAAGACACTGCCAAAGCATATGCCCAAGCTCAAACAGTATAGTGCGGAATGGAGAAAAGGCAAGGTGGATCATTGTCAAAAGCGCTATTGCAATACATGACCACATACTTGCACCCTGCGTACATAGGGAAGAAATTAGAGAAAAGATTAGTGATTTTAGAGCTCTGGAAGATGTAACAAGAGGAAAGATAAGACCCACTATCTGAGGAGTGGATGCTTAATCAGCATAAGGTGGAAGGCGTTGAGCTCTCAGCTTCCCTTACATCACCTGAAGAAAAGAGTTTTGCTATGGAAGAAGAAATAGGGGTGTATCCTTTAAAAGAACTGAAAGTAGCGACGGGGTATAGTAATCCAATATATGAACCCCGCTTATGGTAGTGACGATAGTCCGGAGGAGAATAAGAGAAAGGAAGAGATTTATAAGATCATACAAGACAAGGAACACAAGAGTGAGGGGTCACAATTGTCAACAGAGATAGACAGGGAGATTAAGAAAGGAGTAAAGGATAAGGCTGCCGAGATATCGCTTGTGCAGAATGAATGGATGGGAGGACAGATATTACTGAAGATAGATAGCAAAAGTATAGAGTGAGTTAGGCAAATAGAAGATAAGGACGAACAAGAAAAAAAGATAAAGAACGAGAGAAGAGATTGAAAGAAGATGAGTAGAAAAGGAAAATCAGGGAGCGACGAGAGCAGATATGTCAGGAGAAACAAGAGAAAAACAGAATGAGCAGAAGAACAAATTACGAAAAATGACTGAGAGTGATAGAAGAAAGTGATAGAAAGGAAAGACAGAGAGAAAAGGAAGAAGCACATAGATTAAGAGGTACAATATTAGAGAGATGAAGGGAAGAAGAGGAGAGAAGAGAAGGGGTAAGGAGAGGAGAAGAACACATGCAAGAGGAAGAAAGAATTAGAAGGGACGTGAGAAAGTGAAGAGAAATAGATGAAGAAATAGAACGGAAAAGGAGACAGTGAGGTTTTGATGCCAGTCTCATTTGTAAAGAACAAATGAGGCCGAGAACAGAAATGTGGTGAGGCAGAGTGGAAGAGATTCTTCTGATAATGGAAGTAACACCAGCAATATCCAGAGTAGTGTTAGACAAAGAAAGATTTGATGCAGAAAGCATCAGCGAAAGGATCAATAAGGTCTATTGACAGTTAAGGCGAAATAGCGAGTATGAAACTCAACGGAATGATGATCGATCCCCAGTGCCTCCATCACGAAGTGAGGAGGGAAGCTTGTTCAGTGATGACCGTCGAGCATTGTCTCAAGCAAACTTAATCTGGATAAGGGTAAAAGGGATGATAGTCACACTAGTTGGGGACTGGACATGTCAGACGAGGAAAGAGCGTCTGGTCTTGGGGCAGAAGGAAAGAGCGTGTGTGCCCTTGAAGGAAATATGCAAATGGATGAGGAAGTGAGATGGTCTGATCTGGAACAACCTAAAGATAGAACAGCAAATCCTATAGCATATCCTGAGCATCCCCGAGGACAATCACATAGTGAGAAGGGAAAGTTGCCACTAAATGTGAGCAGGTTAAGGTCATTAGCCACAAAGGGACAGACAGGGATCTGTCATCCCACTATTAGTCTATCCTGTCATGGATAGACTAATAGTGGGATCCGACTATGGGACGGGTTTATGCAGTTTCCTTTGTTTGAAAAAGGGGGAGCAAGACCACAATATATTCCATGGCCACAGATGGATAAGGATAACTTAAGATGCAAGCTCCCTAGTTTGACTTTGGTGCTGGGAAATGATTATACATATTAGAAAAAATGACAGGAGGAAATACAGCAGCCATGGGGGACATAAAATGTCTCCTGGCAGCTATTCCTGGGGAGAGGGTTGATGACATATGGCGGAGAGCAGGATATTCAAGTGTGACTGCACAAAACACAGCGCATGATGGAACACTTTAATAAATGTAGAGCAGATGTTTGGAGGGCACTCGGGATAAAGAATCGTGACACATCAGATATGGGGGTAATTATGACACATAAAATGAAGACCCTATTGCTTATATTCAGGATATTCAGGAGAAATGGCAGCTTGAAACTCGCGAGCTGTGGGAAAAGACAGTGGCATTATTTTACCACATTGTATGTCTGGGATTGCCTGAGCTAGTACAGAGGCAGATGAAAAAACGGGAAGGGATGGAAGCAAACCCATGGGCTGAGATACAGCTTACGATAGTACACCATTGTTGGTTGCTAGAAAGAGAAGAACAAGAAGAAAATAGAGGAAGCTAAATTAGTTCAGAACAAATTGACAACATTTGCCATATGAGGGGCAGCATTGACAAGTGGAGAAGGAAACAATGGGTACATCGCAGGTGAATAATCTGCACCCGATGGATCAAGGTGGATATGCGTTCATACCACGAGGCAGAGGTATGGGTTACAGAGGAAGAGGAGGCGGATTTCAAAATAATCAGTGTGGATTTCTAGGTACACAGAATGAGAACCAGAATGTTCAGGGTGGGTATAACCAAAGAGGGACTACTAGGAGAGTTCCTCCAGTATATTGGAATTGTGGAATGACAGGCCGCATTGAGCGTGTATGTTGAATCCAAGGGAATGTACACAATTGACAGTTCTCAAGAGGGGGACCGTTTATCCTCCACCATATTTTACACACATCAGAGAAGGCTTTGCCCAGAATCACAGATCTTATCAAGCACAATCACTGCATGTACAGCAGGTACATCAGGTACCATAGCAGGGAGAAGCACAAATGAATCTCCCACAAGGGCAGTTGTAACAACCCCCTATGCAGACACAGCAATATTCAAACACAGGACAAGTATTGACACCCTGAATAAGAGGTGTAACTGTGGTAGGAGGAAATCCTTTCACAGGACAGGGATGAGCTTGTATCCACAACAGGACAGCTCACAGGGTGACATGATGTGTTCAGTACTATCTGTGACACCAGACCCCCAAGAGGAACCAAGGGTCAATGCAACTCGTTTGTGTATTCAATAGGCAAAATATCCAATATCAGGTATTGCCATGAATGCTCAAGGGTTCTCTGGAGCTACAAGTAGAGTTAATTTTACTGATAAACTGCCAGTCTCCATAGGAGAATGTGACATGTGCGTTCCCTTGTTATATTCATAACGGATACTGGTTAATATTTTCGGAAGAGATTTAATGACGAAACTTAATATGAAGATTTAATTTACTGATCAAGGAATAGTGTGCTCCACTCCAGGAATACACTATTTAAACGTGGGAGAGTTTATACTGGCGTTTACAGGGCAAGTGGCTCTTTGAGGCATTCTGCTAGATCCAGAGATTTTGCTAAATAGAGTGAGCATTTCATTGACATGGCTACCTGGCCTGGTGGGAAACATTGTGAGAATACCTGATGAGTTTCTGTTTAGATTACAAATACCTATGGATGAGGAAGGTGGCAGAATATTCCTATAGAATTGGAAGCAGCCATAGTACAAAAGAAAATGGCAATGCTCTAAGGGATCGACAATGAGGGTAGGAGAACAGCGATAGCTCTAGAGGAAGGTTCTGGGAGGACCAACAGATGATGAAGTGATGATCTTCATGAGCATTACATACTGGATGAGAATAGAGAAAGGGGAAGTCCCACAACGAATGGCGATAATGCGGCAAAGACCAGCATTTTTCAGGAAGACTTGGAAAAGGTGCCAAGTGCTTTATGGACCACAGGCCCCTATGACATAGGTTTATTGAAGGGGATAGGATAGGTTCAAATAAACCTTAAACCAGGAGAGATTTTACCTCGAGCAAAACAGTACCCCATGTCTCAAGAAGCTGATGAAGGTATATTCCAGACTATTTCAGCACTAATGAATCAGGGAATTCTAGTGCCAACGGAATCATTGTGTAATACTGCGGTGTATCCGATTAAAAAATCTAAAGGGGGATCGTGGAGATTTATCCAGGATATGAGACTGATTAACCAGATTGTAGATGCCAGGTTTCCTTTAGTTCCTAATCCAGAAACAATATTATGCTGTATCCTGGTGGAAGCTCGATACTTTACGGTGGTAGGATTTGAAAAATGCTTTCTTATAAATCCTGTCGCACGCACAAGGACTCACAAGACTTGACTTTATGTTTTGCCAAAAAAGACTGAAACATACTAGGCTGCCCCAGGGGTACTGTGAGTCCCCATTGATCTTTAACAGAGTGCCATAGATGGATTTAGGCAATATTGGTCTTAAGAGTGTGGTGATCCAATAAGTAGATGACATCTTTATTTGTAGCACCACAGAAGATGAGTGCAGACAGGATTCTGTTCAGTGATGACTATTCTAGCAGACAAGGGATATAAAGTAGACAAGGAGAAGCTATAATACTGCCATGAAGCAGTGTTTTATATAGGTCAGTTGATTTTTGCAAGAACGAAAGAAAGTGACAACTGTAAGAGCTGACGCGATTATGAAAACTTAAAAAACCAAACACAGTGAAACAGATACAACCATTTATGGGTCTATGCATTTATGTTAGAGCCTGCGTGTTTCATTATAGCACACACACAAGACCACTTCTGCAAGCTCTAAAGAAAGCGCAAGTTGCTAAAACAAAATTAGAATGTACTAAAGAAATGGATTTCAAGAGTTGAAAAAAGCAATATGTACAGCCCCTGTATTAGGAAATATGAATTGTATTTATATTCACAAACAAATGAGACAGTCATGACAGCAGTGCTTGCACATAGAACCACATTAGAGTACAAACCTTTGGCATATTACAGTGGAGTTTTAGACCCAGTTATGAGAGGACACTTCCCTTGTGAACAATCTTTGGCAGCTGCCGCGTTCATAATTCTGAAGTCTACAAGTATTGTCATGGGCTGCTCTCTGACCCTCTTCGTGGAGCATGCTCTATTTGTCATTTTAGAGAAACCCAAGGGCACATTGACATCCCAAAGAGCTTCAGCTTATAAGGTAATGATTTCTAGCCCAGTGATTAAAATCCTAAGATGTAAAAGAGTGAACCCTGACACATTTATAGCTGAGCCAGTAGAAGAAGGTGAGCATGTGCATTACTGTACTAATTATGTTGAATTTTATGATGATGTACCCTGTGTGAAAGGGAATACTTTAGCAGGAAGGGGTGATTCTCTTCATTGATGGTTCTTCGAAAACTGATCAGAAAAGTGGGGAAAGGCATTCAGGCGCTGCAGTAATAAGACACAGGTTAAATGGAGAGTTTGAATTAGTGACGGGTGAAAGACTACCGTCTCACTTTTCAGTGCAAGCAGCAGAATTAGTATGGCTTATTGATGCGCTTGAGAAACATGAAGGGCAGGAAGTGACAGTGTACAGTGACTCTGCCTATGTGATGTCAACCGTACACGCGTGGTTAGCACATTGGAAAAGGAGGGATTACCTTCGAGCAGACGGCACTCCAGTGCAGCATGCATCTTTATTGGATAGGCTCATTAAGGCACTACAACTCCCAGAGCAGAGCAGCACATATTAAGCATACAGATTGTATCTCTTGCGGGAACAAAGCTGCAGACTAAGATGCTAAAAGGGTTGCATATTCCCCAGAAATTTTGAGTTTTGACACTGAAAGTATTAAAGAAAAAGTAGTTACAACAATGCTAATGCAAGAGGGGTTTAATAAGTTGTTGCTAACCCAATTACCAGAGATTCATGGAAGTGCATCACAGGAAGAGCAGGAGTTATGGAAATAATTAAAGAAATTATGGAAATGAAGGGGTGTTCTTTATCGCCCACTGAAGCTTTATGATGACAGGAGAGCACTGGAAAGCCAGTGATGCCAGTAACTTTATTAAAGTTCATGCCTGAACAGCTGCATTTCCCCACGCATGTAGCAAGAAAAAGTCTTGCTTATACGATTGCAGAAGACTGGTTAATTCCTAAATTGTTAGAACACGTTGCACTATTTATGGTGAACTGCATCGTGTGTCAAAAGTTTACTGCTGGGCACACACTGAGAATGATTAGGGGAGTAATACCTCGACCAAATAATCTGTTTCAGCAATATTGACTATGTTGATATGCTGCAGGTATGTAATGGATATAGGTATCTATTAGCGGTGATGTGTTCCATTTCTAGGTGGATCGAAGCAGGTCCATGTACATACCCTGATGCCACTTGCGCAGCAAAGTTTTTAGTGTGCAAGGTATTCCCGAGGTGGGGTGTGTGTGAGGTGCTGAGATCCGATAATGGGCCGCATTTTGTTAATTAATTATTTTAACAGATAGGGCTTGTATAAAGCATACATTTTCTTCTGCTTATCACCTGCAAGCGAACGGATTATGTGAGAGACTCAACGGCCTCCTCAAAGAAAGTATTGCCAAGATTAAATTGACTTTGAAAAAGGGATAGCATTATGGCCTACCCCAGGCTTTATATGCCCTTAGGAATCAGCCAGGATCAGACCACCACCTCACTCTGCATGAGCTGGTTACAGGGTGTCAAAATAGAACGCCTCTCACACCTCCATCTAGGAGTAGAAGTGATGCCCAGACCGTAGCAAAAACTTTAGGTAATGAGATGCATGATTATTTGACATATGACCTCTAGTATTCCTTTCATTTCAAATCAAATCAAGCACCAGGGGGGTCGGTCTAGGAACACAGAAGAAGATAATTTGACAACCAATCCAAGGGAACTTTTCCACCATCACCTAAGTTATATGTTGGGGACCTAGTACTAATTAAAACATTTAACAGAAGTGGCATGAGCCATATTTTCATGGCCCTTTTATCACTGAAGAAGTGTCCCCTTCCGCAATTCAAGTACAGGAAAGAAGAGCGTGGCTACACATGGGCAATGTGAAGATCAATAAAGAAAAGTCCTGCCCTCCCACCGTTGCCAATCCGGAAGCAAGACAAGAAGAAGAATTTCAGTGTATGCAGACCCGACCAATGACAAAGAAGAAGAACGACAAAACAAGAAGTGATTAATGCAGATTTTATATTGGACTGCAATTCAAGGGACACTCCTTACCGATATTTTAGCAGAGAGTGAAAAGACTTGTGTGGAGCATTCCAGGATTTCTTTTAATGAACTTTTAGAAATCCATATTTAAGCATCAGAGTTATGCCTAAATGTCAGGTCTTGATCAGAAATTGGAAACGAGATCAGTATCCAGATTTGTTTCATGGAGAATATTTGTTTTAAATAATTAAGCATATGGTACCTGCCGATACTGACATTTATCGGCTTGTGCTAGCTGTCTTTATGTTTATACTTTGATCTTGCCCTGCTCCTGTGAGAAGAGATGTTAAGATTCATACTTTCTTGCAGGATCCTAAAAATGGCCCAGTGATTAATCGACTTCTTATTGCTGAAATTGAACAGATTTTACAGTTACAAACATAAAGGGGGTAATTCATAGAATTTAGCACAGAATTGGCCAGTCTGCGCCAGCCGCGTGTGCCAAAACCCATTTTGACACACAGCGTATTCATGGATACTAACATCCATAATCAGCTGTGGCACAGAGTGGCGCAGCGACCCTGCAGCAGCGCCAGTTACGCCCCCAACCCCGCCCCATGCGCCAAAAACATTGCACAAATCTGGTACATGGTGCAAAGGCCAGTGGACCTGCATACAGCCCCCTAACCATGAAAACGCACTAAAATGGCACACAGCCCTTACGCGCCAGCGAAATTGCGTGGAAAACACCCCGCGCACCTCTCAGAATACGCGTACCCTGCTCGCACCAGAGAAATCGTGTGGAAAACTCCCAGTGCACCTCTCGGAATATGCGTAGCCACTCGCGCCAGCGAAATCACGCGGAAAACACCCCCACGCACCCCTTGGAATACACGTACCCCGCTCGGGCCAGCGAAATCGTGTGGAAAACTCCCCGCGCACCCCTCGGAATGCACGTAAAAAAGTCCCCCCTTTAATGCGGGCTGCCTGCGGAGCATGCCCACGGGTGAAGAGCTGCCTGTGGGGCATGCCCATGGGTGAACGTCTGCCTGCGGGGCATGCCAAGAGGTGATGGGCTGCCTGCGGGGCATGCCCAGGGGTGAAGGGCTGCCTGCAGGGCATGGTCAGGGTGGATGGGCTGCCTGCGGGGCATGCACAGGGGTGATGGGCAGCCTGTGGGGCATGCCCAGGTTTGAAGGGATGCCTGCGGGGCATGCCCAGGGGTGAAGGGCTCCCTGCGGGGCATGGTTAGGGTGGATGGTCTGTCTGCGGGGCATGCCCAGGGGTGAAGGGCTGCCTGTGGGGCATGTCCAGGGGTGACAGGCTGCCTTCAGTCATGGAGAGGGGGGATGGTCTGCTTGAGTGTATACTGGGGGTGCGCGGGGAGTTTACATGCTGGCGCTAGCGGGGTATGCATATTCCGAGGGGTGCGTGGGAAGTTTTACATGCAATTGGGCAGTGTGGGCTCTCCCGGTGTGACCCTCCCCCCTCCCGATGGTCCGCAGTCAGCCCATCACCCCTGGGCATGTCCTGCAGGCAGCCCATCACCCCTGGGCATGCCCCACAGGCAGGCCACATGTCACCATGCACTTGGGAGGCCCGACTCATGCCTCTCCCACCCACCCCCCATTGATAGGCACCTGCCAGCAGGCCCCGACTCATGCCCCCCACGCCCACCCACACCCCATTGACGGGCACCTGCCATGCAGGCTCTGACTCATGTCCCCTACCCCCACCCACCCCCAATTTATGGGCACCTGCCAGCAGGCCCTGACTAATGCCCCCTCAACCCCCCATTGATGGGCACCTCCCAGCAGGTTCGACTCATGCCCCACCACCCCCCATTGATGGGCACATGCCAGCAGGCCCTGACTTATGCCCCCCACCTACCCTCCATTGATGGGCACCTGCCAGCAGGCCCCGACTCATGCCCCCCACCCACCTCCCATTGACGGGCACCTGCCAGCAGGCCCCGACTCATGCCCCCACCCACCCCCATTGACGGGCACCTGCCAGCAGGCCCCGACTCATGCCACCCACCCCCACCCATTCCCCATTGATGGGCACCTGCCAGCAGGCCCCAACTCATGACCCCCCACCCCCATTGAAAGGGCACCTGCCAGCAGGCCCGACACATGGCCCACCAAACACCATGTCATAACAAAACAGACCCATGGCCCTAATGCCAACCCAAATCCCCCCCAACCCCCAGTACAAGCACGCAACCATCTACTGCACCCACTCCCAAATTACCCATGCCATGAGAGTCTTAAAAGAACCAGCATGGCCATGCATTAATGTACAACAGAGCCACACAGTGGCAACACATGACTGAGGCAATGCTCATAGAGACATGCACAAAACCAATGAGCGTACACAACACCAATAATGAAGATATATGAAATGTATTAAAAACATAATAAATAACATAATGAAAATCACACTTGCAAATTAAGAAATAATGAAAGCAATACCAAATAAATTGTAAAATCCAATGAAAAACAAAAATCCACGACATGAAAACTGAAAAGTGGTCCATTGCCAAAGTCCATATAAAGTAAATAAAAACTAAAACCACAAAAAACCATTGCTCCATGGGATGTTGAAAAAGCGAAAGTATGTGAAAGTCTGGAACTATTTACACTGCAAGTCCGAAGGGTCCATGATCCCCAAACAAAAGGAAACCTACCAAAAATCCTATATAAAAAAACTATATACATAAAGTGGAGCAAAGTCCATGAACTCCAAAAAAATATATAAAACAAATGAAACCTAAGCCTAAAGAACTTTGTACAAGGGCGGCGGGCTAGTCCAATGACACACTCTTTGATGTTCCGGGCCAAGGCATCGACGAACTCCACTTCAATGTCTCGGAGGAGGGCCTCTTCCCTGGCCCTGAGGTTTCGCAGGGATGCAGCCAAGGCCTCCTCCAACTCCCTGCGAGTTGCCTCGAGGCACTCAGCCCGCCTGAACGCCCAGCGCATGGAGTTCTCTGCCCTGACCATTGTGAGCCATGCCTCCTCTGCCCACTCCGCATCTATCTGTCGGCCCAACCGCTGCCACAAGGAAGACACTCCCAATCCTGGGTCCTCCTGCCCGAAGGCCGATGCCTGATCCTGGGATGTTGATGGCCCCGAGGCATGATCGCTCCCACCCTGAGCCTGCTGCTGCTGTGCACGTGCCCTGCTTGTTGATGCC
This sequence comes from Ambystoma mexicanum, assembly GCF_040938575.1. Lineage (NCBI taxonomy): Eukaryota > Metazoa > Chordata > Amphibia > Caudata > Ambystomatidae > Ambystoma > Ambystoma mexicanum. Next base: position 1,261,899,450 of record NC_090921.1, read on the forward strand.
TGAACCTTCTCCTCTTGCTGGGATCCAGTTGGTGGGGTGGCCACCCCTGCTGGACCTCTGACTCCCCACTGTGGCAGGGATATGTCCTCCACCAGCCTGGCCACTGGCTCAGGGGCAGCTGCACAGGGGGCCCAGGTGATACTTGGGCGGGAAGATGGCACGGAGGACAACTGGTGCATAGGAGGTTCAGTTGAGGTGGGGGTAGCAAAAGTTCCAGCACATGGATGAACCCGGTGCCGACGACCTGTCCTAGTAGGTCGACGCCACCAAAGAGGGATCCAAAATGATGTGCATTGTCCAGGCGAGAACCCTGCACGTCATCCCGAATCCCAAGTTGGCACAATGCCACCCCATCTATGACAGGCTCATCTGGTCACGGATTGCAACATCCGCAGGGAGAGGAAGGCCTGTTGTTGTATGCGCATCCCCTCCCTGCACGTACATGAAGGTGGAACCAGCATCCATGTGTCACACCCCAACCATGGCATAGTACATACACAGAAATGCTAACATGTGTGTGTCTCCACATGCATTTGTGCATCATGCTTTGGAACACATACACCATTGATTTGCATCACACATTACTGGACTCACATGTGGCAGGCTCATGTCCCTGCACATACACATCCATACACAGGCCTTTCCAGACATATGCCCAAGCTGCACACTCCTGGCACACCTCAACATGCACTGCGTCCAATCAGTACACATGGACACTTACCACTCAACTCCAGACGGGTCTGCCTCTCAAGGACCTGGAGGTGAAGTGCTGGGCGTATGCGTTCCAGGACCCTTATCTGGTTTTAGGTAAGGCAGACCCGGCACCCCTCTGCATCCGCTGCGTCCAAGAGGCACCAGGCCGTCCTGAGTGTCCTGGACCTGAAGTCCCCCCAGCGCTTATGGAGTTGTGGTAGATCGCGGGTTGCCACCACCTCCGCGTTGATGGCAACCACGATGTCCATCCAGATCCTTATCCGTCCATCCTTGCCAGCGCGTGTTCTTCCAAAGAGGGCATCATAATGCACCAGGACTTGCTCCACCAGGATGCCAACCTCTCCTGCTGTGAAGCTGGCAGCCCTCTGCCTCTCTGGCTGGGAGTTGCCAGTGGTCTCTGATGGTGTTTACCTTGACAAGGCAACCCCCGAGGCAGGTGTGGGTGGGCAACTGGGTCCTGGTGCTGGGCTGTGGAGGGATGGAACTGCAGTCGGGAGTCTTCTGTTCCAGCAGGGGTGGTCACAGCAACTGGACCCCTGCAGATGGCTGATGTGCAGGCACCAAATTGCAGGGCATGTGGCCAGCAGGCAGCAGCAGATGGCTGGTGGGAGTCTGCTCGGGGCTCTGGGGGGCAGGGAAATGGCCTTCTGGGCAGGAGCATGGTCTCCGTGGTGTTGTTGCATGGCCAGCTTGATCGGAGTGATTTTGCACGTGAAAAAACAGCACGTCAGCGTGTATTTCAAGGAAAGGCCCTTAGCGCGTAACCACGTATGTGATGTAACACGCGCAGGCGTTTCCCTCAGCACGGATGCATCCTCACGTGCAAAAAACAGCACGTCCGCAAGGAAATTAGAGTGATTCGAGGAAGGGGCCTTAGCGGGTATGCATGCCAATGACGTGGGCGTTGCCTTGCGCGTGGGCGTTGCCTTCAGCATGGGTTAAAGATGAGCACGGGCAAGCCGTCCACTGTACGTGCTGTTCATGGAGACGGATACGTGTGTTTACTCTTCTGGAATCACATGCGATTACTTCACAGCGTTTGAAGTTTGTACCTCTTCTTTTGGCGGGGTGTTGCCTACGCGCACAAGCGTGTGTGTTTTTCTTTTTTTTTCCACGCAAGGCAGGCGGTGAGTGGCACACGCTATTTTTCCCACGGTGGTTCAACCTGCGCATCGCGTACCATTTTCGAGATCATAGTAGCCCGCGTGTTCCACACATATGTGTTTTTGGTGTCCGTGGGTGCCACACCATACTGCTGGAGGATAATCCACACACGTGGGCTACTGGGGTCGCGTGCACATTTTTCTTTTGTAAAATTACAATTTCTTGTTTTTATATTTTGTCAATTTTTTAATTTCTTTTTATTTATTTTTATTTTTGGGGGTGCCTGAGCATTGCGTAACCCGTCATTTTCCCCCAGGGGTCACAGACAGCCTTGCAGGAGCACTGGGGTACCTATTCCATCCAGTACCCTGCCCTCTTCTATCCAATTGCCCAGGACAATTGTTGAGTGCACCTCACATCCGCTATTTTCCATCTGTGCCATGGTTGAGAGGCCACCAAAGGCTAATGGTGACAACGTTGGGCGTCCGCCCAGGGCTGGGCGTGGTCAGGCACGTGGGCACTGAGACCAGGGAGGACAGGGAGTCCAGGGTGGCCAGGGTGGCTACAAAGGGGGAAGAGCCAGGGTTTCCCCACTGGGGCAGGATGCCCAGCCACGTGCTGGTGCTGACATGCCATCACCCCCTGTGACTCCTGGTGATGCAGCTGTTGCATCACAACCAGGTGCCCATATGACCCAACAGCAACTTACATCTGCTGTCATGGGCCCAACGGTGGTGGTAGCTGCAGGTGCAGCTGTGGGCACCACCACCCGGGCTCTGGGTCAGGCAGCGCATGTTGCGTTGCGTGACAAGGACTCCCAGGACGATTTCCATCTTGTCCAGAGGTGCAAGTCAACTGGGTCCAATGTACGTATCTGGGGCAGTTATGACATCTGCTGCCCCAAGCAGCCGGGTGGTGGTAACTGTATGTGCAGATGCAGCCAACACAAACCCGGCAGTGAGTCAGACCCAAGCCAAACCTTCTGTCCTCATACCAACACCCTCTGCCTTGGTCCAGTCCACCAGCGCCACTGCCCCCACTGATCAGGGCCACATTGGCCACTTAGGGTCAGTACCACCGGCCAAAAGGAGGAAGTGTGCTACTGCACAAGAGGCTGGGACCCCAGACACGGCTCCGGCCTCCGGCACGTCAAGGAAGAAGCCTTTCGGCAAGCAGGAACTGGACTTCGTTGTGGACTATGTGTCGGAACACCAACGCAATATGTTTGTGGGCCCACAGTGCCATACAACGCATCACCAGCGTTGGGTCCACTGGCAGCATGTTGCAGATGGTGTGACAGCCATGGGATTCCAGTTGTGCTCGGCTCAGGACTGCTACAAGCATTGGAATGACCTCTGACGCAGTGCAAAACAAAAGCGTGTCTCCAATTAGTCCATGTCTCTGGTGACTGGTGGTGGGCCAGCACCAGAGGAGGATGAACTCACTCAGCATGTGGAGATCGCTTCAGAGTTCATCCCGGAAGAACAAATCCGTGGAGTAGGAGAGAGGATGGATTGAGATGCATCGTCTGGTGAGTATTGATGCGTGTTACTCAATGACATGTGTGTTTGGCATGTGTGACCCTCCCAGCTACAACTTGGCTCCTTCCTTTCTTCAATCTCCCTCTCTACCTGTGTTGTTCACCAGGGGTCTGACCTCTCGGCCTGACTTTACAAACAGCACCCGGCAGCTCTCGCCTACTGCATTTCCATTTTCTGCTACGACTTCCAGTGCAATGCTAATGACAACCAACTCATTTCAAGGCTGCCCTTAGCCACCTCGTCTCCCTCCCTTATTTCTGATGGCCTCATTGCCATTTGCAATTGGTGTACTGCCAACAATCTCTGTCTAAATGCCAGCAAGACTGACATCCTCCTCATCGGTACACCTTCGCCATCCTTTCCCCTCACTCTCTGGCCAGCCCCACTTGGCCCTCCTCCTACCTCCACCTGCAAGGCCAGCAACCTCGGGGCCACCTTTGACTCGACACATTCCTTTTCCACACACATTTCTGACATATCTTGAGATAGATTAACTTCTTTCTTCACCTTCTCAGGGGTATTTTGCCTTTCCTATCATTCACCTACATGCTCACAGTCTCTCAAGCTCTGGTTTACTCAAGGTTGGAGTACTGTGACAGGCTCTTTCAATATTCGACCTGCCTCCACACTCCGCCCTCTACCACTAATCCAGCACAGGACTGCAAGACTTGTCCTTGTCCTTGGCCTCAAGCCCTGGGATCCTATCTTTCCAGCTCTGTAATCCCTTCATTGGCTACCAGTGGATGCAAGGATGATACTTCAGACCCTCTGCATTGTGCACAAGGATTTTTTGGGACTGGGTCTAAAATACCTTCAACAATCCCTCTGCAAATTCCTTCCCTCTTGAGTCCTTTGCTCCTCTACCTCACACTCCCTCCAGGTCGGTCGTTAATTGAATAAATAAGCTGGGGGCAGATCTATGTGTACGGCTGGGAGCTCCCTTTGGAACAACCAACTGACCACGTTGAAACTTGAGGCGAAGCATATCTGCTTCCGGAAGCACCTCAAGACCTTCCTATTTACTCCTGCATTAGCCCCTCTTCTCCCGAGCTGAACAGTTTCCTCTGTTGGCACTGTGCCCCTGCACACACTCTGTCCTTCGGCCCCGGTACCTGCTCACCATGTCTCCCTGCTGCACTGCCTCCAGACCTCCCATTGCAATGGGTACTGTGCGTGTACTCATACAGTTCCCCACTCTTCTTCTGCACTCATCAGATTTGCCCTATCCAAATTATATTGCACTTGCCACTTGCTGGCTGCACTACCACCTTTTGAATGGCTATTCTATCATTGGACTTCATTTTCCTTCTTTGGTCTCCTCTGTTTGGCACATTCCCCTTCTCCCCCTTCCAGGGTCTTCAACCCTTTATCCCTTCTCCATGCACTTGCGTGTTCTCAATGTCACTGTGCCCAGTATGATAGTTGTTTTTAATTCCTTTTCTCCATTGTTCCCCTCCCTTTGCTTGTTTGCGCTCTGAGCCACTTGTGTATGAGTGCAATCTTGATGAGATGTCATATCATGTCATATAGAACCTTTGTCCTTGGTGCAGTGTGTCTCACTCTCACTGTGCTGATGGCAGTGGCTCCCCATGCACATGTCTGCACAATAAGGTTACATGTGCATTCCATGTATGCCCCTAGGTGTCCTTGACCACCTGCTTATTGTAGTATGTGTCCGAGATGATCCAAGTGTCATCTCATTTGGACAGCCATGTCATGCTCACTGTAGGTCTGTGTGTCATCATGCACGACTTTATGCTGTCCACATCTGTATCATGCACATGGCTCCCCCTGTTACAGGCCCACTGCCTCTTTTCAACTGGTGTGGTGTCTTCTACATGCATGGGTGTACTATTGATGGTTCCTCATCTGTCCTCCATCATGTCCACTTCTCATCGGCTGTAGTGACATTTGAATGACGAAATTTAATTTATTAATAATGTGTTACAGTTTATATTTAAACTTTACACATAATGATACATTTTATAAACATAGTAAAAAAAGAACTAAAGATAGAATACAAACAAAACTAAACTAAAACTAGAACCTAGCCTAAAAGACAATCTCATAATACATATATTACTTATCTAACTTAAATTACAGTTAAGCACAACTCAAGCATGTTATACTTATTGTTCTAATCATTAATCATTAATAGAATTGCGCCTACGAAAATGGAAAGATCACCAAACCTCTAATAGAGTCGGTATCATAGTATCAGACAAATTCATATATATATATTCAGAGTTCTTTCGATTACCAGCCATACTCTAAAGGTAGCAATCTGCAACTGCCGACTTTGCGTATTCATAAGGCGTAGCCAAAATGCAGATTCCCCAATGGATACCGTATCATGGACAAAATTGCTATAATTTGCTAAGTAAGTATCCATCATGTTTGCACATTTAGTTAGTACATGAATAGCGGTTTCTTTGCATCCATTATCCTTACATAGTTGGCAATACCTCTCTGTGGAAGATAAACCATTATATTTACTTTTGTTAGACACCAGCGGTAAGTTATCAACCTTCAGTAGAAGTAAAAATCGCCTGAGTCTACTTGATGGGCAGAGGGTTAGATACGGCTGCATTTGCTTAAAGGAATAGAGCATGTAGTCAATGAATTTGTATTTTGGAAGCTTGTCCAGATGTGCGTAATTTTCCAACCAGTCCCAAAGGGCAATTTTTTTAGACAGTGCCTTTTTTTGAGGATCAGCAAACTTCACTCCACTCTTAGTCCAGTACATTACCCTCAAGAAGGCTTTGGTCTCCTTTTTAAGATGGCATTTGGTAGCTTCCTTTGTAACTTCAATGGCAAATTCTTTCAATAACCGATTCTCTAGTTGATTAGAAGTCCTTAGATAAAGTTTGGCTCTCCTTTTCAGGACGATGGAACCTAAAGAGGAAACCCCCACTTCCAATCTTAACAATTCCATTGGAATAGATTGGGGGAGCCCTAGGATTCTTCTCCAAAACTTCCCCTCTATAACTTGCAGCCAGCTTAAGTCCATTTGCAGCAAGACTTCCAGCCCATATGAGTTAACACCTGGGTGTATAATTGACGGATTCCGTACAGTGTAAATCCACAGTTCTGTCTTGCAAGTTGGCTGATCAGCGACGTTACTTGAGCTGCCCGATGTTGTCTACAGGAGTTGTAGCCCGGCTTGGCGTCCATTTCGACCCCGAGATATTTGTATTGCTGGGTGTACTTAATTTCTATTTCACACAATAGAAGCCTAGGGCGTGCAATCTTCTTACTTGAGAAAATCATCACCTGAGTTTTCTCCTGGTTAATAATTAGATCATTGTTCGCAGCATACTCCCACAGCTTCAATGTAGATCTCCGTAGACCACTGAACGTATGATCCATAATTATCAGATCGTCGGCATACGCTAACACTGCACAGTGGATTGTACCAACAACAGGAGGACAATTATGCACACTTAAGATGGCATCTGGTAAATCATACGTATAAAGATTGTACAAAAACGGGGCCGTCACGCAGCCCTGCTTGACTCCATGATTCTGGGGGGTCTCAGCAGTCAAATCCCCAGCCACTGTATTGTCCTCATGCAATGACGAAATGCAATAGACGCATGCCAACACTGTCTGGCAATGCACAGTTCTGTGGGGAACCTTTCATTGCCATGCAGTGCCTCCCTGCTATTGCCCAGAGGGTAGGTGTTTCACACTATCCATGCTATATGGTGCATGCCATTTGCACATGATGGCTGCAATTGCCCTTACACTGCCATCATGTTTGGAGATTGTCATCACTACGTACGTGTTGATGTTTGAAGTTGAGGGGCTACACATGCACTGCACCGCACACACCCACTCCTGTGCCAAGTTCAGCCCTTCAACATGCAAACACAATGCTGCTGTGTGATGGTGACCTGACATGTATATACCCATGGCCCTCCTTTCACTATATAGAAAGGGACTAGCGTAGGTGCCTTCTGTGACACATGTATTCTGCATAGTTGATGGTAGTTGAATGCTGCACATTAACATGCATATTACATGTGTCATGGTGTGTTTGGTTTGATTTCTAGCTGTGGCTATTTGTCTGTTCCCACATGCTTATGCTAGGCGCCATCTCTTTGTTGCCATCTCTCATTTCTGCTTTGGATATGTGCCTGCTAGAGGTTGTGTGTGATGTAGGTGATGTGCAACATGCAATACATGTGTTGCCTTCACATTTTGCACACATCCTTTTCTGCTTTTGGGATACCCTTGCATTGCAATGCCACTGGATGCATGTTGGGGTATGAGTTGCCTGTGACATGGCTGTTTCATTAGTTCGCTGTCAATGTTGTGAACTATATGTGTGTGGTATGTGCTAATGACATGCGTGTCCTTGTTTCTTTTCTTTATGTTGCAGGTGATGGCGCACTGCCGGCAGAGGATGAAGATGTCATCCCAGTGACGGTGGTCAGTTCACATGACCAACCAGGCACCAGTGGTGGTCATGGGGTGGCAGCCCACGAGAACCCACGGGTGCTCCAGGCCATCGTGTCCAGAGCTGACTCTGAGTCAGGCTCTGATGTATCCTCTGACCACTATGTTGAGCCAGATCTGCATCATGACGTGTTGTTGCCGGTAAGTGATCCTGTGTTGGATGACCTTCTGTCCGCGACACCTGCAGTAGGGGGCCAGGCAGGGTTGGAATGTCCACCTGTGGTGGTCACGGGTGCACGGTCTCACTCAACACCAGTTGGCCATGTTCCTGGGGCATCAGGCCGATGGAGGGATGCAGTCCTGCAGCCGCGGGCAGCACCAACCCAGCAAGGACCATGGCTCCTTGGGCCCAGCAGGTGTGGTGTCCGGCGACACGGTGGCCGTGTGCCACTGGCGTCAACTGAGTGGGAGCGTGCCATGATTGTCATAGTACAGCAACAGGGGGGAGCAGTTGAGATGATTGCTCAAGGTATGGAAAGTGTGGCCCATTCCATCCTCCCCTCTGTAAGGCAAGTGGTGCTCCAGCAGCGGGCTACTCAGTCCACGTGCTGCTCACTCAGGCTGGGCATGGTGGCGTCTGACAGGGCGCGCCGGGCTGAAATGGTGACTCTGCGTCAAGCACTTGATGTTCAAGCAGAGGCACACCGTGAGGCCCTGAGGCTGGAACACCAATCCCTCTGATCTACTCTGGCTGTGCTCTGGATGGACAAGAGTAGGCGGACAGAAGACAGGATGGTGCAGCTTGAAAGAATCATCTCAGTTGAACACCATGCAAGCCGGGAGTCGCTCTGTTTGTCATGTGAGGCCATGCAGGCAGAACTCTGTCTTACATGTCAGTCCGTGCAGGAGGGAGCATGTGTGACATGTGAGGTAATGCATGCTGACCTACGTCTCATTGCCATGCAGGACCTGGCTTACCAGACCTGCATGCTTGCTGTCATTGAGGGGCAAGGCGCGGCTAGGCGTGGTGAGGCAACTGAGCCATGTCCACCTTCTGATTTCCATCCAGAGGGGGACGATGACAACCTATCTCCCACATAGGTCGGGCCGTGCAGGCGCTGAGCCCAGTGGTTTTTTTGTTTGTTTATCTCAACATCTATACATGTGGGTGTTGAGGTGCACCCTGTACCTTCCCATTCCTGGGTGCCTCCCCACGCCCCCGGGTCATATATGGCCATTTTTTCCTGCAATATTTCTTTAAGGGCAATTTTTTTTTTTGCTTGCAAATGATTGTTTTTTCCTACAATTTTTTCTTTTTTGGTAAGTATGTTTTTTTCTTACAATTTTTGTTTACATTATTTTTTCTTGGTTTTTATGTTTTTTAATTACTTTTCTTTTTAAAACATTATACTTTTTTTGAATTTTTTATTTACTGATTATTTTTATTTCCAGCAAATAATTATTTAATTGATTTTTATTTTCTGCTGATTTTATATTTATTGCACTTCTTTTGTCTATTGTGCATTCATGTAACAGTGTGGTGCTTTGTGGCATTCGAAGGCATCCACTGTGTGTTCCAGCTGGGCCCATTCAGGCTTGTCTTGTGTATCTGTTTTGTTTGGGGTCCTGACACATATGCTACTCCTGCTTCCCCTTTGCATGGGCTCGCAAGGATGGCTCAGTGTAACAGCATCTCACACAAGGGCATTGGGCTTCCGTCATATCTGTGGCCAGCCTGCAGCCCTACTTGTGTGTACGCCCCTAGTGGGTATTCTGAATGGCTTCTCCAATGCATGTCTGCACTTCACTTTAGTGAGTATTCTGTTGACTGTGCATTTCATCATGTTGCTTATGATATTTCTTATGTATTGACTGTCTATGTTCATGAACTTCCTGCTGTAGGTGTTACCATGCACCCTTTGGCTGTGTAACACACACTGATGGTGGGAGGGGCTCGTGTGCTGACATTGTTGAATTGGGACACTTTCCCCACAGTGATTTTGATATGCCACATGAAGGCTGCACGCTGAGTTATCCATGTCACCACGCATTTCAACAACCACCCATTCCTTGCTTGCACCAGTTTGGCCATCTTGCAGCCCTGGCTGGTGTTTTGATATGCCATTTGAATTACAGCTGCATTGTTTTTGACTTGATTGTCATGTTTGTGTCCTGGACCTGATCCCCCGCCCATTGGTTGCACTTGGCCCTTGTGACAATTTGGCCAACCAGGAGGCTGGAGCCTGCCACCACTACAAAAATCCCACAATGGAGGCCCTGTCTAGCCCTGTCCACCAGCCTTCTGGGTCCCTTGATTGTCCCCCTGTCTCCGCTGCCCCTGGCAGTCTCCCTCTGTCACCCCCTTCACCATCACATCCCCTCCCCTTCTGCACCGTCTTCTTTCCCTCTGCCCCCTGTGTGTGCTTTCTTTCCCATCTCCCCCTTCATGTATTTTGACCTTGGTCCCCTCCTCCCTTCTCTCCTGCCTCTCTCTCCCCACCACCCTTGCCCCTCCTCCATGTCCTCTGTCTGTCATTTTCCACCACTACCCCAATTGCCATCAGGCATGGTGATACGTAGCCGCTTGTTCTTTGCAGACATTTCCCCTTCTGCCTCCGTCCATCCACCCCCCACCTTCACCTTTTTTAGCATTATTTTGGCACTTACTTTTATCATTGGTCCCTCCACCACTTATTACAGGTCGTCTCTTCCCCCTCTGCCTTCTGTCTTTCTTCTCCCCCTCCCCAGCACTATTTTGATTCTTTGTCGACCTTCCACAGTTTGTCACTTCTTTTGTTGCTCTCTTCACCTCTTCCCTCCTCTTCCCTCACTCCCCTCCTTATGTGACTCCTGCACTGCAGCTATTGCCGTCAGGCATAGCAATGTTGATGCTAGTTTTGTTTTCCCACATTCCCTCCCTAAACTCTCCCTTATTGTTCTTGGCACTTGTAATATGTACTTTGATTTGATAGTTCATTTTCACATTGTGGACTGTTTGAAGGACTTGTAGGAATGTACTGTTCTTCTCCCTTGTTCCCCCCCCCCTCATTGAGGCGCTTTGATGAATTTTGTGTGTAGGTCCTATAAGGATTTTCAATGAATCAGTGATGGGTCACTGTCTGCCATTGTCGATGTGGGGTACTCTGTACATGATATGTTCTGCTGGTCAATGGCTGATCCTATGTTGTGCTTTATTTTGAGGTGTCAGGGGATGGGTGTGGTTTACACACAGAGGGGTCCTTGAGTGTAATGTTCACATGTGCTGTGTACAGTACACCGAGGCTCACTTCATTTCACATGCATGTATTCGATGCATGTCCCTACTGACACAAACACTTAGGCAACACCCCCCCACACCAACTACATTGACACCATGCACACACGTGCCCCCAGATTGCCTTCTCAGGCATGCTGTGTCCCGACAATCCATGTTCACTTCCGAGTCATTGATGGTGTACATGCATGACTGGGTACTATTTTGTTGATTGCACTTTTTTTAAATGATGCTGAAGGGGTTTCCCCAATGCAATGCACACTCACTGTGCTGGCCAGTGAGCGGCGTGTTTCAGGGGACACACACGCAGCTCACAGTGTTTGATATGGACATTTTCAATTGTCCAATGTGCATGCCAACAGGTATTCTGACTTTTGTTGCTTGCACCACTGGTGGCTTGCATGTGTGCCACCGTTTTCAGGGTGTTAGGTTTTGGTTAGTCATTTCTTCAGATTCCATGTCGGTGTGATTGTCTGGTGCCTTTTTACATTTCTCACGTGGCACTTCATGACTATTGTGTCATGTATTGTGCATATGGTTTGATGTTTTGCTGTTGCATACCATGGTATGGTGTGGCAGACGGGGGTAATGGGGCTTGGGAGGGTTTGGGTAGCATACCAGTACTTTCATGCCCTGTTATGCAGGGGTGGGGATATGCACCTTGCTGGTGTTACCTTTGGTCACATGGTATTGGTTGTGTTTAAGTAGCTAGGGATGCACACAATGTGGCACTTCCATGGACACATTCTCAGGGTGGTTAGGTTGTGACAGTTAACTGTCCCTTTCTCATCATTGATTGTGACCTGGTATGTGCCAGGCATGTGTGCATTCCGCAGGGGTTGGATATTAGGTGAAAAATGTGGCCACAAACTGGATACGGGCTGCCTCGCCACATGCCCTTTCCCCTCCCATGTGCAGAGGCCGTGCGTGTGGTTGGGGATGTGGGGGCACCACCATGTCCACCGGTATGCCATGCCGTGTTGCAACGTTGTGCAGGACACATGCTGCCACAATGATCCTGCACACTACTGGGGGTGGATATAGTAGCTGTCCACCAGAGCGGTCAAGGGAGCGGAAGCGTGACTTGAGCACTCCGAATGTGCACTCCACTATGGCCCTGGTTGCAATATGGGCTGCGTTGTATCTTACCTGGGGTGGTGTGGTGGGGTTCCATATTGGCATCAGCATGTAGGTGCTCAGAGGGTAGGCACTGTCCCCTGGTAAGGTTATAATGGTTGTCATTAGTTAGGCTTATGTATTTGTCTGTGTTTGTCCGTGTGTGACATGCATGCATGTGCACAGGCATTTGTACTCACCTATGAGCCATGTGTCGCCATGCTTCCCAGCTTCCAGGGCCCGGCTCAGGGCGGACATTCTGAATATGAAACTATCATGGGTGGACCCAGGATAGTTTGCATAGACAGAGGTAATGATTCCCTTGGCATCACATACCACCTGCACTTTGATGGAATGCCAGTGCTTGCGGTTTCGATTGATGTGCTCAGTGGCCCTAGGTGGACGTAGGGCCACATTGATGCAATCTATAGCACTGAGCACTTTGGGGAAGTGTGCCACCCTGTAGAAGTCCAGGACCACGGCCTGCCTTTCTGAAGGTGTTCTGGGCATGTATATGTGCCTGCGGACTGAGGGGCGCGCAGTGATGATTGCCAACACCTGGTGTAGGCAACGTGACTGCGTGGCCTGTGAGCCACCCCCCACTATGGCAGTTGTGCACTGAAATGACCCAGTGGCCAAATAATGCAGTACATTGAGCACCTTCTCCAAGGGGCTCAATGCTTTGGAGCACAGGGTGGGTGATCTGAGTTCATCCTCCCACTCCCCGACCACCTCTAGGATGATATGAGGTGGAAACCTACACCTGCCATAGGCCTGGTCATCAGGCATCCCAAAAAGGCTGGTCCTGGACAAAAGAATGCAGGGCCTGGCTATTAACATCTTCCTACGATGTCCCACGATCACTGCTGCAAGGAATGGGACATTCATCGTAGCTGTATATGTTTGTTTGTTGTTTGCGCACACTTTTATGCTGCGCAGGGGCGCTTCCGCCTGCTTTCATGTGGCGAACGTAAATGTGCGTGTGCGTGTGTTTTGACATGCGCAGGTTTTCCCTTTTTGATTCCATGAATATGTGTTGTTCACTAGCGTGCGGGCGTTGCGTGTGTTTCCCAGCAGTACTTCCCACGTTACACCTACATTTTTATGCGTTGTTCCCCATTACCGTGTTCCGCCCCCTTTTTTAGGTGTGTGCGTGAGAAGTTGTGCACTTTCCCCGTTCCTGTCGCGCATGCATTGGGAAAGTCGCATTGGCATCTAAGGTAAGTGCAGATTTGGCGCACATCCCGGAAAAAACACACGCAGCGCCTTCCATGAATCGCACGTGTGCGATTTACATGTGTGCGCCAGCTTTTTCACGCTTGCGCCACAAATTTTGGCGCACATTTATTCCATGAATTACCCCCAAAGAATTTGATGATTGTATTAAAAATTATTAATAAAGAGAGTGGCACGGTTCTAGAAGATGAACAAGTGCAACGAGTAGTAGGATGGCGTGACAGATGGATTGTTCTCTTTGTCTTTCTTTTCCTCATCTTTCACAGCCTCTGTCATGTTAGTACTTCTTCTGAAAAAGTCCCTATAGTTCTCCCTACTATGAAAACTGTTTTTGATTTATTCCATGATTATTACACAACTTTTGGAAGACACAAGAGAGATGCACAAGGTGCCTGAGTCATCTTTCAACATGTACAAATCGAGGACAATTCCAAGGAAGCTGGGCAACTTTGCGATGGAGATAGAAATGGTTGTTTCCATACCAGCATGACTACATCAAGACTTTACAAATGGAAAATGAACCTGGATGGAAGAGCAAGATGCTTGTGTATCCTGCTGCGAGACAGGATGAGGTGATCATTGAAGAGATGAAGAGAATGAACTGCCCTAATGTGACAGAAATAGCTCGACCACCTGGATGTTGGGAACAGACTCGATTTTTGATCTATGGACGAGTGAAGTCCAAGATGAGAAGAAGGAATGATGTCCTCTGCAGCTCACCGAATACATACAAGAAGTGCAAAGGTTGAATGATGAGTGTTTGAGGTCATGGGCTAAACACACCAAACTACTGATATGGTTAGAAAATGAATTAGGCTCAGTAGTTGTAATCCCATTGGCTAATGCAACACTGTGCTTCCGAAGACACGAAAGAATCATGTGGGATATAACAAAAAATGCGTACCTACAATTGATGTTCCTAGGATGGGAGAAGGGACAACCGTCCTTATGGACTGATTTTGGGCTTGTGGATCTAGAGTTTACCTAAGGTTGCCCAAGGATTGGGGCGGAGTATATTCTTTGGTGCTCATCTATGTTCCAGCATTAGTGATTTCACAAAGCGACCTGAACATTGGTGAATTTCCAAAGGGGGATGCCCATTTGAGAAAAAGAAGGTCGCTTGAACTTCTCCATCATACAAGAAGACATAATTATTTCTCAGACAAATCAATAACAGCATATGACTCCATTCCTGATGAAGACAAGTTGTTCAGTAAGGCTGCCACAATATTTACGACTATATTCATGCCTGGAGTCCAAACAGTAGCAAACGCCAGGTGGCTAAAGATCACCAGATGGGAGATTCTGCAGACAATCAATGCTACCATAAAGCGATTCAACGTTATCAAGGAAGAGCTAAGGGCCTTTCGACTGATGACCCTTCAGAACAGATATGTCCTTGATATTACAGCGATGGAAGGAAGAGTTTATGCCAAAATCAGACCATCATGTTGCACATTCTTACCTTCTTATGATGAAGAAAATGGGACCGTGACAGAGGCCATAACATTGTAGACAGACCTCCATAACACAATGGAAGATGAGACAGATGATATTGAGGATGACAGTTGGTTTGCTTCTCTGTTCTCATGGATTCCGCAGTAGTTGGCAAATATATTCAAGATTCTTGGAGTTATATTAGTCCTGGTGATGTTCGGATTCTGTGTAATCTGGATAGCGATTGTCCAATGCAGGAAAATAGCAAAGAAGGTGGTAGGAATGAAGATCATGATCAATGTCGAATCTGGACCAAGACTCACTGAGCTGACTGATGAAGCTGTCAGAAAACATACAGAGGCCAGTATCGTAGCACCTGAAGGAACGAAGCTCCTTTACCCAAAGAATCATAAGAAGTACATGGGATGATGGGTCCATTGTAATCCGAATGGACAATGTAACTACATGACCTGGAGTGTAGATGAACAAGTGAAATCAACCGCCCCCCTTCCTCCAATATGTTGGAAGTCTGCGATCATGCCATGTTTGACACCAGCAGTTGTGCCAATACCACAGCGTATATTCAAAAGAAGATATCAATTAAGACAACCCTATCAAATATATCCCCGAAGAACTCCCTGAAGGAATCTGAAAAAGAGCAAGGAGAGAAAAGGATGCATGTAACCTATAGAAACTAATGACGAAGTAAAGAGACAAGTAAACATTTAAATATGAAGAAGCAGATTAGACGCATACAAAGTGCTGCAGAGAATCAACTGTTCAATAATTGTACAGCCGCTGAAACGCAAGGTAGACTAAGTAATCATAGAAGCTGACTATATGTAGTGAATAGAATGCAGGCGAAGCTGGCACTGTATAGAAGCTGGACACCGTTATCATGAATTTTAGTAAACCAGGACCCATGAAGAATAAAAGGAAGAATTGTGTTGCAGCAAGAATAAGCTGAAATTGTGGAGCTGCATGGTGAGGCTGTCTAGTCTGGTATCAAAACTGAAGCAGCGAAGGTTGATTATCTATTCTTGAAAGGAGTGAACGTGCGAAGGATGAATCATCTTTAGTTAAGGTGAAAGGAAAAAACACCAAAAGTGCCACATTTTATTCATTTAAGACATTTAAATACCTTCAAAGTGGACTAATTCCTGGTCCCCGTCACATGAGCCAAGGATGAAAATAGAGTCAAACCTGGAGTCCTAGAACAACGATAGTGAGTGCTCGCATTCCCATGTATTCCCAGAGACAAGGATACTTTGCAAGGCTAAGTTCAAAAGCAATCTTCATGGCAGAAGGCTTGGGTGATAATAGATGTTGGGTTAATTGGGTGGGGGGATAGAGTTTCATGAACTCTGTATCCCAGAATACCTCTGCAGTGCTCCCGACACACTCAAGCGTACCCACCTGTTCCTCTCCTCCCAGTACAGTGCAGTAGTGGGGGGGAAGACTGTTTGGTTCCACCACGAGCGGGTTCGCATTTCCGGAAAAACCGACGTGGTTCACATCCACTCAGAAGACTACGCCCATTTCTCCACTGGCAGTTACCTTGCCAACACGCCCGACAAAGCAATACATTGCCAGGAAACCATGGACTGCTGCTCGTCATGTGACGCAAAACTCGCGGTCACGTGACATTTCCTTGGAAACCTTCAAATAGCTGAATTTCCCGCTATGCTGTGCTTCACAGCTGTGCTATCGTCTCAGTGTTTGGCGTTTGCTACTCATCTCATTTCTGGATTGCCTTGACCTCGGATAACGTCTATTGGATTTGATCTAGCCTCCACCGTCTGGATACCTTTTTTTTGTCTTACGGTGTTCCTGGAAAACTCGACTTCCGACTGTGCACAATGGACTGATTTTGCTATTCGATTCTGTTTTGGCGTTTTTCCCAGATAGTCAACTCTTCAACTTGTTCTTGGACATCTCACGCTGTCAGGCATTGCACTAGCTTGTCACTGACTTGCCCTACCTGTATTCCACCTCAGGGGTGTCCAGTGTGTGTTTCCAACCTGCCAGGAGAAGTCTCCTATGTATTCCTCTTGCTGCTGCTCCTGCACTCACTGAGGGTACAGGGTACACAGATCAGGGAACCATCACCAGACACCATCCTTCCTGGTTTCCTATTTGAATCCTCCCCCTCTCCCAAAAAGGTAGGCCTCTTTCATAGACCTACCTGCTTTGTACTTACCTGTGGCAATTAATTTACGTGTATTGTATGTTTAATTGCTTGTTTCCTTGCAGCCGTTCGGGGTTTCCAGTGTTCCTGTACCTGTCACCGGTGGCCCTAAAGACTGAACAGTGAGTTGTTGGTATCTCCTTGTTTGGTACTTAGGGACGGAGTTTACCATAATCCACACGACCATCAAGTCTTGACATAGAGTCAGGCCCACCTCCTTGCACCTGGGTCTGCGCTTACATGCTGCTAAGTGAACCGAATGTTCCAGACATGGCACACGCATGCCGACCAATTGTAGAGGGCCGTGTAACAAAGGACCACATAGTTTGAAGACCAATTGAAAACTGTGTATTTAATGATTTTAAGGATTACATGTTTTAGAGGTTGGCATATATTGTCCACCTGACAGTGGGCAGTCAATCACAATCCTAGTTCCTATGTAATGTATACTTAGATGGTCCCCTTAAGCCAATCACAATCCTTAGTAGGTTTTTTTATTATTT
The DNA here is from genome assembly GCF_040938575.1 of Ambystoma mexicanum. NCBI lineage: Eukaryota > Metazoa > Chordata > Amphibia > Caudata > Ambystomatidae > Ambystoma > Ambystoma mexicanum. Next base: position 1,261,916,964 of record NC_090921.1, read on the forward strand.
GCCATGAGGTATGACATCACCTCTTACATATTTTTTGTATAATGTCTTAGTTTTGTGAAAAGATTGCTGAGAAAAAATGAGCGAACGTCCGTTGATGTCCGTTGTGCCTCCCTGTTTTAGATCATTGATAATAAAACAGTACTTTATGATCTTCCTGAGTTGGTTTGGTTATTTATGAACCCATCCATTGCATGCACGTTACTGAAGGGCCCTAATCTCATCGCCATAAAACAGATGACCAAGTTGACAATAGACATGGAGTGAGCAGGAGGAACTGCAGTAGGAACTGTCAAGGATGATGACTGTCTAGCAGTTCTCACATCATGAAATGGCTCAATGGCTCATACATTTATTGTTGCGTTTTGTTTCCTATCCTTGTCATCTTGATGATACTCTGGTGTACGTATCAAATAATCACAACCTGTTGTGTGTCCCATGAAATAAAAGTACTCTCTTTGCAGTTATGACAGGTAGTGCCACTCCTCGTTGGAAAGATGAAAGCTGTTAAACAGACAAGCAACCACAGATAGTAGTAATAAAAGGATGCCCAACAGATGGACACTGTTGCCCAGAGGATGCTCTTTTCATCACCACCCTCAGACCCAAAAAATTACTTAGAGTGTTATATAAATACCAATTCAGATTGGCCAACTAGTTACTTAAGATGCACCCCATGGGATTATGCCATATGTGGAGGGGATCTTAGAGATGTATGTAATATATGCATACCCAAGAGTTTCTATTACTGGCAACAGGAAGTAGACAGATATGAAAGAGAATTAGCCAAAAGGTTTGTCCCTCATGGGATGAAATGGAGGAATGTCGGGGAGTACAGAAACATTGGAGTGTGCATCCAATATGCTAAACATGTGCAAAAGTACAAGCTGTGAAAGTCACTTTGAAAAGGCACACAGCGTAGAAGTTGGCAGTCTCATATAAAGAAGGCGTTCATGCAGATGCCCAATAAGGCACTAGTAGCCATTCTTCAGTGAGCCATAATGCATACATCTTATAGATGAACATAACTGTGTGTCTTCAGATGGATGCAGCCTTGCATAACATTAGTTATGGGAACATAGAAGAAGTACTCATCATGCTAACAAATGACCGAAGCCCTTTACATAAGCAGAATTCACAGTACATGTAGGCCTCAGGATCTAGTTAGCTATGCCTAAAGCATGAAAACCCCCATCCCCTCCGCAGAAAACATCAGCCAAAACCTTGCAAAGACACACACGCACATCTCAAGTTTCAACTTCCCAGAGCAAAATACTGAATGCCGCACAGTGATTGGATAAGACAAGGGGTGCAGGCATATTCCAAGGCCTGAGTTGCAGTAGCAAGGTCATGAAAGAGAAACAAAGAAAGGTACAAGACCTCAGAGCTAAAGGACAAGACACTGCACACTGATCGCTCAAAACACATTAGCTTAGCTGAGTTCTCAAGCCTGTGTTCAAAAGAGGTATAACAATTTATGTTCCTAGGCACTACATCCAAATGTATAATAATGAAGGTCAAAAGTTGGCAGGAACTGAACGACAAATAGTGAAAAGTTTGCTTGCCAAGATAGAATAGTCAAGTAAAACACTGCCCTCTGTAGGTTAAATTGCACTAACAGAGTTTCAGTTGCTAAGAAAGAAGTCATGCAAAGCACCATTACACATGAAGTACAATCAATTAGGAGTCAGTGATGTTTACACAAGCTCACACATAACCCTCACAGCATGTATACAATAGCAATTAGAAGGTTATGAAATCACAAACTATATAAGCATACATACATATATACATTTATACATATACACATATCCTTGTCATTGTAAGAGAATGACGTTTGCAAACAGCTAAGCCCCAGCATGTAAGGTCAAAGTCAGGACAGATGAAATCATGAGAACTGAAGGACAAGCAAGTGATGTTTCCAACGATGAGCTGCAAAGTGGACTAACGATGAACAGTCCAAAATGGAGAAAGTGGTAAGACAGTGCCAATCGCTTAGGTCAATCGGAAAGGATGTAATTGTATAATTTCAATGTCACACTGACACATCTCACAAAGGTATTGGTCGAACTTTACATAGTAATACACTCCACACATACTGCTCCTGCAACAACCAATTACAAGTTAAGTTTGAATGATACATTTTTAAAAGAGTGTTATGCAATCAGAGAACGTGTTAAAGGAGATGAATTCAGTGAAAATGAACTAACCATCTAACATGTTACTTTAGTGACAAGGATAGAATAAAAAAAAAGAGTTAGGAAATGTATGGAAGCACCTATAGTGCCAATGACGATGGCCCATTGGAAACTTGGTAATTGTGACTGATTTGTAAAATATGTTGTCTTTTCCTTTCTGTCATTTGCGATAAAACTGGTCATCTTATGTTTTGTAGTCAATTATCTTTCCAGATCATTCCCTGCCTAGATGGTTATAATAAATGTTTGTTTTTCTCATATCTCATACATTCATTTTTTGAATCTTTTGGATTGATTTTACCACTTGGAGAGGGGCTTGCCTTACTACATCTTGCAGTCTCTAAGCATTTTATGATGTAGCCCCAGCAACCGCTGGATAGGTGGTCGATGTTTTTCCTAAAACCAGAAAGATATGTGGATAATCAACCTCACCATCTACCTCTGTGATCATCTACAGACATAGGACTGCACAAGCTAACAAATGTGCCTCTTTTTTCTTAGCTTTCTAGCGTTTGTCACACTAGCGATTTCAAAATCATAATCATAAACATACTCTCCGACAGACAATCAATGGCCTCAAAATGTTAATAATTTCTATATCTTTTGAGTACATCATCTTGAGAACTGGAGGAGATATGGATTTTTTCAAATGGGTGCAGTTATTAAAATGCTGTTACAGGTTTTTTTTTCAGTAGCTTGTGCCTTCCTCTAACCGATTTCGATTTGTAATTTGTATTGTTTTTTCTTTCTTTCTGACCTTGCATGAAGTACCTTCTTTTCTCTTACTATAAAAAAGCGCACCTAGGAGATTCAATAACGGTAGTGCCGCCATATTTTGAATGGACTCGAGCACAGCTTATTGAGGCTGTCAGTCATCCAAGTTCTCATATATTGAGACACATAGTTTGCCTCATTGAACTCTTCTCTTCAGCATCTTTAGCAGAGGTATTAAAATAATAAAGTCACATACATATTTATATACATCTTAAAACTCAATGTAACCAATTGTCCAGTGGGTCATTGATGGCTGTTTAAAATCCAGAGATGGATTTTTGATGACTTATTTATGGAGAACTGATATGCAATGGCTTCATATGGACATGCATTAGCTATACATGAGTTACTGATGGCTTATTGATATCTGATTGACAGAATCAGTTGTAAATTACTTAGTGATATAGAATGGGTGGAAATAGGTTTTTAAGGTGTGATGGATGGATGACTGGATGGTAAATAATAAATGGGATGAGATTGATTATTAACAGCTGACTCAGGGGTTATTGCTAAGTAATGAATATTAGATACACTGAGTGAATGAGTGTGATCCCTAGTAGCGTCTGCACCGCAGAACGGAACCATCTCTTTGCGCTGGTCTTCACTTCTGGTTTCGGAGGGTTGGGTGGGGGGGTGCTAGCACAACTAGCATTTGAGAAGATACCTTTTTAGAGAGCACAGAATTGGAGAAGGTCGTGCACAGTTCTGAGGTGGAGAATAAGCGCATTCCAGTGCTTGGGCCACCAGACACTAAATCATTTGCAGGAGAAGCGGAGAATGGCCAGTAGGCTTTTGCTGGTTGGGCGTAGAGTGTGGGAGTGAAGGAGTGCATCAGTGGTCGACGTGGGGCGGGAGCGTTTGGGAGCGGTGCTGTTCTACTTTTTAAAATAAAGTTTCACTCTGCATATACGTTTATTTTAAAAAGAACCAGTTCCAGAAAGGTTTAGTTTTAAAATAAACTTGTAGCAAGAAGTTGAAACTGTCACCTCATTGCAGTGCACGGACAAATCCCTTAAACAGCAGATGTGTCATAGGGGTTGTATTGCACGTGGGAGGGGGCGTGGTGATGGGGTTTGTAGAGAGCGGGGGCTGGCCAGCAGGGAACATAGTACCACTACTTCTTCAGGACTCTTTCATCATTTTCCGCCATGTGTGGACAGCCATGGTGACTATGGAACGTGTATGTGAACAAGCGTGTGCTAAACCAACTTTGACACCTGGCCAAATGCTCTCCAAGTATCCTGTCAGTCGTCCCCACCTTTACGCAAATGTCGGGTCCACAGTGTGAATGAAGTGCATCCGCTGAGATGTTACAGGCCACGTCTGTTTTAGGGCGGCGAGGGCCGAGCTTCATTTCTATTGAATTCAGAAGCTCAGTGTGTGTCAGAGTGGTATGTGTATCTCTTCACATTCTTTAACTGGAGTAGTTATCAGCGTTCCAAGGCTTTGGATTATGTGGAGGAAGTGTCTATATCATGTAGTGTAGCATGGATTATAGGGGAGCAGAGATGAGTCATCCTGTTAAAAAAAAAACTATTTTTTTTTAAATTAGATTTTCCAGTGTATAAAAGACAAAGAAACCAGCAGTAATGAACAGACCAATAAGGCACATCATAAATTCATTAAACAGTAATCAACCCCCCCCCCCCTCATCCTCTAATAAAACCCAGTTCATAATCCAACTTAAAATCAAGCAAGCATCATATAAGGGTACATTCAGAAAATACTTTGCCGGTAACAGACAACGAATTCCCGCATCAGTTTCCACATTATAGATATTTATAATTCATTGCTTTCCCCAATTCTACAGCAATCACTTTAGGAGGTCATTGAACCCGGAGCAGCGCCTATAGAGGGGGAGTAAGAAGAAAGCACTAGAAAAAGGAAGACCAAAAGGAAGGAGAAGAAAAGGAGAAGGAGAGAAAAAGAGGATAGAAAAAGTCATCCTGTTATGTAAAGAAATTACAGCCTCAGCTTCCATGATAGTCGAATTAAACATAGGTCACTGCAGGGTGCATAGACGGTTTTTATATATTATATCCCTGATAATGTTAGAAATATAAATTGATCCCTTTATTATAGTGTTCCATTTCTAGTTGGGGAGATGAGATGGGCTGTATCTCAGAAATGATGTCATTCATTTTCCTAGCAGTTTGCTGAGAGGGTTCACCAATGGAAGAGGGTTCCATCTTATTATGCACAATCAATGTATTCAATGCAGGCTATATCCAGCTCCCATGCCGCCATGGTAACCTCCTCCAGTATTGCGAAGGAAGCATCTGTCTACACATCTGGAGATGCAGGTCGTACCTAACCTTGACACAGATCACGCCAGCAAGAGAAAGAGGCCCAGCCACAGCCAGCAACTCTAGCTTCATCTATCGGGATGAGATGGGATGGTTGACTCCCCAATCCCTTTGTTGTAAAGGTTAGCTCTACCTACATACAGGAGCAGTCAGCGTGATCACCTACATGTACACACTGCCTGCTTTGCATGGTGGTGGGCAACCAAAGGAGCTGGACGACCTTGCTGTCCAAAATGCCCTGCAGGCCCACCATAACACCCCCCACTAACCTGTGCAAAGGGAGAAAGACTGAATTGCATTCCATCTTTTTTCATACTTTTATATGCAGTAGCTCCAGCCCCCAGCTACTCCTGCAGATATCTCTTACTACTACTCATTTCAGCGGCAATACAAGAGCTCTCTACTCTCCCAATTTCAAATTCCGAAGTCTGCATAAACTGCGCGGTAGAACTGCTTGGGCATACTGGACTTCGTTTTGTAGGAACTCTCCACAGTTCTATCCATGGGCAATTTGTGCTTGGTACTGTGGGGGGGGGGCTTAATGCAAAATTAGGAGGTGGGCTTGGCAACACTCTTTGATGACACGGAAGATATGGTTGCAGGGATACCCACATATGTTTTGATGGACCCCAGGTTGCGTGCAGAGGGGTTGCGCTTATGGCATTATTTACGATGAATGGGGGTTGCATGCCACAAATGGGCTATTTAGTGGAGATATCCCAGGCAGGGTTACTTTCTCTTACGCGATGGGAACTTCCACTATTGACTACTTGTGTGTTCCTGTGAAGTTATGGGTGCCTATAGAGCGATTTAGTGTAACGGATAACATCTGTAGCGACCATTTTTCAATTAGGCTCGATATTCGCTCTCCACCAAGATTGACTCTGCCATGCCAGGCATATCCTGTCAAAGTATCATTGGGTGCCTCCCGGCATAGACTTAAATGGAGATAGGAGAAGAAGGATGACTTGTTAAGAAAGGCAGTTTTATCGAGCCCCCAGGAGCTAGGGAATTTGCTGTCCAGGTCCCTGGACCAAGAATCCATTTTAGGTGAGTTTGGATCCCTGCTGAAAAAGCTTGGTGATGTGTTTTCCAGTGCCCCTGGTAAACGAAAGAAGAAAGTGGTGAGGGACAGGTTTGACTCTGAGTGCACCAGAGCCAGGCCAAATCTTCTTGCAATCCTGAATTGTGTAGGGGCTCGGAAAAGCAGAGTGATTAATTCCAGGTCCTGCTATAAAAAGGTCCATGCCAACAGGAAAAAATCAACGGAAGAGGAAGCATGGGAAACGTGGGTGGGTGCCTCTAGAGACAACGACAATAAATTGTTTTGGGAAATTGCCCAACGAGGTCCTTTCTATAAATGTAATTTGGATACTCCAGTCAGTGGTGTATCAGATATGGCCTGATATGGTCTGGTTTGAGCATTTCTCTACCCTGTACAGTGCTGTGAGGGGAAGGGGCATTGCATGGAAGTTAGTGGGGGCAACCTGGGGTGCCTGACCATAGAGGGCCCTGAGGAAAGAATTGTGTTCATAGTTGATGAGATTAAAAAGGCAATAGGCTGCCAGCGCTGTAACAGAGCCCCTGGCCCAGATAATGTGTCAAACGCTCCCTTTCATGGTGTTTGTGGCCCCGTTTCCGACTCAGCGGCGGCCATTAACGGTGCTGCCACGTTTCTACCAGTGTGCTTCCTGCGCACTAGTCTTTCCGCGTAGTGTTCCCAGGGAGGCTTATCAGCCACGCCCTCCCTGGTCGCTCCGCGTTGCAACTGTTTTGGTTCCTGCGATACGTCTTCCCAGCTACTCTACGCTGTGTCATTTTTCTGCTTCTCTCTCCCTTTACGCGCTCCTCTCGGAATCCCTGCTTTCTGCAATTTCCCCTTCGCTTCCCTGCTTCCCTGTGCTTATTTCCTATTCTGCTCTCTCTCTCTCTCTCTCTCTCTCTCTCTCTCTCTCGCTCACCACTCTGGTTTCCCCACTCTGTTTTTCCTCGCTGGGCTCCTATGTTTCCCTGGAGTTTGGTCCTTTCTCCCTTGCTAATACTTTTTCCCCGCTCGCCCTTACCTGGGCTCCTTTCAACTATTTCTGGTCCTTTTCCTGGCTTCCGTGCTTCTATTGGCATTTACATTCGTTCAGGGCAATTGTCCCGGCGGACCCGTCAGTTACCTTTTGGCTGCATTGTACCGAGCCTGCGGAGCCCACTTTCCACTGTTCACTCCACCTTGGTGTTCCTTGGATACCTTCGAAACTACAGAGTACACTTGGGGTTTTTTGTGCCTTGCTGGCTTTTTCCCCAAGCAGTCCCTTTCGGGAGAGAGGCCACAGGATACGCTGTTAAATAATGTTTCACTGTGGCTTCCTTCCGAAATAAGGACGGTCTCTATAAAAAAAAAGAAGAAAGAAGAAGGATTATTCTGCCAGAAGACCTCAGCTAGTTACGCCGTCAGACTCTGGTCCATCAGGTGAAGAGGCGGAGGTGGTGGGAAAGCCAGATTTTTGGCCGAGTCAGCCCAGTAGGGGCTGACATAATGTCCCTGCAGACCTGTTTATTATGGCCCTGGAACTTTTGGCCCCAGTATTGACTGTATGATTCAATGCAATTTTCGCGGGCGGGAGTATACCACGTTCATGGTCCACTGCTACAATCCACCCAATCTATTCCAAAGGGCCCACTGGCATCTCCTGTATCATACAGACCCATTTTATTGTTGGATTATCTTTTTAAAATACTGGGTCGCACTATTTTGGCCAATTTGGAGGAATGGGTTGTAAGCAGTGGGGTACTTTCCCCGTACAGCTGGGATTTTGGCCAGGGCTGGGTACGGCAGAACATGTATTAAGCCTTTATCTAGTAATCACAAGTTCACTTTATTTGAAGGAAGAGCCTATCAATCTGGTGTTCATAGATCGAAGCACACCTTTTGATAAGTGAAGTTAAACTGTGGGAAATGCTCAGGTCCATGAACTGCCCACCAGCTCTGGTGAATCTTCTGGCCAGAGAGCATGTCTACAAGCAGGCCAAAGTGAGGAGTGGAGCTAATGGACATCGTACTGGCTCCTTACCGGTCGAACTGGGGGTGCGGCAGGGATGTGTCCTGGTGCCCTTACCTTTTTGTCTTCACATTAATGGTCTGTACACATACCTCCTTCAGAATTTGTCACCAGATGTCCTGAAGGTAAATGGCTGGCCTCTCCCGGCGTTGGTGTATGCAAATTATTCTGTTTTGATGGCACGCACCCCGATTGCTCTCCAGGCTCTCATCACTGACTATGCAAAGTTCATGGAAGGTTTAGACCCCGTAGTGAATGCAGCAAAGTTGGCGGTGATGGGCTGTTGGAAGGGGAGACGCCTGATCAAATTTAGGGATTTACGATGCAGGAGTAGTGTGATCCCCACGGTTGACTACTTCGACTACCTGGGGGTCAGATTTGTTGCTAACATTTGTGCCTCTGCCCATGTAGCAAAGCAGGTGGCGCGATTCAAACATGCTCTGGCTGGGCTCACCAGGGCAATGTCTATGTTTAGAACAGACCAGTCGAGCCACTGATGGAACGGTATAGGGGCAAGGTGACCTTGGTCAGCAGATTTGGGATGGATCTCTGGGGCTTTGCCAATGTTAATTCTATCCAGATTGCTGAGAACCATTTTTTGAAAAAATTGCTGGGGTCTACATGGAATTAGGGTGAAGGTCGATTGGGAATGTAGTTTTTCTGCAGCCTATGTTTCACTGGCTCAGGCTCTGGAGTAATGAGAAAGCAAGCCTCACGCAAGAACTGATAATTTTTATGATTTCCAAAGACCAGGTGGCAAGGTTCCTTGTCTGTGCCATATTAAGAAACAGCTGAATGCTGTCGACATCACGCAATTGTACCGACCAGGTAGCATGCTCTCTCGGGGCGAGATAAAATTGTGGACTGCCGGTTTTTATGAGTTTGTGTGTATGAATAGAGAGTACATGGCATTGCGGAAACCCAAGAATTGGGGGTTAATGGCTTTCACGACCCCTGGTATGCAGAGATACTTGCTGTTGGCAGTATTCCCAGGAGACAGGGTACTGATAACTAGGACAAGTTTCAGCTGCATTACCCTGCGGGCAGTGGTGGCAGCATGGCCTGGGGAGAGTGTGGACGGGTCTTGCCCCATGTGCGAAGCACCGTCTGAGGACCTTGCGCACTTGGCATTTCTTTGTCCCACTCATGCAAGTGCCAGAGGTTTGTTTTTACAGGCCCTACTGCAGGAATTGGGTTTTGTGCAGTACCAGCTCGCACTGATGTATTTGTTGTGGGCAGAGTCTCTGCAGTGAGTGTAGGTACACATATTAATGTATGTGTCACAAAGTATAAACCGTTCACTCTGCATGTATACTAGCGGTAGCTTTTATCATGTTGTAATTGGAAAATGTACCAAATATCAATTGTATTCTTTATATCCTGCACTGTTTTATATTTTTCACTGTTTTATGGAATGTTTTGTGCACATTCGAATAAACACGATGATGATATTACCATCGACCCTCCTTGTGTTAAGGCTCCCGGGGGTTCCATCTGTTACAACGGGGCATGAGGAAACACAAAATGAAAACATGGAAATTGATCCTAAAACCAGTGGCAACTCGAATGTCGAGCGTGTCTGCGCTGAGCCCACTACTCCCACTACTGGACCGCTGACCAGTAGTAAGAAAAACAAGAAGGGACCAAAGCTCAATAACGCCAAGAAGCACAGCTTGATATCAGCAACTAATGCTAACACGCAACATGCTGCCACCAAGCAATCGAAAAAGACTCATCATAATAAGAGAAACTTTCGTGCTAGCACTGCCAACTCTACTATGATCACCCATGACAAAGGCCAATATGATGCAATACAAACCAAGCCCAAACATAAGAGGAAAAGTAAACAGCAATGTTTGATGTGCAACAAAAACGGTAAACCATACAGACCCAATGCTGCAAAAGGTTCCGACATTGATCAGGGTGGGAAATGTGGAATTAACAATGATAATCGCTCTTTCTTTCCCCAATCAGATGGCGTAGCAAAGCTCCCTGCAAGTCTAGTGGATGACTCTCTGATCCTAGAAGACACTGAATTCCTTTTTCATCAGGACTACTCTGCCGCAGAAGAGAAGCACATTTTCAACAAACTCACATCGACCACCCGCGATAGGCCAATGCTCCTGACGGGCCTTGGGGTACAAGCTATTAAGTCTAAAACAAATTTGCATAGATCCATTCTTTGTGCACAGCGCTCTCGAGCATTAAAAGTACAAAGCCTCACTACTGAGGCAGAAATACCATACACACGGAAGAGGTGACAGGCCTTAGAGGCAGGCCCAAAGGTGGTCTTCTTCTTAGCGTCAAGAATATCCATGATATTACTAAAATAGAAAGCCAATGTCATAGCATACCAGCAGGAGAAATAGCCAAATAACTACAGGTACAAACTCTAAAATACTTGTGATCAACATTACGATCTGTCCACTAGGAATGATCACCTAAATATCATTAATAAAACTGGAGCCCTTATTGAAAAATACACAGGATACTCAGCCATAATCATCACCAGCCATTTAAATGCTAAAATACCCCACATAGCTATTGGCTAGACTCTCTGGCTGGCATGACCAATAGCAGAAAGAGTATAAGGGACATAGTTGGGATAAGTTGTTATACACGCTTGGATTCACTTTGCTAAATGGGAACC